>NC_143398.1:13135545-13438575 GCF_052110815.1 Crocodylus siamensis | reverse complement strand
CTTTGTACTTTCCCAGGGTCCTGCAATATGCTGATGCGCAGGAATCCAAGAATGTTTCCCTAGTCTCAGGCTTGGCTGGAAGACTTGCAGCAGATCCTGTCACCCTGTGCACAGCCAGATCCTGACCTCGTGCCCATATAAATCTGAAGTAATTCACTGATGTCAAGAGAGTGACTCTGCCTTTACAGCCACACAACAGAAGTTGGTCCTCAGTCCTATGTGACTGAAACGCTCCGTGGGACAAATCCTGGGGTTTTGTCTTCTGCTTTATTCCCTCTGCTTTTCCCCACATGCTTTGGTAAATTGTTCTAAGGTAATCCTGGACACTGTTTCTAACCTGCGTTACCTAGCTTCAGTTTCCTACCACTGCAAGAGCAAATTGGATGCTTATCTTGCTAGGATCCTATGACCCCAGCTGACTTCCTGCCCGTTGGGCAGGGGGCTGGACTCGATGATCTCCCGAGGTCCCTTCCAGCCCTAATGTCTATGAAATCTATGAAACTGCATCGTTACTCCTTTTTTTGCTAGATTTAAGAGCCATGAGCATAGAGCAATCTCTTCCCTCGTTGTCCACCTACTAACTTGTTGGATATGGGCAAGGAAAGGAAAACTTCCTTTTAATGCTCTAAGTGCCATATGCCACACGCACACTGACCCCTCTAGATCTGTAAATACAAACATGGCCTCGGGAATGAGCCCTTCATCGCTTTGACCCTTTATTGTGTGGTCAGGCAGGAAAAGGCTGTGCTGTGGAAGCAGGCAGGGAGAAATATGGAGAGTAAAAGACTTTGGATAATTGTTTCCAAAACAACAAAGCATGAAGACCCAACATGAAAGAGACCATTCGGCTTAAAGTCCTCATCCTCTTATCATTAAAAAGAAAGAAAGATCAAATAGTGACACATCTGATGCAAAGATTTCGTCTTAAAAGAACAGATCAGTGGCTTTGAGCTGCAACAGCCATCAGGGCCAGCTGCGGAGCAGAAAGGAGATGCATCTTGCTCGTTAATTGTATGTTCAGAGAAAAGCTACAAAGTTTCCCCCAAACTCCAGTTTTTTGCAGACTATTCTCATAACGCAATCAAGGGGGGAACTACTTGAGAGCCCATTAGAGAGTGGGGCTGATTTCCCTCTTCCAAGGACCAGGCGATGCGGGTGGCTTGAAGGGAAAAGATGTCGTCCTCATCACCGAGCTTCCGAATGCAGACACCATTTACTTGCATTCGTACAGGTCATTGCGTTTCCACTTGGTCTGTTCTGGCATTTTGTTGAGAGAGGCTGTTTTCCTCCTGTTTAGCTCAGGTTTGAGAGCCTGCCCTTCACCTTCAGTTCTCATTGACAGTCAAATGAAGCAACACAATGGACTGGATTTTTTTTCTTTGTGGAAAGAAATGGGCTATTTTTATATCCTAGTAACAGCCTCTGGACCGTCTGTAAGATGTGGGAGGTTTTGAAGTAAACATTTTCCCTGATATTTTCTCAGATGGCGGGAAATAATCCGTGTGTAATTAGAGAATCCGATGAGCAGATCTGTGTGTGTGTATATGTGTATACATGCCTAAATTTGTCCATCGTACAGATATAAATTGCACTGCTCTTCCCTATAGATTACCAAGGGGTTGAAACCCGTAGGATTGTATAGGAATGTAATGGGGTGCTATAGGCACGTATTTCGTTTATGCCAGCAGAGGATCTGATCAGCTGGGCAACTAGATTTTCATTTCTGCTCCCCATCTCCCAGTGGTCTCACAAGGTCCCTTGCAGCCCTAAATTTCTGTGAATCTGTGACACACTCCGCCGGCCTTTTCAGATGCCTAACGGTGCTTCACATTGGACACCAGGTATGATGGAGGTGACTGGAAAACCAAAAATCCTATTTCAGAAAGCTTGTTTGCGACTTTGAAGAAATGCGCTCAGAAGCAGGCGATAGTCTGGACAGGTTGCTGTCCTGGGATGTAGGAGACCAGGTCTAAATTTCTGCTTTTCCCAGGAGCGGGGGTCCCACCAGGCTGGGTAATCGCTTTGATCGTCAGGCTATTGTGCTTTGCCTTTCTGGCTTTGGCCCAGAAATTCCATCGTGGGCTCGTGAAACCTGCCGACGAAAATCTTACTGAAAACGCCAAGCTGCCTTGAGCAGTGCTGGATTTCCTTAATCAGCATTCAGATGCTCCTTTAGGAAATTCCTGGACTTGTAACAACGCTCCAGGCAAAATCCTTTGTCTAGATTCAGTCTGCAAGTCCTAGACCTACGCCTCTGCTAACCGAACCGAAGAGCCGGCTCCCTCGACTCGGAAGGATCCCCGACTCGCAAACCTTTCGTGCACGGTCAGCCCATCACAGGGAGACGGAGTGAGGCACCTAATGTGAGTTATCGTATGGCCCCACGTGGCCTAAATCTGCGCTAATTATTATACAGCTCCCTTCCCAAACTGCCCTCTCCCCACAGTTGGCCTTTTCTGTGCCTCCACAAAGGATGGTTGCTAATAGTGTTACCCTCCCACTCAGGAAGGGGAAGTCTCAGGGAGAGAGAGGACCTGCTCAGCTCTGGGGACTGCGAGGTACCTGGTTTCTGTCTGAGAAATGCATGTAATGTGGACTCCATCGGAAGCTGGTTCTCTAGGCTGAATCCTCGTACAGACGCTGTTTAGCTTTGCCAAACTAAAATACTGCGCGTCAAATTAGCGAGGAAGGTTCTGTAGGAATCTGACCGAGCTGTTCTCATCAAGGACTTAAACCTGCGTGTTCAAATGGTCGCACGTCCAGCTGACTCCCAAGGAGTCGGTTCCAGTCTGTTGGTTTAAATACTTCCTTTTGCAACCGCTGCGTCGTCACATTATGTAACCTGGCTCTTCTAGAGCCGTTCTCATCTACTGGGTAATCGTATACTTGGGACACGGGGGCTGCCTATGGCCAAAATTCCCCTCCAGAACGGCCGGCAAGGCTCAGCGCACATGTGGAGTAGCTAATTTTAAAGCAGCAGCATAGCCTCCATTTCCCTTCTCCCCTTTTCAGGATGCCAAAGCAGTTAGATCACGTTGTGGAGCAGTCGCTTTTGAAAGTTATTTCCTCCTCCTTTTAATCAAACGCATTTCTTTTTCTTTCTTTTGTGTTTCTAGGCAGGGCTCTTATGCTGTGCTGTAGCCTAGAGCAGATGTTTCCTCATCAAGTTTATTTAACCAAAAAAAAAAAAAAAAAAAGCCTTCTCCAAATGGGGTTTTATAATGGAGATGTTGCTAGTCCCCTGTCAGTATTTTTAATGATGGGGACAAGGTGTTACTTAAATTACAAACAGGCGAAGAAATCAACCCAAGAAGGAGACAGGAAAATGGACATCTGAGATCCAGAGGCGGGGGGTCGACACGGGACTAAAAGACAGACCCATAGGAAGAGAGAGAATAATGTGCTGCGGCACAAATAGCATCTACTAAGTTGGAAGGAAATGCTATGATTTTTATGATACTGTTATAAAAATGATGTCCTGGAGAAGCAATTAAGGCTGTGAACATAAATTTTGCAGCTCTATTTTGCTGGTGTTACACCTGCCTAGTCAATGAGCTGTTAGAGGTATTGTACTATTATTATTATTATTATTATGTGCCAGTTTGGATTGTGCTTTCTGGTCCTCCCAGATCAAACTAAATATATACTGAGTCAGGATATACATATAAAACTGTGGAAGAGCAATCAATATTTGCTGTTTGAGCACGTGCTTGCTTGCTACCTTGTTAGATTGCTTGAGATATTCAGGCTTTGAACAAGCCATGACTGCTTCCACAGCATCCAGATTCATGGCTTTCGTTGTCTTGGCACTCAGCCTTGCAAAGCACCACTGCCTTATTTTTTTCAGAGGTGCTGTAGGTCCTAGTGACTTCAGTTGGGGCTGCTCAGCATGTCCTCTCAGCTGCTGGCCAGACCAGTCTTGTGAGGCGTTCACCGACTAACCCCCATTACCTGTAAAATCAGGCCCTATAGGAGTTATGTAGTCTTTCATCATTCATCCTGCAACACCAGCAACAGCTCTGATGGTGAGTTGGCCCCTCAATGGCTCTTCCACTGACTCGTTCGGTGGCCTTGTGTAGGACACGTCGTTTCTGTGTCTCAGTTTCCATGGCTAGGAGGTGTTGAGACCTGGCACTTGCTTCCCAAACATCTGCTCTGTATTAGGAAAGTTGTACCAAATTAACAACGCGGCACCTTTAAACCACTGTAAAACCCTAATGGAGATGCCCACATTTATCTCTTGCACCCCGGCTTCATTTGGTGATGGAAGCTGAATCAAGCTAAGCAAGGGTTAAACTGGTTTCAGTGTGCACCAATTTCAGCTGATTTTGGTCAGCCTGTGCAGGTGGTTTAATAGAGAGACACGCTCTTAGCTGAGGTTTAGATGAACGTAAGCATTACCTGAACACTGAGTGCCAAGAGGAATCTGGAAAGTGTAAAGACTCGAGCAGTGCCTACTGTATAAAAAATAAAAAATCTCCAGTAGTCCTTCATCAACTTTAAATAAAGAATAAGAGGATAAGATGCTGCGCTCTGTAAAGCCATCCTCTCAGCTGTTGTTTTGTAGCATTTGAAAGAGTTAAGCCGAAGACTGGAATGTCTTGGGAATGTTGGCAGGGGGAGAGAGCAGCTTTTTTTCCTCCCTCTGGATGGGATCCCAGTCCTCTGAAAGCAAAGTGATGACTTTGGATCTAAGTTTGTTTCTGGGTTTGCTGCTCGGAGCTGGGATGCAAGATGCAACGTAACCAAGCAGCCCTTTGTCAGGGATGTGAAATCGCCTGCCTAGCGCGGGGCTGATATTTTTACCCTGTCCCCGATGATCTCTGGGTGCAGCAGAATTTGATTTGAGAAGATACATGCAAAGAGAAGCTGTTTCCTGACGGGAGCGGGGGAGGAAGAATCCCAGCAGATTTATTTTGGCTGCAGTCTTTCTTTGCTGCCTTGCTGAAACTTGCTGTGACACTTTAACCTTGCGGTCCGCAAGGAGTCTAGGAACTCGCCAGCCACCCTGGCTTGGGAGCCCGGGGTGCTTCACACAGGTAGTTGGCATGGCTGCCGTCCTCTTTGGCTTTGAGGACCTGTTCTACAGCTGGGACAGCCTGGTGTGGAACTTGACTTCACGGGCTCTGAGGACCTGCCGCTTTGGAAATCTGAGGGTCCTGCAGCTAATGCTGAAGCCATGGTGCATTTCCAGAGCTGTCTACCAGGTAGGTGGTTTTACACCTCTGGACCAAATCATGAGGCCTTTACTCGATCCCTGTACGGGGAAATTCCCAGGGAGCCTAATCCTGCAACACGGTGAACTCCATGAGCTTCCCATTGCAGTCAGTGAGCACTGAAGATGCTCAACACTCATGGGAAGAAGTCTAGGGGCAGATAAACAGGGTTTGAGGTCCCTGGGAGCTTTTCTGAGTTGGAACAGAAGCCCAGATTTGGCTTTACCCAAGTGGAGGCGCATGCAAGCACGTTAGTAAAGGGAAGGGCAGATTCTGGCTAGGGATCTCTTAGGATTTGGGGCATCCTGGATAGAGTCTCCTTGTGAAACGAGGCTGCTCTTTGCCAGTCTGCTCATGCTGTGGGTCCCTGTTCCTTGACTAATCTCAGCTGCTGGACAAACTGCAAAGTATTACGTAGCATGAAGAAATCTAGCCTTGCAGAACTGTAACCTGCATGCAGTAAATAAGATGAAGGGCTGGCTTTAAAATATAACACACATCACACTAGACAACCCCTAGGTATCATTCAGCTTTGGGAGAGTCGATTCATTTGCTTGCCTGTTACATATTTTATTTGGGTTTTATGGGGTTCTAAAAGCCCATCCACAATAGTGGAAGTGGGTCAGGTGATTTTTTTGTGCCTAGGTTAGTGAATTTTTTGGCTAGTTTTGCAAAGCTGTCTCAATTCATTCAGGTAAATGCTATATATAACTTGAGGTAGGGCTGGCATTGTAGAACAAGGTACGTTGTCAGCTCAGCTTCAGGCAAGTAACTTGAGTTCAAATACAGCAGTAAAGACTTGGATACCTTGACTTTTAATTCAGGTGGCAGTCATGGGATATCAAGCTGCTATCTTAATCATCTTCCTAGGTGGTTTAACTTCAATTAGCCAACTTGGATTAGCCAAGAGCAGTTAAGAATTCTTTTTTTTTTTTTTAATTGCTTCCATATCCTATAACATCACAGTATTCGTTGGTATTGCAGAACTGACCAAGAAACTTGAGAACCCCAGACTTGGGGTTGTGTGATCAGTGATTGTATTTGGGGGAAAGGGTATTTTCTACTAGACTTATTTGCTTAGTTTGAGTTATTTCTGGTTTTGGGAGTTGCTGTGTTAAGCACAGCTGCACATAATGGGCCTGACTCAAAGACCATTGAATGTGTCCATCCCCAATAACTTTGAACAGATTCATAGTGTAGTTTAGGAAGAAACAGGTACAGGTACTGAAGTTTTTAAATGCTAATTTGTCCTAAGGCTAGTGAATGGTCCTAACAACTCAAGCCACCCTAGAAAAGCCTCTCTCGTCCCTTTTTCTAGCTGTAGCATTTGCATCAGACGCAGCTCCTGCCATCTATGTGGAAACTATTGCAATCAGTTGATGAATACTCTGTGTGAGCAAAGGCAGACACTCTACACCAGTGTTTCCCAACCTTTCCCAGCCCAAGGCACGCTTAGTTTAATAACAATTTTCCATGGCACACCTGTTAAGGCATTCTCCATCCCCATACTTATAAGCTCATTGTAGCTCACTGCCACGGCAAAATTCCACCTGTTCATTTCTGATGGCATGCCCATAAGGAAACGCTGCTCTAGGCCATGCTGGATCTTGCACTGGTGTAAATCCGGAGGTTTGGAATGGAGTTTTTGCTACGAGCTCGGCATATAGGGCAGTATATCGCTGCACTGCCGCAGAAGTGGTACAGGAAAGGCATTGTCCATCAGGGCACACAGTTTCTTTCCTACTTACCTCATGCTCTGGGGATAGCCTTTGCAGCAGTCAGCTACCAGTCTGTACCTTTGTGCTGGCTGCTGTGTTAACTGGAATCACGGCTCCACTAAACTCCTTGCCCATCCATTGCCACAGGGTCAATGGTTGATGCTCTGGGCCTGAGTCCAGGTGAGGGCCTGGTAGAAGGAGGGGTTTTATTCCTCCTTATGCCCATGCACAGGGTTGTACTCAGAATTTAGCTCCATGTAACATCCTTTAGAAGCCATGGCCATACGTCCTATGTACCCTGCTGGCTTGGCTTACTGCATTCAACTGACTTGTTCGACTGCTTGGGCAAGCTCAGAGACATTCTCCTAAACAGGGCCTAAATAGCATTGCTACCACCCCATCTGTTCTGCTCTACCAGCGAAATGGCCTTGGCAAATACTGGGGGACTTGCACTAAAATTTGGCATCGATTTGGGATTGGATGAAATAAGCAGCGACTGGAATCTTTGCTCGTTTCTCCAGCTGCACCTGCAAAGCTTTCCCAGCACTAGATAACATCCACAGCTTTCTTTACTTGCTGTCTATCACTTATTAGTTTCGAACTCTCTTGCACCTCTGAGATCCAGAGAGGAACGGAAGCAGAAGTGACAAAATAGGACGAGCAAGACTAGGAGAGATGAATTGGTTAGATCACTGTGTTCAACAAGAAGTCATCAGTGGCTCAATGTCTATTTGGAAAGAGGTATCTAGTGGGGATCCCCAGGGGTCTGTCCCAAGTCTGGTATTTTTTTCAAATCTTCATGAATGATTTGGATGATGAAAATGAGTCCACACTTAGCAAATCTGCAGACAACATGAAATTTGGTGGAGTTGCAGACAAGTGTACAGTGCTGCACTTGGGATGAAATAATCGCATGCACAAATGCAGTCTGGGGAATGATTGACTTGGCTGCAGTACTGCAGAGAAGGCCCTGGGGGGTTACTGTAGACCATAAGCTGAATGAGCCAAATATGAGCCAACAGCATGGTCTAGTTGCACAAAAGGCCAACAGCATTTTGGATTGCATTAGCAAAAGTGTTGTTTGCAAATCACGGGAAGTTATTCTTCTGCTCTGTTCAGCACTGACAAGGCCTCACCTGGAGTACAGTATCTAGTTTCGGGCCCTGCACTTGAAGAAGGATAGGAATAGATTTGGAAAAAAAATCCAGCATGACAAAAATGGTCAGAGGCCTGGGGAGCAAGACTTATGAGGAAAGGCTGAAAGAACTAGGGTTAATTAATTTGAAGAAGAAAAGATTATGGGGGGGATTTGATAACAGTCTTCAAATACCTAAAGGTTGCTTATAGAAAGGATGGCCGCAGGGACAGGACTAGGAGCCATGGTATCAAACTGCAGCAAAGGAAATTTAGGTTGGAGATTAGAAGGACCTTTCTGACTTTTGAGGGTGGTCAAGCATTGGAACAAGCTATCTAGAGAAATTGTGGCATCCCCATCCCTGGAAATGTTCAAGAGAAGGGTGGATAGACTTGTCTGGGATGGCTTAGTCAGTGATGATCCTGCCATCAAGCAGGAGGGCTGGTCTGTTCCCACCCTATTTTCCTATGATCCCACAAGATTGGACCCCAGGTGTCACTGGCCAATCAGAAGATGAGTCTGCAAGAAAGAGCCTCTTAAATGAGCCAGTTGTCATGAGATTTCTACCCTAGATCAGTAGATAGAGAGGGATGTGACATGCTTTAGGCACAAGCATTGCAACCAGGACTTCTGAGGTCTAACCTAGCTTAAACATTTAGTGGACTTGGGAGTCTCAGTTAGCCCATCAGTAAAGTGGGAGGAATCGCCTTCATGGCTTCCAAGACCGGAGCATGTGTAATGGCATAAATCTGTGCTGGAAGGGTGGCAGGCAGGGATTGCATTTGGTCTGCTTACGTTGGCAAGAAAGCTGGACCTTCACTGAGAAGGTGCAGGGTGTTGTAAGGCTGCCATTTCTTGTGAGGTAGGTATAAGATTGTGGGGCATTGTGTGTGTTGCTGGTGCTGATGACAAGGTATGTGCCGCTGAATGGAGCAACTTGTCTTGCCATTTAGCTTGCATGTGAACCTGTATAATTGTAGATCCACCTTGCTGACAACAAACTTCCTGCGTTTGTATTTATCACTTCTTAGGCTTTGCATTAAATTCTGTTTTCATTGACCAATCTTAGCTAACACATGCCTTGGTGGTTTGTGCATTTTACTGTCTTATGTTTCCTCCAGTTTAACCTGGATATATTTTAATCAGATTGTGACTCTCTTCAAAGACTGCCTGTAAAAGCATTCCTTACTTTGCAACTCCTTCAGCTGCTTCAACATTTAGATGGGCCCACATAATGCCTTGACTACCCAGTTTTTTTGTCTGCCCATGATATATTAATCCTGGCTGCTAATTCATCTTGAAAGCATTTTGTATGTCAGCTGCAAGACCTCTACTTGGAATCAGAACTAAACCACACTTAAGAAGGGAGATTATAGAGATTTGTAAAATTAGGAGCAACATTCTGCCACGCACTCAAAAAAAAAAAAAAATCCTTTTGTGCATTTTTCTGAAAGCCTCAGCATTGTATATGATTCCAGAATAGAGCTAATAACCTGCCAGCACAACTGCACTAAATGCACATAACTTACTGACTCACCTCTTTTGAGATTGTGGCACTTGTAAGTCAGCGCTTGGGATACTTCCTGTTTAATTTAGGTGATGTGGCAGGGACCAGTCAGGGGGCAAAAGTAGGACAGCTTGCCTGAGAGAAGGGGAATGTCTAGGGAAGTTGCACAAATTTAAGCAGGTGTTGGAGAAATGTTCCTCTAAGAACTCTTGTCCAGCAGTCCTGATCTAGGTCTTTGTAGTTTTTAAGAGCAGGTTAGAGAAACATTTGGATGTGATGGTCCTGAGCTGATCCCACCTTGAGCATGGGATGGCAGTAGCTGACCTCCTGGAGCCCCTTCCAGCTCTGTCTTTGTATGATTCCAGTTACAGCCCTTGGGAGCAGCCTGCTTCTCAGCAGCGTGCTCGCTAGTGGGGCTGAATGATCATCTGGCACTGGCTTGTCACCTGACCGCTGCAATCTTCTGAGGTTAATTTTACATGACCAGGATACAAGGCTTTGTGGGTGGCAAAAAATAGCTGTGACATCCAGAAATCATTGTTAGTAGGCTGGAAGGCTATCAGGGTAGAGACCAGCAACAACAATCTTGGAGCCACCAGAGTGTTGCCAACCAGCTCCCTCGCTGTCTTGCTCCTTCCTGCTGCTGCTTGGGCCTCCAGGATTCACAGATTGAGATTGAGGGTTCTCCCTGATCTGAAAGTTGGTGGTTGGCTGGGAGTGATCGCCCGTGTGGCACCTTGCTTGCTGCTCAGTGGGTGCGTCTACACAAGACGATTACTGCACATTAGCCTAATAACATTGTGTAGTAGCATACCTGTTAAAAACCATGCTAATGGCCTACTGCTCAGTGTTATCAGGCTAATGCATGGTAAACATCACAAAACCATGCGCTGGTTACTGCACGCTTAGTTCGTACTTTATTAAGCAAGTACCAAACTAAATGCGCGGTATCTTAGGTGCATTAATGAATGTGAAGACATACCCAGTGTTTCACTGCTGGACCAAGCTTCCTTCCAGGCCCTGATCCTGAGAACTGTCCATTCTCCTGCTACCAGGTACAGCATGAATACCAGTTGATGTCTGGCAATTGGGCTGTGTGCTGTACAGAACAGCCTATGTCTCAGAGAGTTTACTATCAAAAATAAGGCAAGGGATGGCAAGAGCACACAACAGACAGGGAAGTGCAAGGAAACAGTCATCATAAGCATAACTGTCAACATGAGCAGCTGTCATTGTCATCCTTGTCAACATCATTGTCAACATAAGCACATACAATTGGCAACTATAGGACCATAGGAAAGTAGGGTTGGAAGGGACCTCACAAGGTCATCTAGTCCAGTCCCTTGCTCAAGGCAGTAACATGCTTGACTAAACCATCCCAACCAAGTATCGGTCCAACCTGCTCTTGAAAATGTCCAAAGTTGGAGATTCCACAACTTCTGCACGTAGCCTGTTCCAATGTTTGATTACCCTCATAATTAGGGAGTTTCTCCATGATTCAACCTACATTTCTTCTGCTGTAGCTGGAGGATATTGCTCCTAGTCCTGTCCCCTATGGTCACAGAGAAAAGCTCATCTCTGTCCTCTCTGGAATTGTCCTTCCAGTATTTGAAGACTTTTATCAAATCACCCCTCAGTCTTCTGGTCACCATTGACTAGTCCTTTTTCCATAAGAAGAGAAAAAAAGTCTTAAAGATTTGATATATATTTTCCCCCTGGTATAATGTGACATATTCAAGTGCATTCAGAAAGAGATTTTCCAGCAATCTCAGAAGCATCCAGCTCTGGTCATTGTTGGGAACCAGATTACCGGATTAGATGGGCCAATGTTCTTGCCTGAAAAGGCACCATACCTTCTGGCTATGTGGTGCATGGAGCGAGGATAAGGCTCACTGGGGTCAACTAAAGGAACACTTCCAAATTACAATTTTCTTGGGTAGGATGGAGTGAAAAATAAACTTAAGCAGCCCTTACCAGGGGAGCATGAGGAAAGAGTTCTTTTTTTATTATTATTATTTCTTTCTCCATTTTCTTTTCCCTGTGGGTATTTGGAGCATGCAGTGAAGCTGACTGCTGGCCCTGCCTCTGCACAGCAGAACTGGTGCGGTTCCAGTGTGCAAGGCAACGTGCCAGTCGTGTGTACACACATGACTGGGGTGGGCGACATATGGAGACGAAGGATCCGTCCCTCCTAGTCATCCCTCTACAAGGGTTTCAGGTCAGAGCTGTTACTGGGGTTTGGGGTTTTCTCATTGTTTCAGGGATGTCATTTTATGGAGACTTGAGTGGATCAGGAGATTGACAGTATGCTAATAAATCTTCACTTATTTCACCAGCACAAATCTATTGCAAGTCACTAACGAGTAAACTGGGATTACATCTACTTCCCAAAGAAAAATGGGGAATAAAAATGTAGTCCAACCTTCATCATTCTGTTGATGTCTACTCGCAGTGTGCGCAGGATACTCATCTGGGCACCCTTGCCTGCAGCCTGGTGCACTTTGCTTTGATTTTGTTTTAATTACTAAGGGAGAGTTTGTACCAGATTTTTCCCCTTAGAGGCTGACGTGCTGTCTCCACCACACAAGCCTTGAAAACATCTGTTGGCCTTGGCCAAATAACCAACAGATTTGTCGTTTTCCTTTTAAAGTTCAATCCAAAACTCATCTGCATGCCGGCGAAGTGCTTGGTGGTTTCCACTAAGCCTCGCCTATGCTGAATTGCAGCTGACATTGTGCCTAAGGGCATCCTTCCAGGATTGAAGTGGGAGCTCATGTGCATGCCAATTCTCTGGGTTGATTTGGGCATCTATATAATCATCCTAACTTTCTTTTATTTTTGATCATTGGTATTTTATTTTGCTTTCTCAGCTCCCATGCAGCCTGCCTCATGGCATAGCAGCAGTGCGTTTGCAAAGTCAGATGCCATAGTCACATGTCTGCAATTGTTCTAGACACTCGGGCTTACAGTAGAAAGTGTGTCCTTCGCATTAGAGATTGCAATCCTACTTTTAACGTTGGAATTAACCTGGAGAGCAAATGTAACAGATAAATTCAGACAAGTGTGGTTTGAAATGATCAACAATGTCCTTTGATATATTGGGTATCAGCAACTGAATCTGACTTTTTTCAGGGGGCAATGGGCACCAGTGGCACCACTTGAGATCAGGAAGAACCGCTGGGGCTCAGCACCTCTTGGCTCTGGAGTTGCCAAACATGAGAGGATGCTCTTGGAAGTCTAGGTCTTAGCGATTCAATGACCTAAAAAGGCACTGAGCAAACCAGTCACAGTCCCCAAGAATGTAACTATCTGCCTGCGTAGTTTGGCCAAATAACTTTTCTGCGAGTGATTTGTTTGAAAACTATTTATTTCAATTTTGTATTTATGTTTAATTTCTGTTACGTTGGTCAACCAAGTCTCCTGATAAGCTCTCTGCATGGTTGGCTGAATCCTAATGAAAAAGAAGAGCAAATTAAGGCACTTCTATTCTGCCCTTTCAATCACTCCTGCTAGAATGCATGGGATTTGGGGATCCAGGTGCATGTTCAGCAGTTCCCACAAGCTGTCTGAACACCAAAAGCAACTTATATAACCCTCTGAATTCTCCTGAAAAAAACACAGCACATTACTTATGAGAATACTCACAAACTGGGGGTGGATTTTATTTATTTATTTATTTATTTTTGCAGGGGAAAGCAAGTGAGAGGGTACAGTGGCAGAAGTTAAACGTTAATTTTGGTAAATACAGTTCAAAACAGCTCTAGTAATATATATTACCTCTTAAAGTGTATTCCACTATTTATTTAAACTATGAGTCTGTGAATAAACTTTCTGGTTTCCTGTGGTGTCTGTGCAATGTCAGCAAATGGTGAGCAGATAAGGGCCTAATGTCACTAGTAAAAATATGTTTACATTACAGCCTGTTTGAAATCCCAGCAGATGGTTGCGGAAAGAAGAGTCCTCCACGAAGTTATGTTAGCAGCATTTGACTGCTCGTGCAATGGGAGTCATTGGTATTTATGCACCTCTTGTTTCCCATGAGGTTGCCAACAATTTACTAATTGTTATCTGTCTTTCACTGATGAGGAGACTGAGGCCTCAAGTGATGAAGTGGCTTGCCCATGGTCATGGAATTGGTCATAGGACCAAAGGCCTCTTTCTTCTCTTATAAAGCATTATAGAGGCCCTCTCACCTGTTCTTCGTGTACCCCGCTGTAGACGGAGTTGGATTGAGAACATAGTGAGGGTATAAACTGAAAATTCAAGGTCTGGATGTGAATGGACTCTAAGTGGTATTACTGGGGCCTGAATTTGTTCCTCTGGGGCTGCCTGTTTAGCGGGGGGGATATGCCCAGGAAAAGCGTAGAGGATGGAGCATGCAGGCGCTGTGTCGCTTTGGAGGGAATAAAAGAGTAAAGGCTGTAGGAAAAAAGACTAAAAAAATGTGATAGCAGAAGGGCAGAGAACAGGAGTCCTTTCAGAGTGCTCAGGACAGAGGATACAAGGTTTTCTTCTTGCATCCTGCCCCCATGGTCAAATTTGGGTCCAGAAATAGGCACATACTATGTTGCTTGATCTGTGGCCCTGGCAAGGTCTGTGCTGGTGCACGGTTCCTATGTGAATGGGCTGGCCGATAGGTGTCCTACAGTCTAAAAGTTTCCTCTGCATTTCAAACCTGGAGAAGGTCCAGAGGAGGCCACTCGTGTGGTTGGGGGCCTCCATGGCCAGCCCTAGGAGGAGAGGCTGAGGGACCTAAATCTCTTCAGTCTCCGCAAAAGGAGACTGAGCAGGGATCTTGTGGCTGCCTACAACTTTATCGGGCCACCAGCAGGGACTCGGGGAAAGTCTGTTCACCAGGGCCCCCCTTGGAGTCACCAGGAACGACGGCCACAAGCTGAGGGAGGAGAGGTTTAGGTTGGATATTAGGAAGAACTACTTCACGGTAAGGGTGGCCGGAGCCTGGAATAGGCTTCCCAGAGAGGCGGTGCTCTCACCTTCCCTGGAGATCTTCAGGAGGAAACTGGATAGGCACCTGGCTGGGGTCTTATGACCCCTGCCCAGTGCTCCTTCCTGCCCATGGCGGGGGGTCGGACTCGATCTGTCTAGGTCCCTTCCCACTCACTGATTCTATGAAATCAAACAGAGGAAGGGGATCAAAGAGGTACGTAGGGAGGATACACAACTGCCAGAAAGTTGGCCCCGGCTCCTCTAATACTATATGCAAAGGTGCAACAAGAGCGGAGCCACCACTGCAGTGTTAGGCTGGAAGATGCTCCGGGAGATCATTTCAACTGAAAACCTTTTCTCCTTGCCCATGGGGCACTGACATTTCACACGCACACAAGCCATCTCTGTACTGCTTCATTGCCAAGACTGGGATCGTCTTTGAGAAAACAAATTCCTACCCACTCCCGCTGCGTTTGCCCTCTGCCAGCTTGTGACTATTATTCCTGGTCACTCCTGGTCATGCTCAGGGGAACAGGGATCAATGCCTGCTGGTCCCCTCTGGCTAGTTTGTAACAGGCCACTAGATCCCCCTCAGCCTTCTCTTGTGGAGGCTGAACAGGTTCAGCTCCCATAGCCTCTCCTCGTAGGGCCTGCCCTGCTGCCCCCGATTATGCGAGTGCCCCTCCTCTGGACCCTCTCCATGCTGTCCACATCACTCCTGAAGCGTGGCGCCCAGAACCGGACACAGTACTCCAGCTGCGGCCTGACCAGTGCCGCACAGAGGGGGAGGATCACCTCCTTGGACCTGCTCGAGATGCATCTGTGGATGCATGACAAGGTGTGGCTGGCCTTCCTGACTGCCTCCCCACACTGCCGGCCCATGTTCATCTTGGCATCAGTGATGACTCCAAGATCCTTTTCTGCCTCTGCACTGACGAGACAGGAGTTCCCCAAGCCTGTAGGTATGGTGGTGGTCTTCCTCCCCAGGTGCAGCACCTTGCACTTGTCGGTGTTGAATCCCATCCTATTCCACCCACCCCTGTAACCTGTCTAGGTCCAATTGTAGCCTATTCCTCCCTTCTAGGATGTCCACATCCACCCACATGTTAGTGTCATCTGCAAATTTGAACAGGGTGCTTTTTACCCCCTCGTCCAAGTCGCTGATGAAGATATTGAACAGTGCGGGCCCGAGGACCAAGCCCTGGGGGACCCCACTGCCCACATTCCTCCAGGTTGAAAATGACCCGTCCACCACCACTCTCCGGGTGCAGCCCTCCAGCCAGTTGGCGACCCATTTGACTGTGTGGGCGACACCACAGCCCCCCAGTTTCATAATGAGAACGGGGTGAGAGATGGTGTCGAAGGCCTTCCGAAAGTCCAGGAAGACTATGTGCACTGCTACCCCTGCATCTAAGGATTTGGTGACATGGTCGTAGAAGGCCACCAGGTTGGTCTGACAGGACCTGCCTCTAATGAGCCTGTGTTGGTTGCCCCTGAGCATAATCTCCCCTGCTGGCCCCTCGTGGACATGTGCCAGGATAATTCTCTCAAAAAGCTTCCCTAGGATCGAGGTAAGACTAACTGGCCTATAGTTTCCCAGGTCCTCCTTCCTCCCTTTTTTGAAGATGGGAACCACATTGGCCCTCTTCCAGTCCTCTGGCACCACACCAGAGCACCATGAGTGCTCATACAGCCATGCCAGGGGTCCCACTAGGACCTCAGCTAATTCCCTCAGCACTTGGGGGTGGAGATCGTCCAGATCAGCTAATTTAAATACATCCAGTCCTTCCAGAAGTTCCCTGACTAGATCCTCCCTGACCCTTGGCCTAGGTGCGCCTCATTACAAATTGGCAGAACTTGCCGCTTTGGATTTATAGGTTCATCGTCAACTAGATTAATGTGAAATGCAAACACAGCTGGCTCTTTGCTTTCCTTTCAGGTCTTAGCATGTCACATGAATCTAGTGAGCTATGGAATGTGAAGTTGGAGGAAATGGGGGATTAGGTGCGTGAGAGTGAGGGGTGGGTGAGAAAATCTAGCTAAATTCACAGCCAACTAGGGCACTTTTACACGTGTTCCAGAGGTGGAAGAGGAGCGCTTTAATTAGAGTGGCTCTGAGACCTACTTTAATTTAGTGCTGCAGCATCTTGTATATCGGCATCCCTGTGCTTCAAAATGGAGGCAGGAGCACTTGAACTACAACTCATTCAGTTTTAGTGATACACAAGATGCGGAGGTAATTATCGCACTTCAGCAGACTCGGTTAATCGAGTCTGCTCGGACGCGCTGTCATTTCAGCGCGTCAGAGCAGCCTCACAGCACGTGTACAAGCACCCCTAGAGAGCAGGGGGCCTCAGTTAGATCTCAGCCCTATTGGTGTGAATTAGTGAGGTCGGTTTGCCTAAATTTGATCTCATTGGAGTTGCTCCTGATTTGCATCAGTGGGAGAGCAGTTGTTGCATCAGTGCATCGATGAAGTGTAGGGGGTGCAAGTAGGTGCACATGCACCCCCAAGCATGGCTTTGCATCCCCTGTGAAAAGGTGCTGCTGACACTGCCCCCCCACTGCCAATAGTGCCATGGCCACCCACGGGAGCTCCCCGCTTACTGCCACCGCTGCCTGCGGGAGCTTGCCATGCGCCCCCAGCCTCCGAGGCGCGCAACTTTCATGCATCAGTGATTTCTTTACTACGGTGGTGCCTAGGGTCCCCGTGGCCCATCACGCTAAACACAGCAACCAGAGGAGGGAGACTCCCTGCTCCAAGGACTCTACAATTTGAATGGCAGCAACAGCTGCAGGGTGGGGTTGAGCACACAGGCAGCCTGGCCAGTGTGCTGGCAGCCACTTCGGGGCTGGTCCCACAGTATGTTTGCATGCATTGTGTTGAAATGTCCATGACAGCAGCGTAAGTGGGATCAGTGTCAGGCACTGACATAATGCAGCAGCTTTGTGACCAAGGCTGCCTTTGCTCAAGGCCTGGTTTCCTAAGGTGCTGAAATGGGTGGGAATCGAGGGGGATCATGAAGCAGCCGGCCCTAGAGGCATTGCTTCCTCCTGTACTGTAAATAGGTCAGGCCTTGGGAGAGTGGCAGTTTGTATAGCTGAGCTTTGGGGGGGTAACTGTGATCTTCTCCAGCACTCTTGCACAGTAAATCAGCAGACTCTCTGCAGCTGCCCGCAAGATTTCTCCAACTTTATGGCTACATATTTATGCATTTATGAGACTGGAACGTCTTTCCTTAGAAGAAAACAACACAACAACAAACCCCCAGAGCTTGGGAATGGCATAATTAGCCGCAAAAGTTTCATCGAGCACACAAGAGCTCTCTGTCTTTTAAGCTCCTTGCTTAAATGGAGGATTCCAGATGGGGGCTCGGGAGGAGGGGAAAAGAAAGCGAACAAGTTAAAAATTCATCCTTGCCAGAAAACTCATCTGAGCAGGAAATAAAATCGGTCTGTGAAAGAACAGTAAGCACAGTAAGGGTGCGCCTGGCTGGCTGTTAACAGCATCCCTGGAGAAAATACAGGAGGTGTTCAATAAGTTCCTGACCTAGATGCATTAAAGTTCACAATGAATGTAACTTGCTTTTCCTCCTCCTTTTCCCCACCCCTATTCACTGCAGCATCACTTGTTCTTCTACACTAGGCAAGGCCACTGGTAGTTTAAGTCCCGTAGTGCTACAGTTTGACTCCTCCATTGCTCAGCAGAACATTATTATCCCCCAGCCTCACCCCCAACAAGGCAGAAGTGTTAATATTAATAACATGCCATGAAAACACGTCATCATGATCATCTGTCACTTCCTCTTGGCATATACTGAACTGGTTGGTTTCCCCACTTTGAGATGGCCTACCTCACTTGCCGCCCTGCCCATTTCTGCACAGAGCCTTGGGATCCACCCTTCTTAGTTGTCCACAGAGACTTTGGAAAGGGACTTGGTGGGAGGTTTAGGGTCTTTCTGGGAGCAAGGTGAATGAGATCCCTCCAAACCTTTGGAGGAAGGGAGTAGACCTCCAGTGAGAGGCCTGAGTTTGTTGAACTTGATCCTTCATGCTAACCTGCAGGCTGGTTTGCTGCCGCCTTGTGTGAACCAGCAAAATAATGTCAGTCTGGAGGGCTGTGTCCCAGTTTGCAAACTCAACCTTACAGGTTCCCAGGTGTCGTGGGAAGCAGGTTCAAACTTCATCCTCTAAAAAGGACCCCCAACATCTCTTAAGTGGACTTCCAGGGCTGAGGGAAAGGTATTACGTGGTCAAGTCTGGAGACTGAGTTCCTTTGTAAGGTTCTTCCACAGTAGAAATGCAGCCAGGTCTTCAGAAAAAAATAAAACTTCTTCTGCAGCCTCAGTCTGCAAAAGTCACTTTTATAGTTGAATTGGTAAATCTGTCTCTCCATCTCTGTTCTCTTATTGGGAGTAGAAGCTGCCCACACAGGCTTTGGCTGGGGAGAATAGCCTTTTGCAGTATGAATTCCTGTCCACTGGTAAGTGGACTCGGGGACACCATTCAGTTTACATGGGCTGCTGGCCAAACAGCAGATGCTAATGGTTTTCTGTTGCTTCCAGCTGGATTTGAATTGGCGACAAATTTGAAAGGTCCTGCATCCTATTGCCAACTTCCTGAGCTGTCCAGGCCCCGTTCCACATAGGATGAAACCTTTTGATTTCTAGAAGAAATGACTAATTTCTCAAAATGAAGAATGTCCCATGCTCTGTGCTGTTTGTGATTTAAAACAAAATGAACAGCAAGAGAATACGGTTACGTCCCATGTACTGTGGAAGCCAGCTGCAAAGCCAGCTGCAAATCCTCCATCCAGTGAGAGCTCTTGGCTTAGCTCCTTTCTTTGTAGTGTTTCTTTATAAGCATAAGGGAAAAAAGGTCATCCTGATTAACTGCATGGGGCAGAAATGGGGCAAGAAATGGATAATGCTGAACCCTCCCAGAAAGGTCCAGAGGAATCCAGATTGACCATCAGTCCTGCCTTCTTCTGTACCTAGGCTGTAGCTGTCCCAGAAGGGGAATGGTGGGGTCTATTTCTGTGCCATTCTTGAATGAATCAGAGTATTCTGGATTTCTTTTGAAGCCAGTGGGAAGTTTTGTAAGTAGCATTGTATGACTTGTTCTGTAGTGCTATTTTTTTTCCCCGCAACAAAGAAACACATGCTAATTATATGATTCACAATTGCTCCAAAACAGGAGGCTCTCATCAACTTCTTTTGCTTAATAATTTACAATGTCCATGGAGGAGGGGAGGAAGTGCCTTCCCCTTTCCTTCTTTCCTATGAATGAAGCCTTCTGATGTGCCACGGTAGATAAGAGGCCCTCCATGGAGCGGGTGACCGTGTGGCATTGAGTAGGAACACCGGTGGAGCTGATTAGTGTCCTTAATGAGATCCTGCCCTGATTTTACTTGGGGCTGGATCTGAAATGTTGTGATGAATCATCTGCACTTTCACAAAAGTGCTCTTTGCTGGCCAGAGACGGCATCCAACTGTTCTGAGAAAAACAGCTTGCACAGGAGCTTTCAGAAAAATCAAACCCAAATTACATACTCAAAAGATCATTGTCTTGTGATGCACCAGAGGGGAGGAAAGGGAGAATAGGAGAGGGCTTCAGCTGAATATGGCTATCATGGTAGTTGAAGGGGCTCCCATAAGCTATGAATACTCATCTCCACCATCATATAGGAAGGGTGCTGGCTCTTTGACTCTGACCTGTGTAAGAAGCTCTGGTCCGGTTATTTTTTAACAGCACTTCCAAGAGTTGCAGCCATATTGTTTAAGGATTTAAAATAAAAGGATATTTTTGCTTCTCAATCCTGGTTCTGACCCTCATTATTTAAAAAGGGGAAAAAATCCATCATTCCCTGTAAAATGCCTCAAGCATAGACTTACGGTAGAGAAAAAAAATCTGTTTTTTCCAAGCCTTGACATTTCTGGGGTTTACTACTTTTTTGCTTCCTTTCTGTTCTGGAGATGTCCACTGACTGCATTTGGTCCACTCATCACTCAAAGCTGGCTCCTCGTACATTGTTCAAGCTGGCGGTAGGCCCCAGTCCGCAGGGAGAACGCCTGTCAAAGTCCAGTTGTGCAATCCTTCATCTCAAATGCGAGAAGTTATCCAGGGTCAAATTCCTTTCTGTTTGAACTTTCCTCTGCTCCCCGAGAGACGGAGTAACTTTTGTCAGACACCTGGCAAGACTTCCAAGATGTCTGCTACGTTTCTTAACTTGTAAACTCTGCTGCATTCAATAAATGTATAACCCCTATGGACGTTATGCCGTCAGAGGCGGTGACCGGTATCATGCTCGTGAGCTATTCCAGCGGATGCCGTAAACGGGCCTGGAATGTGGAGTTTATGGGAGCCACAAGCTGACAGTGCTTAACTTCCACAAGGTCTAAGTTCAAACCATTTGTGTCCAGAGACTTAAAGCATTTGTATGGTCACTTCCCTGCTAGTAAAACGATTGCTATCTTAATGAAGAAAAGGTGGCCTGCTGGTTTTTACCACGTCGCTACTTGGAACAGAACATTTTTTATAGCCAAGTCAGGATTCAGAGGGTCCATCAGGCAAAGGAGCCTGCTAAGGACATGACTAGGGTTTAGGTTTGGTCTTTTTAAAACCTCAGGCAGCCAAGCAGAGGTTCTACAAAGCCAAAATGCAAACTGGGGAGGGGCTGGGTCTAAATGCCATTGTACCAGGGCAGTCATCACAGTATAGAGGTAGTAGATGGATAGCGCTGGCTTTGAAAGGTTTCAAGACTTCATTGAGGAAATCCTTTCCAGCATGAATAGAAATAGAGGTCCTGAGAAGATCATTCTCAGGCATTCATCAGCTGAAATATCCCTTAATTGCCACCATTATATCATATCATAAATATTCCAGAAAGTCCTCAATCATAACCTCTTTAAAAAATGATCCTTCATGTGAAACCCTGTAAGATCAAAAGCAAAACTATTTCTCTAGTGCTCTGCAACTTCTTCAAACCAAGAATTTGGGGGGGGGGATTTTTTTTTTTTTTTAAACTCCAGATGTTGCTCCTCAGAAAAAAGCTTCAGGAAAAAAAGTGCCATATTTTCAACATGTTTCTGTTCTGTCCCAAGATAATCAACTCTTGCCCACTATTCTTCTTCTTATGGTAAAAGCTAAACAGTAAATAAGCAAGAAGTCTTAACAGTCAGAAAAGAGCTAGGGCCAACAAATCCAACGGGAGGGTCCCTGACACCACCCCACAAGCATTTGGCATAGCAGACAGAATATATTTATAATGTAAGCCGCCCACGTCTCTCCCTAACTTCTGGTTCCAATTTTAGAAACATTAGCTTTTCCTAGGGGTTGTATTTTCCCACCATGTGCATATATGAGAGCTGAAGTTTTTCCCCTCAGAAAATATACTTGTGTGTCAAAGGCCAATGGCCTAAAAATATCAGCCATTTAACAGCCTAAATATAGTGCAGAACCAAAATCTTGGGCTCCTATTAGGGAGCCAATATAAACAGTAATCATTCGTGGTACTAAATGGGTTGACAGCTTGGGATCTTTTACTTATTAAAGGGTTTTACTGTAGTGCTTAGAAGCCTCAGTTAAGATTCAGATTGGGGCCTCATTGTGCTGGACACCACACAAAAACACAATGAGGAATAGCTCCTCGCCCAAGAAGCTTATCATCTAAAGACTGTTTTAAAACTCTTATTTCCCCTGGGGCATGGTTATTCCTAGGGCCTGAGTGACTGCAGTGTAACTGCTCACCAATGAGGGCCTCATATGTTGGCCATCAGTAGGCTAGACATGCAAAGTATGGGAGAAGAAAGAGAGTTGAGGCAAAGTGAGTTGTCCAGAGTCATGTAGCAGGTCTGGGTCAGAGCTGGGAATGGAGCTCAGATCTCCTGAGCAGTTTTCACTGGATCACTCTGCCTCCTAAATGTGGAGATGGATGTGCGGGTCCTTATGCTCTGAAAGGCAAGGCAGGGTGGCACATTGAAGACAAGCTCGTTCAGAATGACATGAGCTTTTGTAGGCTACAGCCTACTTTCAAATGCTATGAATGGACTGGACATTCATAGCATCTGATGGTGCATCGTAGCATCTGATAAGCTTTTGTAGACTACCAAAGCTTATGCTTTTCTGAATGAATTACTCTTACAGGTGCTGCCCTGCCCTACCTTCTGCCTGACTCCAGATGAACCTGGCTAACCACCTCGCTCTACTCTCTAGTATTTCTGTCTCTAAAGCCAGAGAATTTGTTACCATCACTGCCTAGAAAATGTCACGCTCGATGCCCCACTGAACTGATTTCTAGCGTCACAAAGCCAAGGCTTAATGTGGTGGCAGTTAAAGAGTGAGATGTGGCAGAAAAGCTAAGGTTTCTGTTGCGACCAGGAAATGGCCCCTAAAATTTCTCACTGCTGTGCATAATCCAGCCAGCGGGAACTTCTTGGTGCTAGCCAGGAAACCAGTCTCCTTCTACTTCCAAAACCTCCCAGGTTCCTGCCTAGGAGAGGAGAAACTCCTTAGTTGCTACCAATCGAAGGACTACACTGAACACCTGTGTAGTTCTGGGTCTGCCCGCTAGACAGCAATGTGTGAGGACACTTGGCCAGTCTACTGCAATCCCTTCTTTTAAAAAATTAATAAACATACTTAAAATAGAGCAAGGCTGTGTCTCTCAGGAAGCAATTGCCAATAGAATTTGAAAGGTGAAATGGTGATGGTAGTGGTAAAACATCACAACCTCGCCTGTTTGATTTAGGTTCTTATACAGTGGTCATCCCTGTAATACCCTGATATTCCTTAATTAGCATCACTCTCATGTGCATTGCTCTATCTAATCATCTCCACTTCCCAATGGGAAAAATTGCATATGGAGAATTTACATTGTGTTGAAGTGTTACGTGTCTGTAAGCAGGCACCAGGTGAAGAAATGCACTTTACGTACAATGTAGTAATGGGCTTGTCCAGTTAATTAAATGATCTAGTCCATTGTGTTACACTTGTTCACGGTATTGAGGGTGCCCTCTCAGGGACCAGTCCACAGAAGAGAGAGGACAGCCCCATGCTCCTACTTCCAGATAAAGTCCTATGGTGTTATCGCTGTGGGTTGTCGGGAGCTCTTCCACTGGTTTCAGTGCATTTCCATGTTGGTTCTCCACCTTGGTTCTTCACTTGAAGTGGTAGAGCGCAGCAGTCTTATGGAAGACTGTAGGTTCAAATCTATTTGGTACTCTGTTGAAAAGGACACCATCCCATAATGTGCTAAGAGTTTCATAATCCCCAAATTCCCAGGGAATGGTAATGAGGGCATACACCTTGATCTAAAAGACTCTGCTGTTGAGCTCTGCTCTCCCAGGAATGGCGCTCCAGTGATGAGCCTTCTGCAAAAAGCTCTGCTTCTCTCCCAGCCTTATAACAGTAGAAATAATCTTAAACAATTCTTAAACTCAGGAGTGCTGAGCAAAATGTGAATGACCACGTCCCTCAAGCCCCAGTTAAAATGGGTTTATGTAGAGGCTAATGTGGAAGAGCTCATGGGTGAAACCCTAGCCCCACTGAAGTCAGGGCTGCAAATCCCACTGATTTCAGTACCCGACTCTGTCTGCACCAGGATCCGTTCATATCAGGAAAGATTGCTTAGATCAACAGGGGTTTGCAAGATAAGCCTAAATCTCTTTCCATCGCTTCACAGTTCTGTTTTAAGACAGCACTGCCCATAAGAAACAAGCTCAGAGCCTCCTACAGTCCCTAACTCCTCTTCTAACAAAATGCAGACTTTAGGGGCACTTCTACGTGTAACAAAATTTGCCTTTTCTTGCGTTCCAGCAGTGTTACTGTTTGCATTTCCGGGGTTCCCTAACACTTTAGATGTCTTCCTTGGTGCCCTAAAGTAAAACTTACCTGGATGTAGTTTAGTTTGGGTCTAAGTTTGGGTCTGAAGTGTGAAAGACCCTGATCCAAAGCCCATTAAAATCAACTGAAGAACTCCTAATGATTCAGTGGGCCTCAGGTTGGGCCTAGTCCCATCATTTATTCATGCTGGAGATCTTACCCAATGAACTCTGATAGAGGGGTATTCACTCTTAAAACTAACTCTCCCTCCCTCTTTCATCAGCCTGGAGAGGATGGGAGAGAACTGAAATATGATTATGGGAACTCAGTTGGGAATAGTCAACACCACCGTGCTCCTGTGGATACTGCAGTCCTTGAGGTGGATGGGAGGTAATTTTTCCCATACCTGTTAGCTGGCAGTTTACCTCCCTACTTTTTATGCCATAAGCCACATTCTCAGTGGAACTAATTATATCCGAAGCAGTTCAAGAGACCCCACTCCTTTAATAAGGCTACCAACACCTGGCAGCTCCCTAGCGGTTAATTGCTGTTAATATGCTACATACATAGTATTTCTTAATAGACTATTTCCTTGTGAGCATTTGAAAGTTTGCTGCGTTCTAGGTAATTTGGGGTGCATCTATGAATACATCTGTGTGAATGCCTTCTGCAGATGTTCCCCAAAGGGTTTCAAAGGAAAGATCACCACAAAACCTCTCTGTTAACATCATGCATTTTTTCCCAAGACATCTTACCCGTGTGCACTTCAGCTTGTAAGTCTGGTATCTCTGTCTATCCAACATTGCCTTTCTAATAATTAATGGGCTTGGCAGGAGCAAGCTGTCGCAACACCACTCAATATATTAGGCCAAGAAGTGAAAAATGTTATAATATTATAATATCCAATAGAAACAGTCAAGGAAACTTTAAGTGATTAAGCATGTTGGAACTTGGCCAGGATACCAGAGCAAACAGCCCACCTCCTCCTGTGTTAAGATACTAGTTCATGAAAGGCACTATTTAGTGCATGCTGCATGATTAGGGTAGCAGTTTCTCTCTCTCTCGCTCTCAAATTCAGTTCCACAGTTTTCCCTCTTATTTCCTGTTTTGTTCTCTTGGGGCTTTTTTCCCCCTGCACTCTGTCTGGGATTTTTCTCCTTTACTGTCTGCTTTTTCCATGAATCGCCGGCTGCGTCCTCTGTTCATAAGCAAATTTTATTTCTAACGTGTATGCGCTTCTAACTCCTCTGCCTCGGTATCCAAGTGCCGCTGCCCGAAGAGCAGTGTCACTTCATGCGCGCGGCGTGTCCTGTGCATGAACGACAGCCGACTGATTGAGTATTGTGCTTCAGCAGCTGTGTGGCAAGGAACTGTGTATTTGGAGAAGGCGCCTGTCTTAGTCACCGCAGGTTTAGTTTTGATTGTTCACCAAACAGTCTCCTTTTAGTATTATAATGCTGGAAGGTCTGCCTTTAAGAAAGCCCAGAACAGGGAAAAGGCTTGCTTAAGTCTTTGTAAATGGTTCTGATTCTGCAATAGTACGAACAGCGCTAGTTGAAGCTACATCAAGAAACAATATAATCAAAGGTAGACCTCTATCTTTTGACCTCTGCATGGACCTCAAATACCAGCCTAGCTGACATGCAGATGCTGCGGACTTTGTAGTACAATCCAACACAGTGAAATGCTGGATAAGCTGCATTGGGACAGAAGGACATTAATAGTTTGTGGCCTAGGAAGGCAACAAAGTCTGGTGGGTGCTGGACTGGACTTATATTAAGAGTCTGTTTCCAGCTCCCACTTACATACTGGGTGACCTTGGCAAAGCACCTTTATTTCAGTGCGCTGCTGTTTTCCCTCCCACACATGGTCTGTTTCGGCCAAGGGCTCTTCTGGCTTGCACAGCACCAGCGCAGCACCTCAAATGTCAGGAAAAGTCTTTGTGCTGCTGTAACATAGGTAACACATAGAAGATGTCCTAACGGCACAGAGCACCGTTATCCTGCATTCACTATCAGGTGAACTGTTTAGTCCAGGCGTGGCCAACCTGAGCCTAAGAAGGAGCCAGAATTGAGCAATGTACGTTGCCAAAGAGCCACAGTAACATGTAATATGCGAGCAGTGGCGTGACGCGACGTGACCAATGTTCCCTCTAAGGAGCAGCGGTCCGTGAGCGCGCCACCTCAATCCGGCGTGGGACACTTACTGAAGGGGGCTGGGGCCGGAGGCTGGGGCTGGGGCTGGGGACCAGGGCCAGGAACCGGGGGCCAGGGGCTGGAGCTGGAGCCTGGCACGGGCTCCCTGGCTCCAGGGAAGTGCTCTGCTCCCCCGCATCAGGGCCAGGGAGCGGAGCACTTCCCTGGAGCCAGCAGAGCCCGCGCCAGCCTCCATCCCTGCCTTGCCTCACCTCGGGGAGGAGCCGCTGCCTGCCCCAGTGAGGCTCCACCAGCTCTGGGACACGGCTCCGCTCCCCGGCCCTGACGCCATGTGCCTCCTCGCTCCTGGAGGCCACGTCCCGGAGCGAAGCCGTGTCCCAGAGCTGGCGGAGCCTCACTGGGGCAGGCAGCGGCTCCTCCCCGAGGTGAGGCGGGGCTGGTGGGGGCTCTGCCAGCTCCAGGGAAATGCTCCACACCCTGGCCCTGATGCAGGGGAGTGGACCACTTCCCCGGAGCCGGCGGTGCCTGTGCCAGACTCCAGCTCCAGCCTCTCCTGGTGTGCAGCCTTGAAAAGGCTGTGTGCAGCCACACTTTTAGTTGTGCATGGCCAAGCACGTGTGCACCTTAGAGGGAACCTTGGACGTGACGTGACAGCTATGGAAGCTGGTCACCGTGTAATTGTGCAAAGATTCAAGGAGATGCATATTAACTTCTGAGCCGCATGCGGCTCCCGAGCCTCCAGTTGGCCACCCTGGTATAGTCTATGGCAGTGATTCTCAACCCATTTGCCATAGTGTACCACACTTGACACTCTCAGTGTATTACTGTGGGCCACACCCAACAGCTGAGGGGTCCCCCAGCTGCCAGGGCTACAGGTCCAGGGCCCACAGCCCCCTGCCCCCCCAGCAGTGCCCAAGCCCCAGCTGCTGCCCATGGGAGTAGGTGGTTTTTGCAGCTGGAGTGGAGCGTGGAGCCCGGCTCCCCTGTGGGTGGCACAGCTGGAGCAGAGCCCATTGGGGGGGGAGGATGCAGGCTGCCTGCTGTGCGCTTGAGGCTCACCTCCCTGCCGCCTCCCCTTGGGGACTCTGAGGCCCAGCTGGAGAGACCCAACACTGGCAGGTGGGGAGGCTCAGTGCCACTGCCGGGACCCCTATGCTAGCTGCACTGCCATAGCAAGGTGTCCCCTGCCCACCCAGCAGCACTGATGGTGCGGCGTTGTGCCCCCACAGCTGCTGAGCAGGCAGGGAGCACCCTGCCACAGCAGCATGGCCCAGCAGCAGCACCAAGCCTCCCCACCCCATCCTGCTGTGGAGGCTCCCAGAGGGAGGGAAAAAAGGAAGGGAGCCCTGAGCCCACAGTGGGCAATGCGCATCTGCCCCCTCCGTATGCACAAATCTGGGGGGGCACATGCCCCCCCATGCCTCACTCCCCAGGGGTGCACACAGTGGTAGGGAGCTTGCCTCACTACTGCCTCCCAGATGACCTGCCTGTGCCTCCATCCCACTCCCTGGCCAGGCCCCACAGCTGGACATTCCCACCCCGGCCCCAGGTCCCATGCACTCCCTCACTGCGTACTCCCTCTCTCACCGTAGGGGCCTCAGTCTGCCCCCTCCTTAATAGACTTACCTGGAGGGAGCTGTAGAAGCTGCTCTCCATGCTTGCACGTGTGCATGTGGCACCCCCCACCTCCAGTCACCCTCCTCCCGCTCCTGCCAGCCCCAGGCAACCCTTGCAGACGGCAAGGGGAAACCCACTGGTTCCCCTTTTTTCTCCCTGACTGTAACAATCCACAGGCTGCAATATTTACCTTTTCTTTTTTTTTAATGGGGTGTCACATGAGCCACAGCAGTGTGCTGACTGGGCTGCATGCAGCCCACAGCCCCTGGGTTGAGAACCACTGGTATGGGGCTTAGTTTGTGCTCTGGGGCTGCAGGCAGTGCTGCAAGGGTCAAGCCCCCTGATGCAGATGCAGCTCTGGAAAGAGGTTTTCAGAGTTTCATAGTTCATAGTTTCTAGGGTCGGAAGGGACCTGAGTAGATCATCTAGTCCGACCCCTTGCCATGGCCTTTTTTTCTGCCACTAGAGTTAAATCAGCTCCCTAAAAAGCCAAAAGCTGCCTTCCTTTGCCTTCTTCCTAAAGGCAGAAGGCAGGGCAGAGTAGCACCTTCAAGGCTGGTTGGTTCAGAAAGGCAAAAGCTTTCATAGGTGACAGTTATCTGAAGAAGTAGGCCTTGACTGCTCCAGTTTTTCAAGTTGTGTGTGCACTTCATACCTCACTGAATCTGGGGCTAGCTTCTCTCTCAAGAAGCAGACTGTTCGATATCTAAACCACTAATCATTTTCATTAACGAGCTCAATAAGAAGTGAAGAATTAGATCAAGGGATATATCTAGAACATGCAGATGTATTGCACAGTACCATCTAGTGACAGACCATAGCTATATAGGATGGGCAACTCTGCCATAAGAAGGCATTAACAAAATATTGCAAGCATTTGCCATGCAATCTGAAGCCTAGTTCCCAGCTGTGTCACGTGTAAGTACTGTGCTTGGCTAGAGAAGGAACAATATAATCTGACAGGCTCTGGCTCCTTCTCCATTTTGTATTTTTCTTTTTGGACAACAGCTCGAGTCAAGAGAGTTTTCTCTTTTGAGTTCTGCCCAAGTAGACAGGCTGCCTAATCATGGGTGGGTTTCTGCAACATTTATTTTATTATTACACAGAGCGTGCAGGTTGTATTCTATGCAAACCAGCCCTTGAGTCATACGCTTTGGAATTTCTCGGTGCATTATGCAGAAAGAAAAGGGGGAAAATACAAGGTCCAATGAGTAATATAGCCTCCGAGGGCATCTGAAATGAAAAGAAATGCCACGGGCATATTCCATTTGTACTAATGATGTCAAAGTGCATTCTGATGGGGCTCTGTTCAAGTGAAGACTTGTAACCTTTTCCACTAATTTCTTTCCAAAGAATTGCCTATTGAAGACTAAACTGCTTTTTTTTTCATAAGCCCTGGAAGCTATGTGTGTATCTTTTGTCCTTTATTATTATTACTCTTCTCTCTCGTTTTAAGTCAGAGTGGTTACTATATAAAAGATTGACTTTCCCCATGGGAATCTTGCATGGGCGTGTGAGATTCAGATGGGATTCCTACCCCATTCACTGGGGCAAAAGTGACAGCAAATGAAGTATTTAAACTAAGAAAGGAGATATAACCTATGCCTATTCTAGTACACAGATTTGCATACAGCACTTCAGAGTTTGGGCAGCTGAGGCTGTGGGAGTGATTGTGTCCTTTGAATTGGGTTCCTATACGCCACTGTGGCAATCCCGTGTGCTGCAGCTGAGAAGACCCCTAGTTTGGTTGTGTGGGAGAGCCAGCAGAAATGAATGAGCAGCATCCTACTGGCTGACATCATGGTGAGACCTCGGTGTATGTAGAGGTCACAACAGAGATCTGGATTGCTTTATAGACTCATAGAAAAGTAGGGCCAAGGGGGACCTCCAGAGGTCATCAAGTCCAACCCCGTCATCTCCATCCAAACCATCCCATACAAGTCCTCGTGTAACCTTTTTCTAAAACTACACAAGCAACCCTTTTGCACAGCCACAAGGCATTTTGCACAAAGGCACCAAAAGCACCCTGATCTGTCACAGGTAAAGCAGGGCGATGAAGGCTGCCAATATCCCACTTCTGCAAGGGCTGTTAAAATAGACTCAACAGATGCAAGAAAGAGTGTCATGCCCCCTGCTACAGAGGGAGGCAAAAACCCCACAGTCTGTACCAGTTTGATCATGGGGTAAAATTCCTTCCTGGTCCCAAATGTGTTGGTTTCTCTGACCCTGAGTGGAGGGGCAAAATCCCCTAATCAGCAACCTCCTGGTTTTAGTTATGCCAGCTATATGTATCCCTAATATATAACAAGTTTTCTCTTAGCTAGAAAAATGTGCCAGTGGGATGGTCTTTACTGACACAAGGTGGGAGGTAGCCCTTGCCCTCATAAGCTTTGCATATAAATGGACATAACTGACCAAAACTGGCTAGTGAAGTAGCACAAAAAAGTAAAGCAATTTGGGCAGGGTCACACAGCAGCTCCAATCGCAAAATTGGGACTCAAACTCCGATCTCCTGAGTCCCCACCTGTTCTCTGATTACTAGATTACAGCCTCCTGCAGCTTTCCTTACCTTCCTGCTCTATGACACAATGCAGCAAACATCTGTATTGTATAGTTTCAATATAAAGCCATATTTAATTTGTACTTTAGTAGGAATAGTGAACAGATCCCCTTTGCTACCAAACACCTGGCCAGTACTTCAGACATTCCCATTCAACTTGCAGAGCTCACCCCAGTGGGTATACATCAGCATGATGCCCTTGACTCCAGTAGAGCTATCCCTCTGGACAACTACTAGGGGATCCAACTCCAGCTGTAGGATGCTTCCTGACTGCCCTTCCTGAATGCCCTTCTTCCACTGAAGCTACTGATTTTCTCTTTTTTTAAAAAAAAAAGCATATCCAGCGTAATTTTGGTCATTGTCTCTGGCGCTGCCTCTGATCTACAGTGAATACCTGTCCATGAGATGTTCATGCAGCTGAGTAAACACAGCTTAACTCAAGAAGACTGCCACAGTGAGAAACTCTAAAGGCCAGCTATTGAGAGTGGCACAATGCTATCTGTGGAGGGTGTGCCTTTCTTTCCCATGGGGAGAGTACAATTTGAATAGTGCACAACAAAGGATTTCCTCACACCGGGCATTGAAGTTTTGTCACTGGGCAAGCCTTCACACTTTGTTGTTGCTCAAAAGAGCCTCCTCTTATATATATTTTTTCTGTTAATTGCCAGATCTCACAGCTTTGCCATGACAATTGGTATCTCTCCAGCCAAGTCTTGCTGAAGAGAGTCTCTCTAGGGACCCCATTAACCATAAAAAAAGCTAATTTCTTTTGAGAGATTTTGTGTGTGTGTGTGTGTGTGTGTGTGTGTGTCTTTATTGTGATTTTCCAGTGCAGGCTGGATTCCTTGGTTCTTTCTGCTGCTTTTACACCATCTTCTCTCCAGGGACTTCAGTGGACTTGCTCCTCATTGGGCACATTTACACATGCAATTAATCGTAGAATCATAGAAATTTAGGGCTGGAAGAGACCTTGAAAAACCATTGAATCCAACCCTCCTGCTCTGGGCAGCATTACTGCTGAGATCAAATGATCCCAGCAAGGTGTCTGTCCAGTCTCCTCTTAAAGACTTCCAAGGTTGGGGATGGCGCCACCTCCTTGGGAAGTCGATGCCAGGTTCTGGTCACCCTTACCATAAGCAAGTTCTGCCTTACATCCAACCTGAAACTGTCCTCTAGCAGTTTATGGCCATTGCTCCTGGTCCTCCCCTGGGGTGCCCGAGTGAACAGTTTTTCTCCCAGCTCCCAATACTCACCCCTTACATACTTACTGCACTTGAATAAACTCCATAGCTTAGTGTTTCAGAGCTTTTTGCTCCTGAGCGTGCCTTTTAAATGTATGCCTGACAGCAAAAATCTCTGGAGTATATTGCTCTGGAGTTTACTCATTCGCAGCTGCTCTTACCAGGCTCAAAGGTCTTGACTGGGGCATGAGGGCGCTTCAGGCTCAAGGGGCTGGCTGGGGCATGAGGGCGCTTCAGCACGGGGCTAGCCAGAAAGCAGTCCCCGCACTAAAGCACCTTCGTGCCCCAGCCAGCTGGGCAGTATTTATACATGCACTGCTACACACAAAAAAAACTCTGGAGCAGGCTAGTACTTGTAAATACAAATACTAACCTGCTCTGAAGTAAATACCAATACTAGCCTATGCTGCAGTTTCTTAGTTTTGTGCGCCCTAATAGGGAGCACATGTGTAGACACAAAGACATTTCGGAGCGCATTAGGCAGTAAACATCTTGTGTAGATACGCCCATTTATACTAAAGAAAGTGTGAGGAGAATCAGGTGCCCCAGGGTTGGGGAATTAGACAGTGAAGGAGATGGGTAGAGTGACAAGTAGGTGAAGAAGGCACCTCACTGTCCCTTTACTGGTATAATGCTACACTCCCCCACGCCCCTGGCACGTGCATAAACGGGTGGCTTACTTAAAGTCACAAAGTTGTACACCCAGCTGCTAGCGTTTCCTAGTAGACTTCTCTTTTCTGGACTTTGGGGTGCAAGTTGCACCAATGTCAAAACTGGAAAGGGTTGGGCAAAGATGGCTTTGGTTTGACCTTTGTACTCCTGAACTTTCCCTCCCAAGCATGTGAGTGCCCCTTTCTCAGGGCAGAGAAAATCAGGGCTAGGAAGAGAGGAAAAAAAGTAACCCCCACAGAGAGCTTAGGCTGCGCTCTCCAGGCTGCTGTTAATTAAGTTAAAAATGAAGGGAGCCCTCAGGGAGGGGGTGAGTTTGGACCAGATCCAAGCTGTGGGCACCGTACTCAGAGCAGAGTGGAAATGCCACCTGCCTACTGCCTCGTTAGCAGACGGATCCGAGGAAACCAAAGTCAATTTATGGAAAGGATGGAGAGATTGACTTTGAGGGAAAGATTTAAGATTAAATGTTGCTCTCAGTTGCACCAATGTGATTCCAAGGTAGTGATGTTTGAAGGGTATAAACCCTCCCAGAAGATGAGGAGTTATTTAGCCTGATACTAAGAGGTATACCTAAATGAGCAGCTTCAAAGTGAGACCAGTTAGACTGGGGAAGCCTCGTGCTCTGAGATAGTTGGCATTAGACCAGACAAATGGCTGGGAAAGATATTGTAGTTAATAATCCTATGTGCAGGTCTTTCCAGCCTCTAATTTCTGTTTCAGTCTTGTGGATGGTTCTGCCTAGATTGCACCGCAGTTCCACTCTTTGCAAAGCACCTACAGGCTGCTGGGCTAATTAACACAAGTAAATAAAGAGCTGACACTGTCTGCTTTACAGTGATTATCTCCAAAAGTTAAGGAGACGGAGATAAAGCGGTTACAACACAAACCAACTCTCATCAGTTGCCATTGCTTGCCGACAGACTTGGCTAGTGTCAATGTGTGTAGTAGCTCCATTGATGTCACGAGCTGAGGATCCGGCCCTGCCCTTTGTAAAGCAGTATTATGTCCCCAGTTATGGTCTAACTGGGGGGGGGTGAGAATCAGGTGAACGTAATGGGGCAGATTCTCAAAGCAGGAGCTGTGCAGAGATTTACTGACCGAGCATCTGTTCCAGCACGTAGCTGAAGTATGAGTAGAAGTCACAGCATATTGATGGCTTTTTTTTTAACTTGTGATTCTCGCAGCCTGCTGATCCACTGGTGGCAGGGAGGGGGTTAGTGAAGGAGGCAGCTGGCATGTAGGCACTAAGGCAACTAGTACTGGGGCCCTAAAAAGATTTAAGCTTCAGTCTCTCCAAACTGAGTTGAAGAACCAAGTCACTAACCCAGGGGTGGAAGAAATGTGACTCTCATTCTCGCCTGCTTGCCAGGTGTTTAACATGTCCAGATTTCTATCGGGCTGCAGCGCCAAGTCTGCATTTTTCTGTGGCAAAAAACATCTGTTTCTGTGTGCTCAGAAGCATTTCAAGGAAATGCTCTTGTCGGTACCCATGTGATGCTAACTGCAGTGCAGTTTACCCATGGGTAATACACCACTGTGAAGGTGAAGATATGAGGCCCTACCTTCCCCTTCTACTTCATAATTAATTTGCCATTATTCCAGCTCCCCACCACTGCTTCCCCCACGTTACTGACTCCTGATAATTGGTCACTACCAGATAATTCCCAATTCTTCCCTGTGCAATGGCAAATAAATCAAAGTTTATTTTATCACAACTCGGAAAAGGACTGATGCAGTGGGCTGTAATGGGTTCATCTCTTTTATGGACAAGGCACACTTAATGCAATCGCCTGGTTTGTATTATGTTGAATGTGTGATTCTAATCTCCTTTAAATAAATGTAAATCAGGAGAATTTCTTATGGAGTCAGGGGAGATGAAAAACTGGTGTGGGATCAGAGTAAAGCTCTTCAGTTTTACAAATGCTTTATGCTAGGCAGCCAGTGGCTGAAATACCTGGAGGAGCTGTGCATCATCCCATGACGGGTATTTGGTGATCAAACCTGAACTGACAGGAGTCGCAGGGCTGTTCCTATAAAAGAAAGCAAAACCCTCGGAGGTGGCTGTTAGAGGTAGGTGAGGTCTGAAATTCCTGCCACGGGGAACATGTTTTCCTTACAATCTGAAATGAAGTCCCTAAATTCATAGAGGGGAGGACAGGAATGAATTATTTTGGAACAACTGAAAGGTGTTTACAGATTTAAAAAACAACTGTGCCAAGTTATAGTGTGTGGTACAACATGTTTTTCAAAATCCCAACCCCAAAGGTTTTCTTGAAATAAAAAAAAAATTCAAATTTTCCATTCCCCCTCAAAAAGCAATGTCAAAAAACAGGATAGTTGAAGAAGAGTAGGGCTTCTCTCCCCCAACACCCTTTTTTGCACTCTCAGACCAAATTTTGGCAAAATTGATATTCTGATTTTGACAGAACTAAGAGATATCAAGCTGAATTTTTTTGATTTGCTCTAATGCTGCCTCCTCTCATCCACTGACCATATGAGCAACATTAAATGCGACTGTTGATCAGGGAAAGGATAGCATGGAGCTGACTTTTACTGCCATGATGAGCTTATTAAAAATATAGGCTCATAAAATATCCATACAGGTGGATTAGACTAGATTTATGGAAAGTTGCTTATCCATCCCTATGTGGGAGTTTGTCCTTTACAACGGTTGAGCATCTCATTCTTTAAAGTGACACCATACTGTCAAAGAGGTGAGGTAGGACTGGGGGCTTCACCAATTTCGAATCCCTTGCTTTTGTGTCTCTGTGAAATGAGGGGAAAAGAAAGATCAGCTAAGATTCAGGCCAGCTGGATTCAACCTTTGGCTCTGTCACAGGCTTCCTGTGTGACTTCAGTGATTTGGATGATGGGATCAAATGCACACTTGGCAAATTTGCAGATGACACCAAGTTGGGTGGAGTTGCAGATGCTCTGGAGGGCAAGGCGAGGAGACTGGGGAAATGGTCCACAATCAGCCAGATGAGATTCAGCAAGGACAAGTGTAAATCCTGCACTTGGTATGAAATAACTGGGTGCACAAATACAGGCTGGGGAATGACTGCCTACACTGCAGTACTGCAGAGAAGGATGCGGGGGTTATAGGCACATAAACTGAGTATGAGCCAAGTTTGCTCTGGTTACAAAAAAGACCCATGGCGTACTGGGTGATATTAGCAGGAGAGCCACTTGCAAATCAAGACAAGTGATTCTGGAAATGTAGCAGTGTGGCCAGGCACGCGGGGCAAAGCGCAAGTGGAGATTTCCTATTCGCCATCATTAACGCAATCAGTCACCAAATGCCTGTAGTGCAATTACAGAGAGGATGAGATGGGGTTTTGTCTGTGGCTGCAGGGGACAGGGCTAGAAGCAATACCTCAAGCTTCAGCAAGGAAAATTTAGACTGGGGCTTAGGAGGCACTTTCGGACTCTGCTGGCGGTCAAGTGTTGGAACCGGCCGCCTAGAGACGTTGTGAAGTCTCCATCCCTGGAAGCTGTCAAGAGCAGGGTAGACACACACTTGGCTGGGAGGGATCAGTCGAGGATGATTCTGCCTCGCGCGGGGGCTGGACTGGATGTCCTCGTGAAGTGACTTCCAACCTGGCTTTCCTCTGACTTCAGCCTCTCTGTGCCTCAGTTCCCTACCTCGAAGTGCAGGGTAGAGATTCGTCTTAGACTTCACCGGGCGTTGCGATCATAAAAATCTGAATGGCTTCGGGGCACGCGTTGCTATGGCGATGGGAGCCAAATAAGACTCTAACGAGAGACATCAGAGCCTTGCGTTACTAAGGAAATAATCTGTAATGAGACGAGGGGTGCGATGACGCCAGTGCTTGTTCGTGGCCATTGTGAAATAATTGTCGACATGGACCTGAGCTGGGCGCTTGCGAGCTAATGAGGGTGAGCTCTGCCCTCTCTCCTGATGCACCGGGCAGCCGAGTGCTTCACTGCACGCGATGCAGCGCTTCCAAGGGAGGTTCCCGTTCACTTACGCCGCATCTGCCAAACCTGTCCTTCCACGCTTGCATCCGTGCTCTGTAAAATGAAGCGAACTTCTCAAATGTCTCTTATGCCCTCAAATAAGGCTGGGGCATGCGAGCTGTCAGGGGTGCCCCCCGAGCCGCCACAGTTACCCGTCTCTTTGCAATGGTCCCGGGTGGACGGAGGCGGGACGCCTGTAACCCGAATGTCAGGGACGTCTCGGGGAGGGAGAGCAGGCGAGAGCCCGGCTGGAAGTCTTCCAGGCTGTTAATTATTCCGTGTGGAAAGTGAACTGACTGAGCAAATTGTGAAGCATGAGGGCTGTCATCACTGGAAGGGGATTCACATTAGGGATGTCAAGCCGTACCTGCTTCCCCTCACTCATTTATTTATTTGGCAGCGTGCTGTCGCTGAAAATAATTTGTAGCTTTCCTCCCAGCCGCTTCTCTCCCCCTCTTTCAATAATGATAATAATCAAGTAAAACAGCCTGATGCTTTGCTCTGTTAGACCACTGTGAGGCTGGCAGGACTTGTGATACTTGCATAGCAGACTGGTGAATAGGACCCAAAGGGGTTTGGAGCCGGCCCTCTGGATCTGATCCAGGGCCCCGCGCAAGCGGGAGGAGGTGTGGAGGTGGAGGTGAGACCTCCCATTGATCTTGTGGGTTTGGGATCAGTCCCGTAGGGAAAATTGCAAGCTGCATTCTGGACCTGAGCCACTACTACATTACTTCAGTTTTACATCAATACAGCCCCACTGAAATCAATGTGGTTACAGTACTATAATATAGCCTTAAGTCCAAGACCCCTTACCCTGTTATACTGATGTTCATCCAGTGTTGCTAAGATTACTCAGGGCTTCCCTGGACATCCTCCAGCTCATCTAAGATCAGAACCTGGGTAGTGACATAATCCTGATGTCACAGCATCCATTGAAGCTGATGGAAAATAAGAGAGATGGGGATCCCATGGCCAGATTCTCCTCTCTGGCCATGGGATCCTGATCCATTGAAACCGATCCCCTAATTCCACTGAAACCAACAGAGTAACTCCCAATTTGAACCAGTCTCTAATGCACAAGCTGCTTTCTTCCATATGTATCAAAACATCCTGAATTTGAGCCCCCGGGTAGTACCAGACAGGAAACCCTTTTCCCCTGTTGCCTCCTGCTTTTCATTATTCTCTTACATTTAGCAATGGCAAGAATGTGGGGAAAGACTCACGGAAAACAATCAGTTACAGTCAAGCCAGTCCAGTTGTCTCATAAAGATCAGACCCAATTAAATCGGGATTGAATATAATACACAGCACCTCAGTAATGCTTTGAACAGCTCCCCCGTGCAGCCACCAACTCCCACTGTTTGCTGGGATCATGCATACATGCAAGGGATATCATATCCTCCAGATGTTAAAATATACATGAAAAATGTGTCTATAAAACAAGAAACCGTCGCCCCACAGAAACCTTTGTTGCTGATTGAGAAGTGCACGTTCACCAGGGTGATTCGTTAGGCCATTCCTTGTTGCGCCAAGAAGTGTATTTCCTTTCCAAGAGGAAAAGGTTCCAATTCAAATAGTTGAACAAAAGCAGCAGATTTCTCATTGACTGGGACTCATAGTTTGCTGGCATTTGACCACAAAACCAGGCCAAGCAAGGTCATGTAGTCAGTCCGTCGTTATATGGGCATGGTGGGGCGGAGATGCATGTTTAATTCAGAAGGAATGGCTAGGGCTGTAACAATGGGTCATATTCTGCCAAGAGCACGGCTAGATCTAGCAACCAATCTCTGACTGATTTGCACCAGTATAACCAGTGGACAGTGGAATTGAACCTTATGGATCTGACAGGTATATCTAAGAAGCCAACTCTTAATTGGGAGTATTTTGCATTTCCATGCTAAAGGGCTGAATCAAAGTCTGCCAAATTCAGGGCGAGTCTTTCATTCCCACTGACTGTTCTGGGGATAATTATAAACCTCCAGCCACTATAGTAAGGCCCCTTGTTAAAATAAATATATATATATAATTGAAAGAAAAATAGAAATGTTCCATATACTGACACGTCTGCAAAATTATTTTGACAGCATCCCTAATGCCAGAAGTATCCTATGGCAATGAGACCGAACGTTATAGTAACCGACTGTATTGTAAGCTGTAATGTTTGAGCCATTACTGTAGATGAGTATCATTTTTTATAACGGATGCTTTCAAATTATTTGCTTTAAAGGCACTAAACAAGGGCAAACAATTTGGATATTGAGGGTTCGCAAAGGGAAATGGTTCTGCTTGGTGTATTGTTTGGGTGAGAAAAAAGAGAGCGCATAATAACAGAACTGAGGGATCTTACCCCGAGTCTTGCTTTGCTCTTGCCCGGAGCAGTAGGCTGTGCTGCTATCAACCCCCCTGACAAGCAAGCAGAGAGGTGGGTAATTTTCTCATTCTCATCATGCAGTGTCTCTCTTAGCATGCAAGACCCAAGCCCTAGGCTTTTTTTTTTTTTTTTCTTATTTTTGCATGTAAGTCAGACAGTCCTTTAACAGGAGGTGGCATCTCGAAGCAGGTCTTGCTAATGACATTTGTATGAGGCAAGCACTGTACTGGTTACTGTTCTTCCAAAGCCCTCTTCTGTGCATGGTATCAATCCACATGGTCTCACATTTTCCAAGAGAAAGCAAATGAGTGTAACGCCTCATCGCCTTGCACTACCATTTGGTCAGTGAAACAGGAACCAGGGCTGTCGAGTTGGTGTTGGAGATGGCATAAATATAAGAAGCCCGGGCTGTGAACAGAGTGGACTCTGCAGAAGTTTATTACAGCTCCATGATGTACGGCAGTCCCATGACAGCAGCATCCTAAGGCCTCAGTGCTGCCAGTGACTGGCTCTCCTGTGTGACACCTTTGTCAGCTCTGCCAATATAGCCGGCAGAGGGCTGCGCAGTGTTCAGTACAAAGCACGCATGGATCCTTCTCTTCTGCATGCTTCTCTCTCTCTAACTCAGGGCCCTCCTCCCCTTTTTATCAGAGAGGCGAGTGAGTCACATCTCCTTTCTCTGCGTGCAAAGGTTTGAGCTCTTGTGGCTTCCGGTGTTAGATGATGCAGCTCTGGGTTCTGGATAAAGTGCAGGGTTGCAGTCCTGTAGCGGGACTATGCCGTGTTGGTGCTATAGTGAACTTGCCTTGAATAGACAGTGATGCAGAGAAGCAAGGCCCTTTCATTCACCCCACATGAATGCTGAGCTCTCATTCCCTGTGATGGTGTCTTGAACACTTTGACGCCAGCAATGCCCCCCTCCCCAGAGATGCCATGCCACAGTCTAACTTGCCCCATGGCCACAAGTTGTTAGCCTGGTTTCTGGACATAAATTCTTCAAGAGAGAACTGTTGGAGATGCCCAGGAGCCTGCATCATCTTAGCACCACTTTAGCATTATGTTGGGACTGTGCAGGAATCCTTTAAGGGAGGGGATGAAGAGAGAACTCTGCACATCCATGAAGCTGTGCAGGGCACATCTTCAGCCAAGTAGTGGCACAGCCAGTGTGGCAGACAGACCCAGGGCAGAGGCAGGCCATTTGCATCTGCAGTGGCCTGCAACCCTTTCCAAGTGAATCAGGGTGGCATGGTTGTAATTCTAGTACACAGAACCGGGGGGTCTCATCCGCTGTCTGAACAGCAGGACAAGAGTTGATGAGTGTCCCTGTGGTTCATAGGTTCGTAGATATTAGGACTGGAAGGGACCTCAGAAGATCATCGAGTCCAGCCCCCTGTCCCAAAGGGCAGGAAGTCAACAGGGGTCATAGGATCCCAGCAAGATAGACATCCAAATGTCTCTTGAAGGTGTTCAAAGTAGGTGCTTGAACCACCTCCGGCGGCAGTCTATTCCAGACCTTGGGGGCTCGGACAGTGAAGACGTTCTTCCTTATGTCCAGCCTGAAATGGTCACAGAGGAGTTTGTGACCGTTCGACCTTGTCATCCCTTGGGGCGCTTTGGTGAACAGACGTTCCCCCAGATCCTGGTGGTCACCCCGATAAACTTACAGGTGGCCACCAGATCACCCCTGAGCCTGCGCTTTTCCAGGCTAAAGAGTCCCATGTCTCTCAGCCTATCATCGTAAGATCTGTTTTCTGACCTCTGATCATGCATGCAGCTCTTCTCTGGACTCTCTCAAGCTTCTCCACATCCTTTTTGAATTGCGGAGCCCAAACCTGGACGCAGTCCTCCAGCTGCGGCCTCACAAAAGCCGAGTACAACTGGAGAACGACGTCCCGGGATTTGCTCGAGAAGCATCTATGGATGCAAGCCAGCGTTTTGCTTGCTTTACTAGCCGCAGCATCACATTGCAGGCTTGGTTCTGTACCCCAAGCTGCTTGTGAGAGCACCATGTCTCAGGCAAGAAAGAGCTTTAGAGAAAACGTCCCAGTTACATGAATGTCGGCAGAGAGCTTTGCAGTGGGTGTTTTACATTCGTGGCATTTATATTGCTTTGGGCTTTGCTGTCTTCCACAGAAGAAGGGAGTTTGGGTTACTGTGTCTTACACATTGCTGTGTAATTAAATATAAATGCCACGCGTTACTTGGAGGCAACCAGAGGCCTTTGCTCACTGTTCTGCGGGTTTGCCATGACCTTCGGAAAAGCATGGTGCACGGAAAAAGAGAGGCATTCTCTGCGCTGTGTTAAAGTGCTAAGTAATAGCCCTGCCAAATACGGTAAAGATTCTGTTTAAGACCCAGAAGGCACAAACGTGCATTCGAATGTTTGCTAGCATGAAATTTGCATCTGGCAACAGCTGTATGCCTCCCAACAATCATGTGATTCCTCTACGTTACCATTATGCCTTGAGCGCATTTTTCATCGTATCGCCTCGTTTCTAGGCATGACATTATCAAGAGAGGGGCTACCTGGCACTGGTTCTATTGGTAAATAGCAAATCAATCCTGCTATGCAGAGCACAATCCAATTATTGCTTGTAGTTACTGTAGACTGAAGAAGTCATAAATAAATGAGTGCACTGGAGGTATTTAACATTTCAGTCCCGTTTCAGTCCAGACCTTTGGTCTCAGTCCATGGACGGCTTGTGATTGATTCCACTGTAATAGTAGAGCTTTTGGGAGGGGTTCTGGCCTCAGCCCAGCCATTGTCAGCACACAGGTATGCCCTTGCCATCTGTGCCCAGACAATTACAGGATAACTCATAGTAAATACAGCTTGCTTTCTGCTTTTCTTTCTAGGAGGAAGCCATATGAGCTAGTGGCCAAAGTGGCATGCAGGACTGCCTAGTTCTCTACGTCAGGAAATCCATTTACAGCCTAATTTTCAAGAGGCTGAACAATCCCAAACATATCTGAAGCCAATGGAAACAACAAGTATTCAGCACATGTGAACAGCCAGCATTCAACAACACCTCATTTCTTTATAATGGGTTAGCAACCAATGGCGCACGGGTTAGCAGCCTATAGTGCTTATACACATGCTCCTATGCATTCTAATTAGAACGCATCATAGTAGACTCAATTAATCAAGTCTGCTGGAGTATCCTCATTAGAAGGCCCCAACGTGCCTCACTGTCACATGTATTCAGCATCCCACATTTCAAAATGGCTGGGGGGGTGCTTTAACTAAAACTTGTCAAACAAGTGTTAGTTAAATCATTTTGAAACACAGGACACTGGATACATGTGACGATGCAACATTTTAATTAAGTGGCTGTCCAGGAGCCGCTCTTAATTAAAATACCTCCTTCCCCTACCTCTCTGGGAATAGATACCCACAGAGACTACCTTTAGCAGCATTTGGCAGCCTCATTCCAGCCTGCTACTGGAAAATATTGCTGGCTCCTGCTTTATAGCACAGGTACAGTCATGCTCATCTCTTGCTTCTTAGAGGTTTCATGTGACAAAGTTTGCAAAACCCAGTCCTGGCTCCCAGTCTTGTTCACTTACCGCTATTTCCATGGGACCTCCTTACTTCTTTATGCTTATTTTTAGAACCTGCTCTTCAATTTGGTTGGGCTGTATGGCAGGAAAGGAGGGCATGTGTCTTATAACATACCAGGGCCTAGTTGCTCATTACCTCATTAGCACAATGATGTATGAAGAGGCATACAAGTAAAATGATACTCTACTGCACAGCCGGTAGCAGAACAACTCATCTCACTTAAAATATACTCCATGTCTGACTTCTTTCCTTCTTTCTTCAACTCCTTTTTTCAAGAGCATTTTAAGCACAGTCCTCCTCATTAAGATAATTTATAAATGTCCACATTAAATGTTAATTATTCTAGGAGTAAGTACTGCATAAATGAGGATATATCTCCTCATTTAAACAGCTGTCACTCCCTGAGTCAACTCCAGCAAACTGGCTCTCCAGTCTCAATAAAAATACCATATATGTTGTCTGTGTCTGGAACTTATAGCTAGTATGATGCTCACTGATCTGCAACTGTAGAATTAAATGATCATTTTTAAAAATCATCCTTTATTCAGTGTCGGGGTTGGAAAATGCACAAAAAAGACAAAAATATTATTCACAATGTATAAAATCCTGTCCCTTGGTCTTTGAGAAATTATTTTTCTTCACTATTTTTACAGAATAGCCATTTTTTCCCTTCAAATCTTGTGGCAAATTCATACTTCTGCTTGTTTTAAAGCCATAATGAAGCTGCCTGTGTTAGGCATTTTATGGGGTTTCTTTGACGAGCAGGGGAGGAAGAGGAACATGGGCTTGGTTGGATGAGCAAAAACTTTGGACGCATCTCATTTTTGGTACTTCTGTCTGTGTTTGGTTTGCAATGTCTTGTAAGCAAAGAACACAGAAAACTTGAATTTCAAGATTTTCAAATTTCTCTGCAAATATTTGCAGAGCTCTAACAAACAGCCTTTGGGATGCTTCATATTTGAAATCCATTTCCTTGATGAATCATGCTTTTCCTTCTATTGTATATGTATAATTTGCAATCAGACAGCTGCTCATTTGAGCTGAGGATACTGTGCGCAGTAGTGGATATTCATTTAAGGCCCACCTGAAACCCTCAAATATCTGAAGCTCTCGGCTCTGCCCCCCTCTCTATCTGCAGTCTCTCAGAAGCCCAGGTTCCCATCTTCGCCTTCTAAGGTGGATCCCAGCAGCTTGTGTCCTCCTCTGTCTTCAGAAGGTTACAAATAGATTTACTCCACTTCCTATATAGATTTTTTGAGAGAGATCAGGCCAGCAGAGCCAGCATTGTAGACCTTATCCTCTTTCCTACTGGCAGCTATTGAGGCATGTTCCCTGCTGCTTCAGGAAAACTCCATTGCACATAGTGTCTCATTTATACTGAAACCAAGATATACCAGGAGACATTGGTTTATTCACTAATATCCATACTAGTCTTTTCATTGTTGTCCACATAAGGACCCATGGATGCTCCATGGAAAGTTTCACCGCCTGGGTTTCTCTTCCCATGCTTTCCAACTGTTAGTGATGTACAGTAGGTTTAGCATTAAAATGAGTGTCTGCATGTCCAAGTTCTGGATTCTCATCCAAGCTGTACCAATAGCTTCCTGTGTGACCTTGGGCAAAGGACTTAATTTCTCTGTGCCTCACTTTTCCCCCTATACAGTAAGGACATAAATACTGCACTACCTCTTGAAACACGGGAGTTGAAATAAGATATAATTCACCAGCACACAAAAGGTCTGAGATGGGCACACAGTATTATATCCCACGATGGGTGCAAAATAGGATTAGTTTTCATGTGCCTTGAATTCTGTAGCTTTACAGGCAGATTGTTCCTGTCTGTTCACTGAATCCTAGAAAAGTAGAGAAGGGACCTCTGGCCATCTGCTCACACTCAAAGCAGGGTCATCCTTGGCTAAGCCATCCCAATCTGGTGTCTGTCTAACCTGTTCTTAAAACCTTCCATGGATTGTAAAAACTATTGAATGAAAGTGTAATAAAAGTGCCAGATTCTCAGCTGAGGTAATCATCATGTGTCCATTATCTAAAAGGGACTTCTGCTATTTTACCCTCTCTCAGAATCTGATCTAATTTGCCGTTATTTGATGTCTGTTTTTTAGTGAGGTAATTTCCGCAGGTCACAAACATGAACCTGTTTTCAGATAAGGAATAAGCCGTGGGAATGGACAAAGCCTAAAAACTTACCTTGTTCTCTGTTGCGTCTGGAATCGTGACCGTTGTCATTCCAGAAATAAAGCACACGCAAGGAAACGATGTATGCTGGTCACCACTGGACAAGAGTCTGCCTCTGCCAGCAATTATGGCACCAGATATATGAGGCACCACCAGTTGCTCTCTGCATTGATCCTAACGCAAGTCGGCATTTTCCCAGTAACCGCAGCACAGCAACTGTTTGTGGACGTTGACGCTAATGGAGACCACTGAGCTCTAGCATTAGATTTACAGTCACATTGGTTAACTCTAGTGACTTGGAAATCAATTACCTAGATTTACAGCATGACCAGAAACTGGAGTGTAGTCTGTCATGATCTATATTGCCATCTAGTGATGAAACTGTAGCTTCATCATTTAAGTCCTTCATGGAAGTGGACCATATTCGTATGCAGCTATTGCTTTCTTTTTTTTGTTTGCTTTTTTAAAGAAAGAAAGGGCAGAAGCAATAATTATAGGAAGCATTGTATGTAAATACCATGCCTCAGAGAGTCAGTGGTCTTTACGTGTAGCATTAGGCTTAAATCTATTGCTTTCATGTACCACGTGTTGGAGCCATGTCAGTTTATACCAGCTCAGGATTGTGCCTGAGATGCTTTCTTTGGTCTGAATTGTTGCTTTGGGTTCAAGGTTGTTGCTGTTGCCCCTTGAGTTTGGGACTCCCTGTGTGTGCCAGTGCAGGGTGTTGCCATGATCTCATCTTTTGAATTGAAGCTTGGGCTGTGTTTGTTTTGAACTGTGGCTTGTCATCCAGGCTAAGAGGAGTGGCACTGTTAGGACTCAATGCTCCTTTGTGTTTCAGTCCTAATGGTCAGACAGTGCCAGAATATGAACTGCAAACCTCCCACCTCTCTCCTCTTGTTCCCAGGCTGATCCCATTAATTTATTAGAGTTGTAATTATATTAGTTGGTAAAGTGCTTTGGGACGCCAGGCATGAGCAGTGCTTTACAAGCATAATAGGCTGCTGCTCTAAGAGCACTGTGCAGAAAGGCGCTTACACGAAAACTCAATAGACAGACGACAGCGGTGTTGCTTATCTCAACCAGGAAGTTGCATCATTAGCATCCCAGCCACATGTCCCTCTTCAGTGGCCTTTGTTAGATGAGTTACCCATTTGATTGATATCCCCACTGCTGAGTCAAAGGATCAAGGTTAGAGAACATATTCTTCATGTTCCTTTGCTCCGCTACCCAATTCTGCCCTGCTTATTTTCACACTACTTCCTTCAAAGCATCCATCTACTCCTTCAGACCCCTCCTCAAAAAAGCAGGCACCTCTCCTGCACATGATTGCTTCCAGGCTTTTGAAACTGCACCACTCAGGACAGCCTCTTGATGTTAAGACAGCTGTTGTGTGTTTTACAAGGCAAATTTTGGAGAGCACATTAATTAACGGCTTTTTTTTTCTACAGTAGCAAAGCTGCTACTGTCTCTTTCGCCTCATAACTGTTAGTCTTGTCATTTCCCTCGAGTTAATTTTGCATCCAATGTTACTGTCTCCAGTTTATTTAGATCAGGGAGCTGAATTTCCTGAGCCCGCTGAACAAACTATTCCATCGTGAAACCATGGTGGGTTAAAAACACCGGAGTGCCAGTTGCTGCTATTATATAATTATCTTTTGCAAATTCTGAATGCATGGATGGGGTCTTGACTGCAGTTATTTATTGGACAATGAAGTCCTCAAAAATAGCATGACAAGCAACCCTCCAGTCTCTGTGACAAGCTCCATTCTCAGTTTGGACAACACCAAGTCATGATGCTGACTTAAAAATAATAAGATTTTAAAAAAATAATAGATTTGGGATTTCCTTTTCTTTATCTTCCGGGTTCACTTTTTCAAGCTTTCCTCTGCAATTTTGAATACTAGAAATGTATTTATTTTTCTTAGGTGCAACCCCAGGTCCTCATACCTGGTGGTATTACTTGAAGAAGAAAGGCAGATATCACAAGAATCTTCAATCTTACATTTTCAAATTGACAGGTCCCTGTCATTGTGGAAAGAGAAGTGATTAGATTTTTGTAGAAGTGAGAGAGTTCATTGATGAGCGGACATCTAAACTGAATCAATGAATAACTAAAGGAAAGAAGTTGGAAGGATAAAATAGTGAGTTGAGCCGGTGCAAGCCTATAAAGGGAGAGTGAGAATGGCCCAAAGTTCACCTGTATGTGTAAAGGAGGGAGTTGTGGATTCCAAAATCAGCTTGATTACAATGTTTGTACAAGGGATTGTGTGTGTGTGTGTGTGTGTGTGTGTGTGTGTGTGTGTACAATTAGCCGTTTACTTTAGCTGCAATATACAGTTACATTTTAAAAATGAAGAACCATTTTTCCCATTCCCAGTTACTCCCTTTGAGCAGCCATCCACTTGAAGTGCAATGAAGAGATTTGTCTTACTGAAAACTATTTTTCTGACCAACAGTGTTTGCGCTAAGGGCCAGTCAATTGCTTTAATAACAAACAACCAAATGACACTTAATCTGAATCCATTTAAAATTTACTCAGGATCTTATAAATAAACATCGCTACAGTCATAAGACTGCTCTGCCAAAGCCAAAGGCTGGAGACTATTTGATTTGCTGCATAGCTTTAGTTTAATTGCTGGGAATCATCTCTCCCATTAGCATATGCTGCTCTTGCTCCTCTGAATATAGCTCCCGCTTTTTAAAGTGAATGTAGGTATTGTGAAAAGTGTCAGACTAGCAAGTGTTGGTTTATTTATCATCAGTGAGGTATCTAATCACCTCTCAGATTTTAATGAATTATGCCTCACTAGGAATCAAAGGAGTACTATGATGACCATGCTTACTTTACAGATGGGGAAGGAGAGGCAATGGGAAACTGCATGACATGCCCAAGGCTACAGAAAGAATCTGTAGCAAAGCCAAGAATGGACCTCAGTTCTCCCACATCCTATTTGTGTCCAAGCATAATCCATTTTCAGTCATGAAGACTGAAGTTTTCTGACTAAACTGCAGAATGACCAGTGCAAAGACCACTTAGTAACTCCTTTGTAGGCTATCCAAGCAAGGAACTCAAGGTCTTTGAGATAAAAATAGTCCCTTTTTCTGAAAATTGACCTTTGGAGAAAAGCTGACCCAGGATCTGGGGTGATAACCTGTATTTCAGGAAACCCACACTCAGTTTCTTGCTGTGCTATATATATATCCTGTGTGACCTTGGGACAGTTACTACAGGTAGGTCCAAAGTGTGACTGAGGTGCCATAGTGAATATCTTTTTAGGCGCCTTTCCCCATAGGCCATCCAGAACCCTGTGCTAGGCACCTCAGCTGCCCATGCCTCCTTTTTATACGACAGGTCCATGGTTAGGGAACACCCCCCCCATGATGGAAAAGCTTGAGAGAGTCCAGAGGAGAGCCACGTGCGTGATTAGGGGTCAAGAGAACAGGCCTTACAAGGAGAGGCTGAGCGCCATGGGACTCTTCAGCCTGGAAAAGCGCAGGCTCAGGGGGGACTCGGTGGCAGCCTGTAAGTATATAAGAGGGGTGCATCAGGAATTGGGAGAGCGTCTGGTCACCAGAGCGCCCCGAGAGAAGACAAAGTCTAACGGTCACAAAGTGCTGGAAGACCGTTTTAGACTGGACATAAGGAAAAAATTCTTTACCATCTGAGTCTCCAGACTCTGCAACAGACTCCCCCCAGAAGTGTGGATACCTTTAAGAAACACTTGGGCAGGGGGCTGGACCCAATGATCTCTCAAGGTCCTTTCCAGTCCTAATGTCTATGAAACCTATGTCACAAGTCCTTCCTCTACCTGTGGGGATTCAATCCTGTATCTACCATCTGCCTAAAGACTGCCCTAACCACTAGGCCATTAGGGGTGGGGAGGGGGGAGCTCTCCACCCCTCCTGCCCAAACTGTGCCACTTTGTATGAAACCACACAAGATGGAAAAGAGTAGTCCTGGGCTCCAGTTCCTGTCTCAAGGACTGCTTGTGTTTTGAATGAAGCACAGAAGACAAACAGACCTTAGAGCAAGAGCCCATCCTCGGGACTCCCCCTCCCAGCAGAGCTCACCGCTAAGCCAGGGAATCACACTAAGAGTCCCAGCCCATTTGTAGATTTGGCCTTTAGCATCTCTTGGTCTCTGTTCCCCGTATGTAAAACATGAGTAACAGCACTTCCCTGCCTCACAGAGGCCTTAAGAGGATGAACACACTGGTGCCCTCCTTTACTATGGAGGGGAGACCAGATGAATACCCAAGATAGGTATGTAACTAGGGGGGGCTGAGGGTGTCGATTTAGAGGGGATGCAAGAACTGCAGGCAGCACTGCTGCTGCTGCCCTGACCACTGCCGCCACCCAGAGCACGCAGATTGCTTGTTATACTCCTGGGACCAAAGCACACTGGTGGGGGGAAAAACATGACCTTCTTCTGTGGTAAATGAATAAAGTACTTTAGTCCCCATAGCAGAGGAATAATTGTCTTGTGGCTAATGCATTAGACAGGGAGAGCCGAGTTTTATTCCTGCTCATGCTTCATTAATGAAAAAGAAAGTGCATTCAGATCAACGACAGCGGTGTACACTAAGGGGGACGTAAGATACCCGTCAATTAAACAACTAATCAAGTAATGTTCAACCTTGGGCTTTGGTAGAGCAATGTTATGAATGTTGCAGTGTTGTGTTTAGAGGATGCATATCCCACTTGAAATGTTTTCCAACTCAGGATAATTTGGGTGTTTGTTAGTAAAGCAAATATTATTGGTCAGCCAGGTATTTTCCAGCAAAAGAGATCTTTTCACTGTACTTAGTATGTCATGAGAGTTCACCTGCTTTATCTGCCTCATAAAGCTTTAAAAAAAAGTTTATAAGATACCGGAGATTAAACCAACAAAAATTTATGAATGCCTGATTCATTTGGAGAAGTGAAATGGTTTGTGGGTTAACACAAAGGACAGGGTGTCATGAAATCTGGGTTGTATTCCCAGATCCATCTGGTATTTAGTCTTAGTCATGTAAATTAATCTCTTTGCCTCAGTTTCTTCATCTGTTCCATGTGGATGATGATGTCACCTCACAGAGGGAAAGTGAGCCTTAATTAAAGAAATGGGTTAATTTAAAAATCAGACACCTGCGCAAAACAGTCTACCTATTGCTAACCTCTGTGATAACTGATTACGATAATTATTTCTCCTGTGTTATCAGCCAGTCAGTTTCCCTTTTTATTTGTGTGCCTTTCTCTCAGCAAGACGGGAGAAAAACAGAACAGAAATAGAAAAGCACTGCTGTAAAATAACAAATTGGCAAGTCAGCATGAAATTCATTTTTTGCAAGGACTAGATTTCAAGTTGACTGCACCCCTTTATTGTTCCCCGCCTGTCTTGAGTATGGCTGGTTGTGAAGAATAGTAGACTGTCACCAAAAAAATGAACAGATGAAAGTTTGCTTGTTTTTTTTTTTAATTTCAAAGTGTTCAAAATTCTCCCATTTCCCCTCGCTTGCACTTTTTTGAATTTTTAAAATACTGGTTTTGTTAAAGCTTTGTGTTGAGAAGGTTCTCCCAAACATCCTCAGAATGGCTTCTGAGAATGTATTTACTTTAAATAGCCAATGTCTTCAAGATTTCTTTTTACCTTTCAAGGGAAATCAAACTTTCCATTAAAATATTTTTTTAAATGACACCTTTTTTGATAGATAGGGGGAAAAAGTTTTTTGACCAGTATTAGCTATGATCAGACAGAAGTGACTATATAGGGTATCAACACAGACTCTGATTACAGCAAATTAAAGCATAGTAACTGTTTCATGTGTCCATGTGAAAGTGAAAGGTAAACCCAAGTAACTTAGCCCTGGCTGAAATTGGGCTAAATTGCTGCATTTTGCTTCCACTTACTGTGAAATGGAAGTGGATATACAACACAGATATCACAAAGCAGCTGACGGGCAGTAAGTCCACCCCGCACCCATCCCACCAAATAACTTATTCTAATTTGTTCACCTGTCTTTGCCCCACTAGAAACAGAATACTTCGGATTATATTTAGCTTAATGTAAAATTCCTGGTAGAAAAAAAAAAGTACTATTATTCTAGCTACTTCTGACCTTGGCGCAAGAACCAGTTTGGTCTCAGAGGGGTACCACTATGGAAGAAGAACATTTTATGCCCAGGCACACTTTGTTCATTTTATTTCATTTTAATTCCATTGTTGTTATCCCTCCTTATCTGAGAAAAGTAGTAGCGATCTCTGCAAGGTGGATAGTAATCTGAGTTCTGTAAGCCTTACCCTAAGGTTTTGGCTACACACTGTGTGTCTGTCTCTCTCTAACTGCGGATGAGTGCCCAGCCTACCATTGAACAGTCAAGAGTAGCCTAGCGCACCTCTCTCAATGTTTGATTCAGCCTAAAGGTGTCCCTCAGGTGTTGACAAGAAAGTCTGTTCCTTCTGTACATGCACACGAGGTCTTCTGTGCTGTCCATGCTCTTCCCATCCCTGTTGGGGTACACAGCCTTGATGCTATCCCGCATCTGCCACACGGGTAATCCCATTCTACAGTGGAGGCCTTCGGGACACTCATTTGTCCCTAGCTAACTGGCCAAAGAAGTCTTTACTGGGCCTCAAAGCCTATAAAGGACCACCCCTGAGTTGGGGCTCTGTGGGTTTGCTCATCAATGAAGAAAGTGTCAATGGAGTTCCTCCCATGCTACGGGGAGAAGAGCTGGGGAAGGCCATACTTCAGGCCGAACCGCATTTTCTACTGGTTTCTCCCTAAAAGATGTGGTACATCTCCAGCCCTCGCTGTCTGGTGTTGCAACAAGGAAAGGCCTACCCAGACTCATCCCCCTGCTCCTCAAGATGAACCTCCCCAATGGGATTAGTGTAGGCCTACCCGAGCTGTAACACCTCTTGTATTTCAGCAGAGGGGTGGACCTTTCTGAAGGATGATGAGCTTATTTCCATGCACTCTCCACACCGCTCTGGGACTCCCACACAGACAGCTGGGTGGTTTGCTTTGTTTCCCCACAGAGCATGCCCAGGCTCACCTGTCTCCTCAATAAATTAACCTGTGACAGCACCGGGACACCTGAGGTTTGAGCACCTTGCACGGCTGTCTGACAGGACTGTCTGGCCACAATCCTCCAGCCCACAGTTCAGTGCTGAGCAGCTGGTCTCCCAGCTTGTGCCCATATTCCACCCTTTGCTGCCTGCAAAGAGCGTGAGTTATGGACGCACCAGCTCAGTTTCATTTGCCTGTGTAGTAGATCAGAGTCCCGCTGGCATGCACTTTCTTAGTCTAATGAATGGAGGATTTATTGGGCTGACTCCTTGGGAACGCCAAGGTCTGCGTTTCTCGCTCTCTAGCTCTTTCTTAGATCCTTTAAGCACAGTCTGTGTGAAAATCAGATACTCTAGAGAAGTAATTTGTGCAAAGCCAAATTCCCCCTCCTCCTACCCCCACACTCCCACTCTGTCCCTCCATTATTCAAGGGATTGCCTGGGAAACTAATGAAAGAATGAGATGGAAAATAAAGCCAGTCAGTTGTCTCTGAAGTTAAACATTTTTTGTAAGGGTTAACTGGAAACATCTTGTGGCTAATGCAGCTAACTTGGAGGTATTCCCAGTTTGAAATATACTGCACTGTGGAACTCAGCTTTTTATATGATTTATCTCCTAAATTGTTTACAGGTCAGCCCATCTGTATCCAGTTCCATGAATTAGGTGCTGCTTACAATTGATTGCGTTCCATGTTTCTGAGCGAGTTGCCTATAGTTTCCATGTTGTTGGTTCAGACACTCGGTATCTGATAATCCCAAAAAGACAGTTCATCAGACTATTATAGAGCACAAATGAGGTGTTGGGGGGCTAGCTTGGGGGATACGGAGCCTTTCACCTCTAGGTCTTCTGACTACAATCCTGACCACATTAGGCATGCCTGATGGTGGGTAGAAGCCGATGGCTTTGGTGGCCAGGGTGAAATGAGCAGATCATCTTGGTCTGGTTCCTAGACTCCTGATGTAGAAGTGTGTTTGCCACGTAGAGGCAAAGGCAACCTTGTTGGCTGTCCTCAGCAAGGCCAAGGGCTGCGTTGTCTGAGCACAAAATGGAACGGTGCGGGAGAAACTTACAGCCACTGCATATCCCTTACTGAATGGGGGAGGCAACCTCGTGACAGATGATGAGGAAACGGCTGAAGTACTCAATGACTTTTCCACCTTGGTCTTCACAGGCAAGGTCAGCTCCTAACCTACTGCGCCGCGCGGCACAGTTTGGGGAGAAGATGAGCAGCCCTCAGTGGTGAAAGGGACTATTTAGAAAAGCTGGATGTATACAATCCATGGGGCCAGACACAATGCATCCGAGGGTGCTGAGGGAGTTGCAAAGCCACTGACCGTTATCTTTGGGAACTCCTGGCAATCAGGGGAGGTCCCAGATACCTGGGAAAGGGCAAATATAGTGACCATCTTTAAGGAGCAGAAGAAGGAAGATCCAGGGAACTACAGACCAGTCAGCCTCACCTCAGTCCCTGGAACAATCATGGAGCAGATCCTCAAGGAATCTATTTCTAAGCACCTGGAGGAGAAGAAAGTGATTGGGAACAGTCAACTTGGATTCCCCAAGGGCATGTTATGCCTGACCAACCTGATTGCCTTCTATGGTGAGAAGACAGGCTCTGTGGGTGTGGGGAAATCACTGGATGTGATATACCTTGACTTTAGCAAGGCTTTTGATATGGTCTCCCACAACATTGTTGTGAGCAAGTTAAGAAAGTGTTGGTTGGTTTGATGAATGGACTATAAGGTGGATAGAAAGCTGGCTGGATTGTTGGGCCCAATAGGTAGTGATCAATGGCTTAATGTCTAGGTGGCAGCTGGTATCAAGTGAAGTGCCCCAGGGGTCAATCCTGGGGCCAGTTTTGTTCAATATCTTCATCAATGACCTGGAAGATGGTGTAGAGCGCAGCCTCAGCAAGTTCGCAGATGACACCAAGCTGGGGGTAGTAGCAGATAAACTGGAGGGGAGAGCTAGGATTCAAAGTGACATAACCAAATTTGAGGATTGGGCCAAAAGAAATCTCATCAGATTCAACAAGGACAAGTACAAAGTCCTGCACTTAGGATGGAAGAATCCCATGCACCAGGACAGGCTTGGGACCAACTGAGTAGGCAGCAGCTCTGCAGAAAATGACCTGGGGGTTACAGTGGCAATATCTTGGATATGAGTCAACAGTGTGCCCTTGCTGCCAAGAAGGCTAACAGCATACTGGACTGCATTGGTAGGAGCATTGCCAGCAAATCAAGGAAAGTAATTATTCCACTCTATTCAGCACTGGTGAGGACACATCTGGAGTATTGTGTCCGGCTTTGGGCTCCCCACTACAGAAAGGATGTGGAAAAATTGGAGAGAGTGCAGGAGAGAGCAACAAAAATGGCTCAAGGGCTGGGGGACATGACTTCTGGGGAGAGGCTGGGGGGACTGGGCATATTTAGTCTGCAGAGGAAAAGACTGAGAGGGGATTTGATAATAGCTTTCAGCTAGCTGGAAAGAGGATGGAGCTAGACTGTTCTCAGTGATGGCAGGTGACAGAACAAAGAAGAACAGTCTCAAGTTGAATCAAAGGAAGTTTAGGTTGGAAAAGCTTTCTCACTAGGAGGGTGGTGAAGCACTGGAACAGGTTACCTAGAGATAATGTAACCAGAGTGCCGCATGCCTCTAACACCGCACAGAAACTTGATGAGCAAGGAGCACAGCCTTGCTCCTGACTTTACACCTGAGGTGGTGGGCTCTCCAGCCTTGGAGCTTTTAAAGGCCTTGTTTGACAAAGCCCTGGCTGGAATGATCTAGTTGAGGATGGTCTTGCTTTGAGCAGAGAGTTGGACTAGATGAGCTCCTGAGGCCCCTTCCAACCCTAATTTTCTCTATTTCTATATCAAATACCTGTTCTGTAGTTATTGCAGAGAGGCTCAGGTGCCTCGCTAATCCTCCCGTAATCAGATACAAGTCCAGTGACTTTGGTAGGACCTGCATAGGCTTACACCAGGGCTGAATTTGGTCCTTTCTCCACAGTGCTGTCAAATTATATTCACTAACAGTAAGAGACAGCTTCATCCAGTGATGTACTTGAGAGCAAAAAGAACAGTACTCCGTTCCTGGCCCTGCCGTTAACTTAGTTTGTAGCCTTGGACAAGTCATATAAGGTAAACTGTCAAGTCCACAGGACTTTCAGTGAGATCTGGACTACTTACAGCGCAAGTCACTTTTGACACTTGGACTTCAGCTGCATATTTTTAGAAAGAGTTTTAATAACTAATTCCCACTGAAATCTTTTTTGCCTCTCAAAGAGCATGGGCTGCGGGATATGAAACTGGGGTGAGGCACCTTGAAATCAGTTACTGTGAAAATCTGTACAAAGTTGCTTTTGAAATTGTTACCCTGCGCCTCTTTTACCTCACTTCTACCATCTGTACCACAGGTATAATGACATCCCTTTCAGATGCAGACTGTTATATAAGCATGGCTATTATTTCATTAAGTGACGTTCCCTCTCACCCCCTTAGCATTAGTTAATGCGGTTCTAGGAGATGCAATATTTATTAAGCTTTGCTGAAATCACTGGAAATGCTCCTGTAACAGCTCTCACAGTTTGATGGCACCAGCAGTCTCATCATCATGTCCTGTGTAAATCGTTTTAATGCTTTAATCTTTGCTAACAGCAAGAAAGGAATTGTCCACACTGTTCCCTTCTCATGGGGCATCGTGTTGTTCCCTAGCTTTGTTATCGGAAAGCAATAAAAGGAAATTGGCATGTTGTTGTTTTTCGGAGCTGTGTGCTAGATGCTTCGTTCTGCATATTTTAAGTTAAATATTTGGGTTACTGTTCCTTTTTTTGGGTTCTGCCATGATAGAAAGTAGCTTGAGAAAGAACCGGCTCCCGTCTGCTTCTAATCATTGTGATAGCTGCAAGCTCTGCTGAGTTGAGACTAAACGTTTGCTGTTTAGCTTTATTGTTTGGGTATTGACAGCTCTAGAGACCTTGTGGAGTTATGGAAGCTCCTTGAAGACAAATGTTATTACTGCTCCTGAACTGTACTAGGATTTTAAAGGAGCTATGAGCAGGAGGTGACGCTTGGAAAAACTATGGGGTAATTTAATTTCGGATCCTTATGGGCACGTGCAGGAAGAGAATGGATCAGTGGTGTTGGCGTGGGACTGAGAGTCACTGCCATGAATATGGCATATGTAGACAGTAGTGGTCTACCCGCCGGGCTCAGCATGGGCTGATCATTTACTCTTCTCAGACAAGTCTTGCACTGAGCTCCCACCTATGCCTAGACTGTTACTGCTAACCACGTTAGCTTGGATGGCAACAACCTGTGGTCACTAGGGGGTTTGGTTTCCATTTTGCTGGGTGATTTTAGGCAGTGTTTGCACATTGGTGAAATGGGGATAAAACACTTCCCAGCCTCTTGGTTAAGTGATGTTGAGTTTTGGGGCAGTTGGAGTATGAGTACCAATGATTGCTACTGTTTATCAGGTGGGAACTGATACACCATTCTCTGCTGTTCCTGCTGACTGACTTCCTTAAGTCTGGCAACACAAAGTCTCTAGAAAAGAATACCGACTCCTAAACCAAGCTTCCCCAATGCTTTACTAGTCCCCGTGTTCCCCGTTATTCCTGGCCCCCCAACATGCCTCTTCCAGAGCCCTGCGTCCCTGAGTTCTGGGTTCCCCCATTTCTGGGCATCCATAAGATCCCAAAATTGAAGCCTTTCAAAGTCAGTGACCATGTTAAAAATGTTGGTCTTTGTTCTTCCTTGGGAACCTCTTACCATGTTGTAGGCTGTAAGATTGTGTGTGCTGCCTCTTAAAATCTGATGTGGGAAGGTTTGAGGCAAGACCTCAGGAGGGAGGAGCAGTGCAACGTCAGGAGCTCCTCGCTCATCGAGTTTCTGTGCAGTGTTAGAGGCATGCGGCACTCTGGTTACATTATCTCCGATACGGTGTTTCGTAGTTCTCGGCTGTGGCCCCTCAGGAATTTGTTTGCAGGCTACTTGCCTTGTCTCTACTTAAGGGTAGTAAAGAGGAAGCAGGGGACAGGAGGGCAGGACTCAGGGACAGGGAACTACGGGATTGCTGCTGGCAGACTTTCCAAGCATGTGGTTGTAACACCTGGTTGGGCTCCAAGCATGGGCAAGGAAAGTCAAGCAAGGTAGTGAGCAGGGTTGAGACCGTGGTGAGAGTCAGCATTGCTTCCCAGGTCATGCTGGAGTGCCACCAAGAATGGAGCTAAGGGGGTTTCAGTGAAGATGGCCAATGTGTGTGGGCTTTAAGGTGACTTTTATGTCACCCTGAACTCTCGGCGGAGTCTCAAGTTTTCTCATTGCCTCCTGGCAGATGCAGTGGTCCTTATCTTCAGGCCATAAAAGAATCAGGCTCTGCACCTAGGCCCAAAGGGAGCTCCTTCCTACACCAACCTGCTACTGTCTCTGCTCCGAGTATTGGTATCGCAAATATTGAATCATGAAAATGAAAAGTCAGGAGTGCTTAAAGCTTCCTGCTTCAGCATTTCCTTTGTTCCTCTCTGGCAAGACTTTGCCCTATATTTAGGCTTTGGCAAGCTAAAGGAGGGTGTCAAGCCTTTTTAAGGGGCTGATGGGGTATGCTGTAGTGATGTAATTATATGTAGATCCACTGCTTCTTCCTTCAGCTTGGAGAAAAGAATGGACAAATGTCAAGCCACCGCACCTTGGAGACCAAGGGCGATAGCCTGAAACCCAGGCTCCATTTGTGTGCGCCTCGGTTCCCCATCTGTGTAATGGGCGCAATAAGAGTTCTTTAACTGACTGCAGTGTTCTGAGGATAAATACTTTACAGACGGTGAGGTGCTCATTTACTGTAGAGGGGGAGGGGTATTGAAGGTCCCCAGAGATGACTCCAGTTTTTACGAAGTGGGGAAGGGCACAGTATTATTTCTCCTCATCTTGCCTTTGCAATACTTGGCCCCTTTATGTGGGCTTTGTGCAAAAAGGAAGAAAACTGGGGCTCTGGTGCCCTCATATTTGTAGGCAAACAGAATGGAGCGGAAATGAGAAAGCTGCAGCGCTGGGCAGAGGGAACCTTACCTGCCAGCAAAGTTGTGCTGCCCCATGTGAAACAAAGCACTTTGCATTTGGAAGCCCCGGGTCTCTGTTCCTGTTCGTTTAACACAAAGCCATGCTCTTCTATCATGGACCACGCCCTGGCTCTGGGTGCATGTGGAGGGAGATCGTGCCAGGACAGGATGATTTACTTTCAAAGGATGGTGTGTGGTACAGAGGTGGGTGGGGGAAATTGCTTCAGGGCTTTTCCAATAGCTGCTTAAGCAAGGGCCAAGTCCATTGGATTGGCACATACCTGTGCTGGAACAAGCCTGAGCAGACACCTGCGTGGTGAGTGAGCTCCGGAGACAGCGTCATGTCTCTTCTCCATTGGTTTTGATAAGAGATGGGCTGCGGGAAGTGGCATTTCAATTCAGTTTAGAATAGGGTTCACATTCAAAGTTTGAGACCCGGGCTGAGGTTCAGATACTGAGCTCTCCTGAGCTATTCTGGCAAGGTCTCCATTTCTGCCCCATTTGCCCCTGCCCTGAATGCCAGGAACCTTTGAAGATCAGCTCTTCCCAAGAGCCCCCCACTACCTGCAGTCAAAGAGGTGCTGCAAACCCTCTCGTTTAGGATTCAGCTGAAACCAAACCTGCTGGAGGGTGGACGTGCATCACACCCATTTCCAAAACAGTAAATGTAAAGGTCTCCAAAACAGTAAATGTAAAGGTCTGGGTCTTCTAAGTCTATCAATTCTAGAGAGAAAGCATTTGTCCCTAGTAAGTCAAGTGCCCACAATGCTCAGAAAGCTGTTGTGCCCACCTGTTAGACATGCTTCTTCCATTGCCCGACTATAGCTGCTGCGAGCAACCTGTTTGGGAGAGAGTCTTGATTAGGCCTTGTCTCATGGCCCCATGCCAGTGTAGCCCCACTGCCTGTGGGTCACAAAGGTACTTGAGTGGGGTCTCCCAGCCTGATCAGCAGTAAGACCTGAGCATAACCCTGGGGCTGGCTCTGTAACCAGGCCAGTTGTGTTGCTTGGGGACACAACGCAATATCAAGCCGTTGGCTGAGAGACGTTAGGAAAACGTGAACAGAGAAACCCTGAACTGGCTGCTTATGGACCTATCTACTCATGCCTCTTGAGCTGGGGTATCTTTCCCTCAGATTGCCACGTCCCCTTCCAAGGGTCTGTCCCTGATTTCTTTCGCCCTATGCACCGGGGTGGGCCATTGGTGGCAGAGGACAGTGAAGAAGGAAAGGGAGCAGACAAACTCCTCCATACCTTCCTGAGATAAGGGGCCAGGCTGAACACACAGCTGGTGCCTGCTTTGCCTTGCTGCTGCCTCTGTGTCCTCTAGTTCCCTGGCCAAACCAGGGACATCAGTCACACAGGCAGCGTGAGGCCCCTGGCTGCCATCTGCACCCCACCGGTGGCCCCTAGCAGTCAGCAGCGAGGATCCCTTAGGTATCTGTTTTAACAGAAGCAGCAGCAGCCGGGGCAGAGTAGAAATACCCCAGAGCAAGTCTGGCTGCAGCTAGATGTGCTGAGATATCTGATAATGCCCAAGCTCATAATCACGGGGGACAGAGCCATCGTGGCAGTGTTTATGCATGAAAACAGTACAGCCCTGGTAACACTCTACTTATGGACTATGTCTGCAAGTGCTTTACAAAGGTGGGCCATTATTTTCGCAAGGAGGGAAACTGAGGCACTGAGCCGTACCTTGAGTTATGCAGTCACCCACCAGAGAGATGAGACCAAAACCCCGGTCTGCTGGCTCAGTCCAGTGCTAGTGCCGCTACAAAGTCCTAATCAGAAAAGCGCTGAAGAAATCAATCGCTATTTAAACCCATTCACTGCTCGAAGAATCTATGCTGTAATTCTGGGGAGGATACATTGTAATTTTCTTACATAGCAAAAATTGATTTCCTGCTTTACCTGCGAAAGTCTCCCCAGCCTTCGATGCAAGCAGCCTCTCTGTAGCGGAAAATAAATCGGAGAATTTAGAAAAACAAAAGAAAAAAACCCGATTCACATGTTTTCTTCCTTGCCTCAAAATAGCCCTGTTTCTGGAAAGCATTTCCCGATAAGGTTGTTATGAAATGCTTGACAACAGCAACTGCTCGGCGGTTACTTTGTAGGAGTCACTCTTGTCCCCAAAGGGAAACGGTGAGAAACACGTGTGGAAGTTCCCTTACTAAGAAAAGGCAAAGTAAGCCTGCAGGAGGTTGGAGCAGTAACCCCAGCAGTTGTGGCTATAAACTGGAGCAGTTTGGACTGAGACTCTGTTCCTTTTCACGTGGGTTTAGTTCTGGTCTATCCACAGTCTTATATACATCGAAGCATGTTGCTTGTTTTAATATCAGAGCAAACCCTGGAGTACACAGATATAAGGTGCCTTATTCTAGCATTACTTATCCCAGGATGGGACAAGTAATGCTAGAATAAGGCACCTTATATCTGCATTATACAGTCGTGCTAAGTTATACCCCTACAACTGCATCCTCCGCTGGGAAGCTGTGGTCTACAGAAGAACAAAAACTGGCTGTGTGTGGACCCACCGAGCAGATATAGACCCGTGGTGCTGCACATAAGAGCTGCCATTTACTGGGTCAGACCATAGGTGCGTCTTTCCCAGTATCTCGTGTCTCCCAGTGGCAGGCAGCGGATGCTGAAAGGGAGAGGGAACTGGGGATGACCGGGGTTTTTTCCACTGTTCCTCTCTCACTTGCACCCTCCAGTATTCAGGGTCTACTGCACCTTTTAAAGAAGGCTGCACCTTTCCGGTAAGGCTGGGGCTGCTTTCCCAGCTGAGTCGGGGCCTCCAAAGCCAGGGTTTTCTTTGGACTTGGGCTCCTGGAATTTGTTTCCTCCTCTTCCTTTTCCTTAGGCATTTTCACCAACTCAGCACAGCTCCTTCCTGCTGCCGGCATAATTCAAGACATAACTTTGTCTTGACAACATATGCCAGAAAGGAAATGGCAAGATTAACAAAGCCCTGCTGCTTCCTCTCCAATTCTCCTGATTAGCATTTATTCTTATTATATATTTGGTATGTAAAGGTGAGTGCGTGGTTAGGAGAAATCCCCCCCCGCCTCTTCCTCAGGTCTGGCACTAGCGGGAAACCCAGATGTTCGCAGGCAGAGCTCAGCAGATCCCCAGATGAATCGACTTGCCTGCCGCTCTCGAGGGTTCATATGTTTCACATGACCCAGCATCAGTCACCGATGCCCCCCCCTTTTCCTGCCTCCCTCTTCCCCCCCTTGCCCTGCCCGATTCCTGCGCCCTTCCCACCCCACCCCGCGCAGAGCCAACCTCCTTTCAATGCAAGCGTGTTTTTGTCTGCACGTGAGCCGTTAGTAGAAGAAGCGCGGGGGGGAAGGCTGGAGGAGAAAGGAAAACGTGCAGAAGGCCTGTTGGCTTTCCAGCTGCTCCCAGGCTCCTCTGATGGCATGCTCTGTCGGTGTGAGCGCTCCTCCCAGTGTTGCACGCGGGGGGGGTGTTGGGTTGGGGTGTTTCTGATCCCCCACCCCCTTACTCCGGCTCCGAGCCGTTGAGGATGGATGTTGCAGCCGTGCGCTCTGGACCACAGCCAGTGTCTGCCTGAGAGACCGTTAGCCGGGCGATGGGATGTGGTAGCAGTGTGGAGCTCCTTACAGACACAGGCGCGCACACACACACAGAGGGAGGGGAAAGGAGGGGAGAAAAGGGCCGTGCCTGAAATCTAGCAAACCACAGAGGAGGAGGTACAGAGAAATGGATGCTGCCTGTTAGGCCAAAGGCCTGCTCACGCTGGATTTAATGGGATGCTTTTTCCTGTGGACAGTCTGGTTAAAATCTGAAGCGCTGCTGCGGCTGCTGAGGTGAAGGAAAAAGGTAACGAGTGCCTTTTGTTTTCAGATGTGGGGCAAGCGGGGCATTGATTGTGCAGCATATTTGCAAGGCTGGGGGCAGAAGTGCACAAAATCAAGCTCTTTTCTCTCTTACCATGTGGACTTGGTTTAATGCATATAGATATAGATATAGATATAGATATAGGTATATCTCTGTGTGTGTGTGCCATAGGCAAGTTCCTCCACGCCCCCTGCCTCCATTTATTTGCAATGGAGAAGAGGCAGAAATGTCTGTGGCATTTGAAAAGGAAGAAAGCAAATGACTATGGGAACAGTGATGGATGCATGGGAGAGGGGAAGGGGTGCAGGCAGCGAGGGGCACGTTTGCAGACCCAGCTACACGCTTCCATTGACGGCTAAGATGGACTGTTCTTATACCTACCAAATGGCTGCAGCAAGTTTAATGCCGAGCTGGGGTTTTGCTCTTGCGAAGCCCCTGGAATATTTTTCACTTCCCCGGCGCACCTTTTTCCTAGCTCGTTGCAGAAAAGTTACCGCATCTGAAGTCTGGAAGAGACAAATAAATGGCCCCCGTTTCTCTAATCCACGTCGGTGTATCTGCCTGCATTGCAAATGTGTGTATGCCGGGAGGGTGTCTGGATGGCTTTGTTAGCATGTTCGCTGCTGGGAGGGTGTTAGCGAAGTAGATACGAGCATCTATGTAAAACCTCAAGGAGAGACAATTGTTTCTAATAATAGCTCTGGCAGCGGTGTAGTAATACATGCACTCAGACTCTTGTGTGATACAGCAATCCTCGCTCGGAGACAGGCCAGGTTGCGGGGAAATTTGAACCGTAATCCTGAAAACCTTGTCCTGAGCAAAGTAAAAGCAGCGGAGCCGAGATTTCTTTTCACGAGCAGGGGTGTATTGTGCATGTGTGTGCTCCAGATGCCACTTCAGGGCTCGCTGCTGAGCTTTTATTTAAAGTGCATTTCATTTGCAAGCTCCTGAACCTCACTCTACTCTCCCTTGTGCCCATTTCATGCCAGTGGTGCTCCACTGGCGTCAGTCCACTTCAGTATTTACACCAGTAGGATTTGTGGACCCCCTCCCAGCCAAGGCTGTCAATGAAGGTGTCTCATGCATGGACCAGAGGAGGGAGATGTCTGGAGTATCTGTCTGGGCCAGTTTTGCCTGCCTATAACTGAATCCTGGAAATCCCAAATATTTCAGTGGTGCTAAAGCAGACTGATTCCCTTTCATGGGGTGGGGGTGGCAGAGGGCCCACAAGGAGCGAACACCAGGTGAACGCTATTTGAATGCGCTGCTGCTAGCCCTGGCAACGCTGTTATACGTTGGCTCCGAATTGCTGCTCAGAGCTACTTGTTCTAACCTTTCTGGCACTGGTTCCCAGAAGTGGATCCTCCATAAAAGATACGTAGCAAGTCATATTTTGGAGAAGAGACACGGTGCAGAGAGGCTGAAGTAGACCAGCTGAGGATCAGCCCCCGATGTTGCAACCAACTGCAGTTCATGCTTTCCAAGTAACCCTTTAATAAATTCTTCTTTTAATGCTACTAAGGCTGCATAGCCAATTAACTCTTTTTAAGTCACCTTTAGGAGCCATTTGGCTTAGGATCCCACCTTGAGGTGCAACGTAATCACCTACCTCCCCTGCACAAAGCAGCCTTGAGGGACTGATTTGGTTACCACTCAGATTCCTCTCCCCTCCCAAACTCAGCCGTGCCAGGAACAAGCCCAGAGTGGCGCATCTCCGACTGTAGATTGGCTTGTGGCAGAAGAGGAGAAGCCACCTGCGGCACACCTGCAGCAGGCAAGTCGGCTCGTTCTCCAGCACCAGACCTAGGGCTTACTGAAGTGCAACGCCTTTAGGGAGCGCCGTGGCAGAAGTCTTTGGTGGCTCCATAGTGGTTGCTTCCTGGCATTAGGGTATGTTGCAATGCCAGGAGGTCCAACTCCCCCTGTACAGCAACTGTGAACTGTGTTTTCTACCAAGCAAGAGATTGTAAGGGAACAACAACATTTGCTGATAGTTGCTCCTTACTCTGCAAGTGTCCCTGTTGGAGTCAACTTCGTCTCTGAAGTAAGGTCTGGTCCCCTATGAATGCAAAATCAATCCTCCTTTCCCCAGTCAGATTCTTGTGCTAGAAACATTATACTGGGATCATCATAAATACCTGGAGGGGAACACGAGTGGATCATTCTTGGACTTGGGAACTATGATACACTTTGTTTTTGGATAGATGTCTCGTGGTACTGTTCTGGCCATGTGCTCTGAGGCTGTTAATAAAGAATGAAAATATACAGCTAGTGCAGTCGATCATTTAGGGCTTGACTGAGCACTCATTGAAATCAACAGGAACCTTTCCATCGACATCTGTGGCCATTGAGTCAAACCTTTAACAGTGAGAAGGGACAGGCAGGCAGTCAGAAGCGGAGAGGAAAGGAGCAATGTCCAGGAGGAGTGGTAGGAAGGAAGTGTCATGGCGTACATGAGGAAGAAGCAAGAGTTTGAAGGGTTCAGCATTAGCAGTGCTTTCTGAAGGTGCAGTGTGGTCCTATGACCCCATCAGTTTTCATAAGCAAGTATTGAAACCTAGGACTGGAGGGGTCAGAAACGTCATCTTGTCCAACCCCACCAGACCAGTTCAGGATTGACCATTCCCTGGACCATCACGGAAACCTGAGCACTTTCATTTTGGATCCTGCATGGGCTTGCTGGCCACCAAGCAGCTGGTGGGATGGGCAGGCAGTAAAGATGGTGATTTAGGAGACAAATAGACTGCAGCACTTTGTGTTTTCCGGTGCTGTTAAAGAGTTGCTGCGCTTCACTGTAGGGGTGGCAAGGTTTAAGTGATGGGGAGTAAAATGACCCTTGCCTCCTTTACCTGCTTCTCAAGGATGTTGTATGACTTGATTAAGCAATATTCATAAATCTACTGAGCAAGTGAAACACGTGTATATACATGTAAAGTGTCTTATTGCAGTGTGCCCTGCCTAGTCCAGAAGGTGAACGGCAGTGGATGTAGCAGTGCAACATACCTAAAACAATCATCATAAACCATGTTGGACCATGTAAGCCCTTCCTGGAGGCTGTTACTCTAACAATACATAAGTGCTTTCTGACCATGTATGTTGAGCTTGCCAATCTACAAGGCTCAGATCCTTTGCCTAGATTTTTCCTTCTTAGAAACTCTCTTAATAAAATAAATCCAGTCTTATTTGTGTTTCCTGGCCACATGGGCTCCAGCATGGCTATAGACATACCACACACACTGCAACATTGTCAGTGCCCTGTCTGTCTCAACTGAAATATTTAGCACCGGCACAGCCAGGAACTGCTATGCAGATAGCAGACAAACAAAAACTCGGACCCTAACCCTTTTGGACTGCAGTTCTATAAGACGAGTCTCCTGCAGAAAACTGCCATGACAAGCGTGCTGCTTTCAAGATCAGCACAAAATCCTGCAGGGAAAAATCTTTGCAAGAGCACTGTCAATTAAGTTTCCTAAATCCTCAAGCTAAACAGCCGCTCCAGCCCTCATTCTTAGCATGTGCCTGCCCTTTGGGACACAACTGAGCACCTCTTCCCTTTGTATCCCCCCAGCCACTGCCGTTACTGCACCTTCTGCTCTCATGTTCAGGGGTGCGTAGATGATGCTTTTCCCATATAGGGTTAACGATCCATTTTGCCCTTGGTCACTCTACTAAGCATCCCTAGGGTGCCCATCGCTCTTGTTTCCAGCTGCCACGTTTGTACTTCGGTACCCAGAGAGGGAGTAAAACCCTTAATTTTCAAATGACACACTCGCTATAGAGGACAAGGGTGGCTGAGAGAGAGTTGTAAGAGGATACTGTGCTTGGGTTACACACGCGCACAGCCCGCAGTGATGAAGCATGCTGGAACAGCAGCAAATTGGCAAGGCTGCTCCTCCAGCCTCTTGTGATTCTGAACTTGTTCTTTTAGTTTTTTATTCTTAACAAAAAAATAGAAACCAAACCGACCGATGCTAAAGTGGCTTAGACCCCCTGGGAAACTCTGCAGCCCTGAAGGTGACAGGGCAACACAAGGCTTCCACTTGGACTTGCACGGCGGTACCAAATAGGAGGGGGGGCGGGGAGAAGTGGACCGGAGTGAGCGGGTGAGAGTTGAGAAGCATCTGGGAAGCATTAGGAAGCCAGCCTGCTTCGAACACGCTGTGAGAGTCACAGGACGCTGCTGGGGATTGGTTTTTCTGCAGCAGCTTTTGGAAATGCAGCCCTCTCCAGGGCCCTACACTCAGGGGTGGAACATGTCAGGGCAGCGGAGGGCAGGATTTAACCCATAGTTTCAAATAGTATCTTATCCTACATAGTAACATAGTAGTGTTACTACGCGGCGTTATAGAGCGGCTGTGCTGCACTCTGGAGGCTCATGCGTTTCACTGGTGGGTAAAGTGATTCGTGAATAGAGAAATGCAAAATCCCACTATGTATGACGGGGGGGGGGATGTAGGCATGCAGGCCGTCTCATAAACAGTCGTCTAACCCACGGTGTAACTGGTAGAGTTTGTGCCCAGTGCTGCACTTTCCCCAATGGGTTTTGTGCAGAATGGAGGCAGAGGGGCTTAAACCTCTGCCCACGCAAAGTGAAGACAAGACAGGACATGCTGTGAGAGGAGGCCAGCGTCCACGGTAGCTCTTTCCTGACCACACACCTGCTGATTGCTTTGGCAAGTGAGGACTCAGAGGCCTTAATTCAGCAGCAGCTGCAGAGCCAGAGAGGGTTAACCTGGCTCCTGATGGGAACACACAACACCTCTCATAGCAGTGGCATCTTCCTCAAAGAGCAGGAGTGAGCAGTGCCTGGAGCCCTGAGTATCTGTGCCTCTGTTGTGGCACCCTTTCCCCCATTCATGGAGCTCCCCCGTCACCCGCCCCAAGTTACTCTGCTGCTTCTCACCATCACCATCAAATGCAAGGGCTCTGCCAGCTCTAGGAGCTGTTCGCCACACAGGGGTGGTGAAAATGGGGAGAAGGTAGGTCCGTCACCCCAAGACTTCTCCTCCCCGAGCACTGGAACGTGTGTGTGCAGAGAGGTGGCATATTCTGCACCGAGACCCCTGGAAGATTTTGAGCATGCCATAAAGGCATAGCGTGTCCTGGACTGCCCTCCGGGGCTGTGCAGCCAGGCCCCATCCCAACTGAGCGCTGTCTCTCATTGCATCAGAGAGAGCGAGGTCCAGGACAAAACCGAGCAAGAAATTACAGAACCAAACTTGACAGCATTAAGCTTGTCATTAGTAATGCCTGCAAGCCTCTGAGGGTGAATCAGCAGTTCTCAATTCCCGTATGCCCTGCATGGCTCCCTCTCCTTCCTGTACAGCTCTCTTCTGTATATGAGGTGTAGGTCCCCAGCTGTTGTAGATGGGCATGGAAACTCTGACATCTATTCAGCTTGCACTGACTGATGCCAAGTGAGGATCTCATTCTGAGCCTGAAATATGTATTAGTGGTAGTGAGTAAGAGCGAGCCCAAGTTCTCCAATGAAATATATTTTTCCATTTGAAAATACTACTTTGTGGGCAGCGAAAGCTTCTGTAGGTCTGTGTCAGTTGTGACAATATTTTATTTAAGAACTGACGGGGGTAAAAAGTGTTTTGGTCAGGTTGAAACATGAAGAATGCTTTGTGTTTTGGAATAAAATGTCTTGTACACCCAAATGATTTTTTTGGTATAAAAACATTGATTTGGGGGGGAAACACTTTTTTGTTTGGTTTTTTATGCCGATTTGGAACAGATACATTTTGAAATATCCAAAGTTCCCATGAAATCAAAATTCAAGTCCTGAACAGCTCCATTCCTGCAGTTACAGGAATGGCTGCCACACTGCTTACCTCCACGAAGGTTTGAGGATGCAGAAGTTATTGTTATCCAGGAGAGCACTGTGAGGGCTATTTGGGGACTGAAATCTCAATTTGTCCTTCAAGAATCATTTGCATATACTTGTCCCTCTGCTTCCTCAGAGTCGCCTTGGGCGCATCTACATGCAAAGTTTACTGCGGAGTTGCCTAATTAGCTCCACAGTAAAATCTCAGCATCTACACATGCACCCCTATTAGGCCTCAGGAAACTAATTAACTCCTCCACAGGTTAGTATTTGTAAATACAAGTACTGTGCTGCAGTGGAGCTGTTTAGCGCACAGAGTGACGCACATGTAGACACTGTCCCGACTGGCTGGGGCACAAGGTGCTTCAGCGTGGGGGCTGCCTGCTTGTGCCCCAGCCAGTCCCTCCACAGCATGTTGAGATGGGTCAGAGCAGCCCCAGGCTGGCAGGCTGATCCCCCAGACTCCCTGCCATCAAGAGCTGTTCCCAAGCCAGCTCAATGTGCTGTGGGCCCAGGCACATGTTGAAACGCAGCGCCCCAGAGCAATAAACGCCAGTGCAATATGCACCAGAGTTTATTGCTACGTGCAGATAGCACATGGCATTTTTGATCATTTTCCTATAAGCCACATTGATTTTTCTCCCAGTAGATCATATCGATTTCAGTTGCAAAGAGCAGGTGTGACGTGCACTCAGATGTGGTCATTTTCACCCCCCGCTCTTTCAAAGCAGCCTCATTTTTGTCTGTCCACAGCCTTTGTTGCAGTAGGGCCTTAACCAAGAGCAGGACCCATTGTGCTAGGTGCTGTACACATACATCATGCAAAACTGTCCCTGCTCCAAAGTTTGTGCGGTCAGAACAGACTGCTCAAAAGGAGGTTTGGAGAGGTGACAGACGGGTGACAGCTGTCTGAGGTCACACAGCCTCTCAGTGATAGGGCAGAGATCCATCCTGTCCAGCATCTTACCCCTCAGATCCCAGTGCCTCTCGGGGTGAAATTACATGTTACACTTAGACCATACTAAATCTGTTGAAAGTTAAGTGGTGTTAAAGTTGGAACATGCTGCGAGCAGTTGCATGGTAAGGGTTAGTGCTGTCTCTTGCACAGCTCTGACTTGCACCTAGAGGGCTGGTGAGCAGGGCTTTAGCTAGGAGCCAGGGCACTTGGGCTGTATCCCTGCTGGTGTGTGGTGGGGAAGGAGTTGGGAGTGATGCATCCTGGGATGCTGAAGGACTGCAAATTGCTCATTTTATCTCCATGGAGCAGACTGAAGTTACCCTAACAAAAGCCTGATAGCACAGCCCAGAGTTAAGAAAGGTAACTTTGAGATGCTCAGAGGGCACTTGGCACGAGTTAATGAGCTTTAACATATGCACGCTTGTGTTTTGAGTGCCCTTAGTATGGGGTAAGTGTTACATGTAACCACCCTCTGCGCTTGCAGCTTTGAATACTAGCTATCATATCAGGAATGATGCTGAAGTTTTGGGGGAGAAAGTAACATCTGGTACAAAGTACGCAGCAGAACGCAGATGCACCCAACATCCACTCGGCCAGCCAGCCAGGCTGAGACTGCAAGACCCTTTGGAAACCCCCCCTTCCCAAACCCAAGCAATGTATTACTTTTTGTTTGTGCTGCATTAACCCCCAGATGAGGGTATTAACCCCCATTTATAGACCCAAACCCTGTCTAGTCCCTGCTTCAAAGAACTTGCAATAGAAGGGATGAGAGCTGATGAGTACACTGCAAAAGGTATGTTCTTCAAAGGGTAGCAAAGTCAGGTTAAAATAGTCATGACAACAAAACAACTTGGGTTTTAATTCAGGAGCCCTGGGTTGAAATTGTCCACCTCTTGTCACTGAACTAGACTGTAAGGTCTTTGTGGCTGGGACCATCTTTTAACTACATGAGTGTTAAGTATTTAGCACAAGCACACTTCGATTCTTCATTGTGGTCTCTACCATTGCTGTGATGTAAATGAATAATTCATCACGAATCCCTTACATATGCAATAAAGGCAATCAATATACTGTCCTTGGTCCATGCACTTCACTTCCATCAGCCTGGCTAACATATGGTCTCCCATTACCAGTGCACTCAGGAAAGAGAGAAGAAAGGGTTTGGTGGCATTTCTTCTTTTTGTGGAGATGGAGGCAGGGGAGGGCAGGCATGTTGATCAAGTGCCTTCAAAGACAGCTGAAGATCCTTCCTGAAGATTGGTATAAGCAGTGTGTCATCTTTGCAAGCAGGAGTCACAAACAGCTGAGCACTGCAGCAGGCTCAAGAGTGAAGTCCATGTTCCCTCTATTAGCAGGATCTGCAGTCAGCTCTAGGCAGAAGCTGATCTATTAGGTCTATTAGACTGTACAATAGTCTCCCAAGGGAAGTGATGGAAGCCCCATCACTTGACTCATTTAAAACTAGTCTGAACAAAGCAGTAGCAACATGTACTGCAGGGAACAATCTTGGTCTGGCAGGAGGTGGAGCAGATAGACCGACAGTATTGATTGTTCATTTAGTTATTATTTATTCCATTTCTATAGCACTTATCATCTCTAGGTGCATCCAATAATGACATTAACAGTGCAGACCTGGTATAGGAGCCACAAATACTTCCCAGATTCAACCAAGAAAAAAGACTGCAAGATCTGGGTGGGTGACAGCACTTTGCCCTGGCTTAACACTTGAGCGCTTAAACTCTGGAGCTGGACGTTTGTTTAAAGTTTGTCTTGGTGAATGGAGGCCTAGACAGCAAGAAGTTACGTGAACAAGTTGGAAGGAACATTTTCAATTGTCCCACTGACTTGTCAAGATCTGAAGTAAGCAGGATGTGAGAAGTTTGACCACCAGATCTTTGGGCAGATCTAGGCTAAGAAAGTAGATTGTGGTGAAACATGCATTGGCTATTCATGGTCAACCCCAGATCAAGAGTGATAGCCATAGCCAGCTGAAATGTCTGGAAATCTCTGCACTGGTATTCTAAAACCGGGCTTTGTTATAATACGTGAGTTGACACTTCTTTTTGAGTGCATCCTGCTTCTTTCCACCCAAGAGAATTTTGCCTTCCACCGTTTAGGAAGATGAAACTCTAGGCCCAAATCCATCTCTTTTAATCCCCCTTTTCCCAGAGTGGAACTCACAAACTTGAGTTAGGTGCTAAATTCATTTTGTTCCCAAGACTGCTTGTGCATTATATCAATGGTTCAGAGTGCAAAATCCATAAACGGTCCCTGAATCTTACATTCCCCTGTCCACTGTAGCTTGGCCTCAGGTGAAGGAGAAGGAAGTGACTGTATGCCAAGCTAGCCTGTAGCCTGTTGGGGAAGGCACTTTCTTGTGGGCTAGGAAATGTAGCCTTGAACCTTCCTGGGCTGAGGAGGGCATTGAACCTGGCTCTCCTGCTTCCTTGGTAAATACTCTAACCTGAAAGGCTGGCATGTAAAAAGCAGATGCCACCACTTTGCCCTCCTCCAGCCATATGTTATCCTGGACTTGGCCCTGGCAGCTGTGCTTTGTGCTGCCATTGTCATGGGTGTGTGCAGGTGTGTGTGCACGTGCGTGTGTGCGAATCACGATCTGATTTTTATTGGACAGGGCCCTTCGGAGAATTTAGGCACAGGGATGAGCTATGTAGGTACGTGGTAGCAGTTCTGGGCATCTACAACAGCTACATTTTAGGAGCCTGCATAACTTTTCTGAGCAAATCTTAAGCACCAATGGCCTCTCAAGCACCTAAGCAATGAGGTGAAGTTTTTATGTATTGCTGACTTGGACTTAAATGCCTAACTTCTGTCTGTGCTTCATGTGGATTTGGCCCTCAGTTTTAGGTTCAGAGAGACATGAACTTCACAGGCAGCAACCTATTTTATCCCATGTACCATATGATGAAGTAAGTTGTTGTCTAGGGAAGCTCATGTCAGAGAATCACAGAAAATTAGGGCTGGAAGGGACCTCTGGAGGTCATGTAGTCCAACCCCCTGCTGAAAGCAGGACCATCCTCAACTAGATCATCCCAGCCAAAGCTTTGTCCAGCCAGGTCTTAAAAACCTCCAAGGATGGAGACTCCACCACCTTTCTGGGTAATTTTCCTAGGGAGAAAATTCTTCCTAATATCCAACCTAAACTCCCCTTGCTTCAACTTGAGCCCATTGCTCCTTGTTCTATCATCTGCCACCACTGAGAACAGTCCAGCTCAGCTCCATCCTGTTTTAAACTCCTCTTCAGGTAGTTGAAGGCTGCTATTAAATCCCCCTTGTTTTCTCTTCTCTAGACTAAATCAACCCAATACCTTCAGCTTCTCCTCATAAGTTATGTGCTCCAGCCATTTTTGTTGCCCTCTCCTGGACTGTCTCCAATTTTTCCTCTGACCAGTTGGTCTCTAAGGCAGCGACTCTCAACCAGGGGCCCTTGCAATCCATTCAAGGGTGCATCAGGATGCCACACAATATTGGCACCATGGGTGTGCAAACACAATTCACAAGATAAACCCATTGGGAGGCGTTGAAAAGGAATCCGGTGTCAGAAATATTCTGAGCGGCATGGGCTTTCTGAACAGAAGAATTGCTCTAGTAATCATAAGTGAGCAAAAGTAAGAGCCGCAATTTTCCAAGGGGGACCTTCTGTTTAAGGCATGGTGCCTTGAGCCTGATTAGGGGTGCCTAAAAAGGTTTGAGCCACCCTGCCCCATCTTCCGACTTAAATCCCCTCGTATTTGTTGCTTTCTTGTTGGCAATGGACATTGCCAGAAATGTCTGCAGTATTCTGCAGCCGTGGCCCTTTAAGCGATTTCCTGCTGGAGAAGGATTCCCTGTCCGTGGAGCGCATGCTGGTGAGTAACCAAGTTCTTGTTTGAAACTTCACCGCTCCCTTCCTTCAGGCTCGGAGGCATTTTAAAGAGCTTGGACTGTCAGTGCAGCCTCGCTAGTATACTCTGTCACTGCGATGTAATGTCTCAGGGTATGAAACATTCATCAGTCTCACTGGTGGCTTTTGTCCTTACGATGCAGGGCCAATATGAAGAACTGCCAGAAGAAAGTATTTGCATTGTATGATTGGTCAAACATGAGCCATGGATTTTGCATTGTATTCTTTAGCACCATCTACTGGTCCTTTACTTATTTCCTTACATACAGATGTGCGGTACTCGCCTTACAATGAACAGCATGCAGTATATTATAAGCTTATATCTTACTTTATGTCGCTATGTCTTTTGGCATTGCCACTTTCCCAATATATTAAATTTAGGGATGCCTCTCATGGTCATGGCTCCAAAGCTAAGGTCCCATTACCGACCAGAAGGTTTCCATAACTTTAAAGGGATTCTGTAAACTTAAGATATTTGTTCTGCCTCTGAAATTGTTTGCATTATTTGGCAAATGCCATGGGACAGGTTTTAGAGAACTACGATTCTCATCCTTCCTAAGGAAAAAACATGGCTTATAATTAACCTCTGCCAGCCTCGACTGCCAAGTAGCTTTCTTGATAAGAAAAGGTTGGAGTGCAGTTGTAGCCATGATGTTCTACACAATATATGAGAAGCAAGGATTTTTTCATTGGAGTCTTTATTGGGCCATTATATACTTGGGAGATAGTAGACAAGCTTACATTGTGCCTGAAACCTTGTCTAATACCCCTTCCAACTGTACAGTGGGTGCTGTAAAAGAGATGACACATAACCTTGACAAATAACAGTAACCTTGAACAGCCTGGTTCACCACGGATGATAGAAGATTAACCCATTGAGTGTTCATGACTTTATCCATGGGTGTCCATAGGACTTGCTGCTGAGATACTATTAACAACACCGGTTCATAATCATTTTGTTTATTTAGCATTATGGGAAAGGTCCCATGGATATTCATCTTTTTTTTTTAAATCTTATAACACTACTTTGCATTGTCCTGTATTCAGGGATCTCGAAGGAGGGGATAAGCATAAGGGGCTCTGTGTTAAATCTTGGCAAAGCCTTGCAAACACTGTCTGGTATGCCACCTGCCTTTGAGGCTCCCTGGGAAGATAGTATTTTTCTTCAATTACTTTTTCACCTCTTCGAAAACGTTCGATTCCCTCTGCTGCTGGTCCGTGAAAAACTCCCGGACACAACCAACCATCTACTAGATGATACAGGGAGAGCAATGGAAGAGACTGTGCACAAAAGCCACGAGTCGGGAAAGCAAGAGAGTGGGAGCAGCACCGTAAGCACATGCTTAAGACATGTGTTTTCCTGAAGAGGGATTGCAGTGGGGTGGGCAGACCCGCCAACTGGGACTGACGAATGATGCCCTGTGGTGGTAATGCCACTTCCTTTCTTTAAGGTTTTCTTTTAATGAATCACAAGCAAAGGATGCCAGATGCAAACAAGCCACTTGGATCTGTGCATCCTGATGGCCGGAGATCTTTGCAGCTTCCCAGGCAGCTGCACAAGGCAGGACACGCTCCCTCCTCAGCCCCCCCGATGTGGTCATCCATTTCCCCAGGTAGTCATCGGTGCAGCCACTTCCACTTTCTTGTGATATCTTTGTCCTAGTCACCCATGGGACCAGCTGCACTCCTTGTTAACCCCATGTGCATTAGGGACTATAGAGCTTCTCTCCCTTTGCTCAGAGAAATTATCATCAGGATGCTGATGATTTACATTACCATATGACCAAGACCCCACTGCAGTAGATGCTGTAGAAGCAAAAGATGGTCTCTGCCTCAACATGCTTTCAATCAAAGGACTAAATAACCGTATACGGTCCCTTCCAGCCCTACTTGCCCATGTTCCTATAAGACATGAGACAAGAGATGGATATAAACAGGCTGAGGGATATGAGGAAGCAATAAGCCTATATTGTTTAGCATGATAGGTGGTTGCTATAGATCAGGGGTGGGCAAAATATGGCCTGGGGGCCAGATCCGGCCCACCAGGCCATTCTATCAAGCCTGTGAGGCCCCTAAAAAATTAGAAAATGAGCATTTATTTGCTCCTAGCTGCCTGTCAAAGATGACAGGAGCTGGGGCAGTAGGACCCAGAGGAAACTTGTGGCAGAATCCAGCAGCAAGGTCTGCCCAGCCCTTGCCCAACCAGAAACCCCTGCCTAGCAGAGGCTTCTGACCTGGGACCTGTTCCTGCTTCCCTGCACCGGAAAAGGAAATGCATCCCTCAACAGTTTGCCAAAACTCGCTAAGTGCTCCTTCACCCAAAATAATTGCCTGCCCCTGCTATAGATGCTTTCCTGAATCAGAACCAAAGTGCTCTTAAATGCAAAAAGATAAACAAGCTGGAAAAGATTTAAGCAAAGCATTTCTCTTCCTAACCTTCTCCAGCTCGAGCAGCTTGAGAACTTACCAGGACCACTAGCCAGTTAAAAGTTTCTGACAGGAGCATGGGGTTTTTTTTAAGCCAATAGTGTCTTTTTAATCAAAGGCCTTGTATTTCCCTCCTCCTTTCAGTGGATCTGTCCAAACAGCAGGCACTGTGACACAGGGGTTTTTTTTGTGTATTCAGCACAGTAATTACCTCCTGTACATGCAGCAAGCGTTTAGGAAATATTCTGCTTCCAATTATAATTTCTGATTTGAGTCATGGAAGAATACACTGTATCCTCTTCATTTCTACAGTCACTAGCTAATGAAACGTGCCAGGGATATTTATAGAACTGCCATTGTAAATAGCATTTGCATTTTGTGCCTTTGAGTTGTTTGGCACAGCCATGTTTTCACCCAGAGAAATTTTTTTTTAAAGCAAAGGGTTTCTTTGCAACTCTTTCTCCTTTTTGAAACGATGACTGTGTTGCATACAACAGCTCCATGGACATTTTGCCGCCTGTGTTAATTTAGTAGCAAGCTGACCTGTGTCTAGAGTTGAATCGAGCAGAGTATGCGTTTCCAAGCAGTGTCAGGGACAGTTTATAAGAATCTCCTAGCCAATGTTTGGAGTCACAGGCAAGATGAATGGAGGAGAAGGTAAGCTGCCAAAATGGTTCACATAGCAGAGCAAAACAACTGCCAGCCTCTCTACGGGATACTTTCCTAAGAAACTCTCTATGTAAATATTTGGGCAGCAGCCTCCAAATGAGATTTAAAGTTTTATGTGCATGTCAAAGGTAGCTAGAAAATCCATTCTTAATGCAAATGGCCAAAAAGGGAGTCAGCAAGGGAACTTTCAGGAGAAATTTACTTTCTGGAGGGATGACAGATTCAAAGGTCAACAGCGTACATGTAGCATCTTGCTCCACAGGTCTCCAGGCACTTTACAGGGTTGGTCGGTAACATTATCCCATTTTGCAGATGAAAATACCGAGGGAGAGTGAGTGAAGGAAAGCGAGATAGTGAGCGGGAGAGAGAGACAGGAAATGACTTGTGTCTACAGTCGCTCAAAGTACAATGGTATTCAGACCTAGAACTGACACGTGCCCATTCTGTGTTTCTGTACATTGGGCATATACTCAGCCCTTTCATATATAACAACTCAGTAGACATCAGTCAGGATTTTTAAGAGTCCGACTTGAGATTTTCAAGCTTTCAGCAGCCACAGCTGGAGCCAGATTGCTCAATTACCATTTAGGTCCAGAATATAAATGACCTGACTTTCTCAAGAATGTGATGTTGTGAGCCAGCTATGAAATCGGTTAGGTGCTTAGTAGGATCTGAACTCTTGGGAAGGCTGGCCTGTGGAGCCTACGTGGCATATTCACAAGTGAACCATGCGTGTCATGACCACTTGCATCGGTTCTTACCACGGAAAAGTTTGTAGCTGGGTCCCACTTCTTCCAAATATCTGAGAAGTATCAAATGATCTCAGGGTGAAGAGAGAAGGGCAGTGATGCAACTGGTTGATTCCTTTAGGAGGAACTTTCCAACATACGCAGTAAATTCTTGCCACAAATTAGTGAAACAGATGCTCTCCATGGCAAGCAGCAGGTACAACTCTTGAGCTCAGCGAGTGAATAATAAATCTTACCGTGATGCAAAGCATCTCCAGAGCATAATTACCCGGAGCAAAGTCCAGTGTGTGTGAACAATCTCTTATGTTCAGACATATTTTTCTTCCATATTAAGCACTCACGTCTTCTCCCTACAGCCTTCACCCCCTTGTTGCTTTACTTCTCTTTTTTCTTGGAATACCCCCAATTTTTTGTAGCTAAGAGAAAGCAGCCCTCTCTTCTCTTTCTGCTTTGAGTTCTTCTTTGTCCCTCAGAATATCCACCTCTTCCTGAGAAACTTTAGGAACCTTATTCTGCTCTTCGTAGGCCGCTCCCATCAAACGCCCAGAGCTGCTGAGCAATTGTTAATGTTTAGTGACCTCCTGGTCTCATGATCCCATCTAAAGGGCATAGGCATTGATTTCCCTTCTCTTGTTATGAGGAGTTACAGAACAGGCTCCTTCATCCATCCCATAGGAGACTGTGGAGTCCTCAGCGCAGCAGAGCAGACAATAGCGAGTTTGCTAAGTCAGTGGCAATAACCTCAAATGCAGGCTGACAGGCTGTGCTAAATCAGCTCCTTCTTGTGGTGCCACGAAATGCCTCCGTTTCTCACTCCAGCAAACTAATAGCTTGTACTGCTTTGCTGCTGGGGGGGAAAAAATTCAACACGGGTGACAATCTCATGGAATAAGAAACAAGTAGGAACGATCGTTCTGTTTTAGCTCGTCTCTAGCCTGCTAGCCCTGTCTTCTCTGATAGCCAGTATCTGCGGTTTTAGGCAAGAGCAAGGCACTCGTTATCCGAGCAGAGTGTGTTTCGGGGTAGAGCTCTGTAACGGACCTCTGGCCGCGCAGAGACCTTGCAGCTGCCGCAGCGCCGCGCTCCAGGGCTGCTCTGAGTTTCCAGACGACAGTAGGGGTTGAGTTCCCATCTTTTTGCTCCACGGACTCCTTCCCATCTGAGCTGATGGGATAGCTGCATGTTTTTGGTGGCAATAAAAGGCTTAATGAGACACAGCCAAAATCTGGGATTCAGTCCAGGAAAACAGTATGCATGTACATTAGCTATTATATGCTCTGATATAAATCTTAGCAGGGGAAGGGGACCCATACCAAATTTGTGTATGGGCCGTAAAAGAACTTACACTTACCTTCACATGCACACATGCACTATAATAAAATTGTATAGATAATATTACACGTCTCTTGAAGTCCACTAGTATAATGTGATACACTCAGATACTCCGGTGATGTGCAGCAGTAAAGAAACCAGAGACGGACAGATGAGCTTTTTCCTGCCTTTCCCCTGTCTCTGCAAAGGATAATATTCACAGCACTTTGTACTTGGGCAAAATTCTGCGCCATGCAGTATAGCTTAACAGCTTTATATTTTTATTTTTGAGCTTCATCTACCATCTGTTTCCATTTAGGCAGGTTTTCTTTCAAGTAACAAAAGCACTAACTAGGAGGTTACAAAATTATGGAGTACAAAACTCCCAAGCTTCAAGTTGCAAGCTGAGCCTTCTTTGAAATACAGGAGTGCAGACCCAAAAATATCTGCAGCTTTAACCCTTCCTCCCTTTGTGTTTGGGTAATGCTTTTTCATTTTAAAATGTGCTTTTGTGCCCCAATGGGAGTGAGTCGCCCACTGCAACTCAGGAGAATTGGGTGGTCTCTGCCACTGCTTCATGGCATGGCCCTGGCCAAGTCACTTACCTGCTTTCTGGCTCAATTACTCAGTCAGAAGCCTTAGGACAGGGGTCAGCAACCCTCAGCACGCATGCCGAGTATGGCATGCAAGGCCATTTTGCTTGGCACGCCACCGCCAGCCCCGACTCTGAGTAGCTGCTGCCAGCCACAGAGCCCAAGCTGTTCCCAGCAGGCGGCTGGGAGGCTGCAAGACCTGCTGGGAGCAACTCGGGCTCCATGATCGGCAGCAGCTACCCAGAGCCAGGGCCAGCTGCAGCCAGGAGGATGCAAATAGCTGCACCAGGCTTTGGCATCAGCTCTGTACCAGCAGGTGCACCCGTGCCTTGGAGTGGATAGTCGGAGCGCAACCCTGGCCTCTCCCCTGCTCCTAGCACAGAGCTGGTGACTGGGCTCCGGGGCCCGGCGCAGCTGTTTGTAGCCAGTCTGGGCTCTGGGCAGCTGCAGCAAGCAACGGGCAGGCTGCACAGCTCCGACATCAGCTCTCGCGGAGACTACGCGTGCACCGCAGAGCGGACAGCGGGGCAGCGCAGCCCTTCAGGGTACAAGGAAGCCCAGCCCTCCCTTCCCCTGCTTCACTGGCCTGACCCCAGAGCAGTGCCCTGGACCCAGTGAGGTGTTGCGGATAGCCAGCACTATCAGTCCAGAGCCAGTCTGGTTTACTTTCCTGGGGGAAAGCACTCCTTGATAGTCCCCTACGCCAGCTGCCTTGGCACCAGGATGGAGGGATCTGCCATCGTGTGCTCTCCCAGCCTCTCTGGGGATAACGGTTTAGATGTCCTAAATGGTTCTGCCAGCTTTGGGCCTTAGCTGTGTGGGGTGGGTGGGTGGTTGGGCTGATGGGCAGGCTCTGGGCTGGGGCCTCGGCTGGCCGCACTGCAGCCTGGGGGCTGGCTCCCCGGGCAAGCACAGGGGCTCCGGTGGGCCCAGGGCATTGCTGGGTCGGACTTTGGCCAGTGGCCCAGCAGCCTGGTTCTGTGCGCCCGCACATCTGGTTCTGGGTGTGTGCTGGTTCCCTGTGTTTGCTCACATGTGGTGTGTGTGTGTGTGTGTGTCTGGCTCGCTCTCTACTCTCCTTTTTCTTTCTCTGCTCTTTTTTCTTTCTCTTTCTCTCTCCTCTTTCTTTTATTCCTCTCTCTCACTGCAACATGCTGAACAAAAAAGGAACACACAACAACAAAGGCAACATTTATGATTATTAAATATACTAATATGCAGTACATCCTGCTATGTACCCTCCCCCGCAACCCTCGTTTTGTTTTTCTAGCATGCCGGCACTGTGGCACCTTCCTAGGTCGGCATTGTGCTGTTTTTCAGCACTCTGGCCAAAAAACGGTGCCTACCTCTGCCTTAGGACTATGTCCCAGTGGTGAATAAGCATGGATCTCTGTCTTGTGAGCTCTGGTGGTGTCTGGCAGGAAGGACTGAAAGACAAAAAGAGCATTTAGGAGTTCTCTAAGAAACTGAATCTCATCTCAACCATTAAGTTGTCTGTAACATTTAAATAGAAGCATTTTATGACAGTGGAGATACCCTTAAAATACTGCATAAGGCTTAGGGGATCTGTGATGAAAAGGTGCTCTAGATGTGTAAAGTCCCTTCTCTGGGGCCTTGGACAGCACGCTTAGAGCATATCTTTACAGCTGAGTTGAAAGCTATTTAAATACAAACAGGGTTTATGGTGGAAATCTCACTCACCAAGTAATATGCCCTATGTAAAGCAATACTTTACATGCCATTACTTACCTTAGGAATATCTTGTAGCAGGACAATTTATTGCTGCGGTAGTAACCAGTTGACATTTATGAGAAGTCTTGTTTTACAAAGGATTTCCTTTGATTTGAATGCCAGAGCTTCAATTGTGCCTAAGCAGCTGTGTATGCAGAGGAAAGCAGTATTATTTTGCATTGTCGGGTATTCAAAAAATATTTTGGTATAACTAGCAACACAGACAAAGCCTGCAGGGATCAGAGTGGTATTTATACATGCCCAGGTTCATAAATATTACATGGGTTGGTGGTACCTGAAAGGGAAAGATTTTGTTGGTTAATGCAGCCTCTAATAAAACTCACCTCAGGTGTTAAACTGTGTTAAACTGGAGCAATGTATGATTCTGAATCTATGCAATCCGGATGACTCAGGTCTACAGACAAAGCTGTACTTCGCTAACTAGAAATGTAAAACTCTAGAATCTCAGTTCAGAGATGATAACTTTTATTAGACCAACTAGGAAATCGCAAAAAAAAAGGATCTTTTTCTGCAAGCTGTCAGGCTCATACACCTTTCCTCAGGTTCAGGGAAAGTTTTAAAGATGGTAAAAAGTCCCCATAGGTAGGAAATAAACTTCATTTTTGCCCAAAGAAAGCTGAAGATGGAAGTTTGTTCTCCTGGGTCCATGAGAGTGTCTTTGTGAGTTGCTCTTTGTACTTAGTTAACCGTAACTTAGTTAGCCAACGTCTTAATTCCGAATGTTGCCCTTAAAATTTAAACCTTTCAGATGCTACTGCAGGGTTAGCCCAGCAAAACTTTTCGTGACTTTTTTAGGAGTGACCAAAACACTCTCACTTCCTGATCGTATGCTGACAGTGTGGGCAAGAGAGTTGCCTTGGGATATGCTTCCCTTTGACTGTGAATAGGATTATTTACATATTAAAGTTATGCATACGCTTAAGTCACTCGATAAATCAGAGCCTGAATATCTAATATAACTTTTGGTTATGGTGCCATGTAAGCATGGGTCTCTAACTCTTGGCTGACCTTGGGGATTGCTTCCATCATTCAGGGAAACATATCTCATGCATTTCATTGCTGCCACAATCTAGGTGACTTTGTAAGAGACCTTGTCTGTGGTTAAAAGCATTCTGCTATAACCATGTCTGTTAACATTAGCTATATCAGTATTTAAGTCTGTACAGTTTTCTAGTATAGACATATTTAGGTAGAAAGAGGACCTAGGGCCACGGTAATCCATGGGGTAATTTCAGTTATGTTTGAATCTTGACCTGTCAAGTATTGAGCATTCCCTTGAAATACGGGCAGGGATTGTCTCTGGTGTTGCCACGTTAGCAAAGGGCAGGTGCACGGATGGGGGCCGAGGCGGGAAGTGTCAGGGCCATCTCCATCAGCCTGCATACGGGAAACAGCCTCCCTTAGCCACCTTCTGGCCCAGGCCCGTTTTTCACACTGGAACGATCTCCCTTCTGTGGCTGAGTCAAAGCAAGGGCCACGTGCTGTTCGGTGACAGCTGTGAGAGTGCTTTTTCTTTTTCTCTTTCCAACCTTTTCTTTTCCTGGTGCCAGGGAAGGAAAAACTGTGAATGAAACCCTCGGCTCGGATGGGGTTTTGAGAGAGCAGAGCCACAACGTGCTAGTGGCAGCTCGCAGCCTTTGCCAACCCTGTAAATTAAGCACCCTGAAACGCACGTCTGTCCTCTCTCTTGCAGATGACGGAGGGCCGCCGATGTCAAGTGCACCTCCTCGACGACAGGAAGCTGGAACTTCTTGTGCAGGTAATAAATTGTCCTCGCTGACGGCATGGTTTGAATTCAGGATGGTGGGGGGCAAGTAGGTCAGTGAAATCTTTATTAGTCAGCAAGTCTGCATGTGAGCCCCTCAGATTTCATAAACTCAGAAGGATCCAGCTGGTTCATGGCCCAGGATGGGAGACCTGCAATGAAGATCCAAGGTGCTGCAGGAAGGGTTGGAGGAGTGTTAATGCCCCACCAACAGTGCCCCAACATGGTACCGGAGCTGCTGCCTTTCAGCCGAGATGAAAAACCAGGCAGAGCTGCTTGTGGTCATTCATAATCCCATGACACTTTCTGAAGAGTTAATGATCACATCTGTGCCAAGCTCCTGCACCAGTAACAATATTCTGCCCCTCTAAAATTCCCTCTGCAGTTTTTGTTGCATGCCCTTCCACTTCCTGCCCTAAACTCTTGCTGCATGACGTTAGACAGCTCTTACGTTCTGTCTTGGCGCTGGCCACGCTTCAGTCATGGGTGAAGTGACCCGCACACGTAGCTTGCATGTCAGTTTGAGTTTATGGTGCATCCTCAGGATGCAAGGCAATAGGCGGGAGGTAATAGATGATTACCTTTTGAGAGCATTCACATCAGGATTCAAACATGAACATGCATTTAATTAGATTTTGCACTCCAGCTACAGCTATTTCATTCCTCTGCTTGCTGGGATTTGAATTTACAAGCTCCAGGATGTCTGAGAGCTTGGACAAACATACAGTTTTAACCACTCTAAAAGGGGAGGCATGGTTTTCCTATATTTCATAGAATCGTAGAAAATTAGGGTTGGAAAGGACCTCAGGAGGTCACCTGTAGTTGGGGCTGGTCCTGCTTTGAGCAGGAGGTTGGACTCAGAAGTTAGTCCAACTCCCTGCTCAAAGCAAGACCAGCCCCAACTAGATCATCCCTATTTGCATCCCTGCAGAACCATACAGACCTATCCTTGAAGGTTGATACAGTTGTCTATAACCTATAGCTTAAGTAGGCTGCTGTTTTGTGTCTTTTTTCCTATTATGAAACAATCCCAGAGGTCCCACTCAGGATAAGGGCTCCTTTATACCAGATGCTGTGCAGATATGTGCAAAGATACCATTGCCTTCTCCCTGAATTGTGTAATTTAACCCTAGCACTAATCCCAGTCATCTAAGGTAAAGGTCAGGACAGTTTATGGTGATTGCATTTTATCTGCTAGTGCCTGTGGATGGTAGGGTCCTGATTGCCTGTTTCACTGTATGCAGTTTGGGATTCTGAATGGACATTGGTAGTTGAGGTTGAGCTTCTCCTAAAGGGGTTGGAAGTCCCATGCCACTGTTGTGTGAAAGAAAGCATCTTTTGCTGTTTCTAATAAGGACCTAAGTTTCACGTATGTCCTGGATAGAGCAGGACATAAATCATAATAATAATAATAATAATAATAATAATAATACTGATGCAATGTACTACTGACAGAGCAGGTATATACCCACCTGTTGCATGGAATAGTCCTAGAAACCCTCTGAATCTTTTTGCTTGCTATTTAAAGCTTAAAACCCTAGTCCTGCAAGTCCTTGGGCACAGCTACACAAGACATTTACTGCAGAACTGACTAATTAGCTCTGGAGTAAGCATCACTGTCTACACATGCAGTGCTATCAGGATGAAGTAAACTAATTAACTCTGTCATAGAATAGTATTCCCAGACACAAGTATTATCCTGCAGTGGAGTTATGTACTCCACTGCAACGCACGTGTATACAGTGACTGGGGCTGACTGGGGCACAAGGCTGATTCAGTGTGGGGGCTGCCTGCTGGCTAGCCCCTCACTGAAGCACCTTTGTGCCTCAGCCAGACCCTCCACAGCACATTGAGCCAGGTTGGAGCAGCCCTTGGCTGGCAGGCTGGCATCCCGGACCCCCCTGCTAGCCGGGGCTGTGCCACCCAGGCTCAGTGTGCTGCAGTCCCAGGCGCATGTGTAAATGCTGTGCTTGGGAGCAATAAACTCCACTGCAAACTGTGCTGGAGTTCATTCAGTCTTGTTAATTTTATATGTAGATGTGCCCCTTGAGTGCATGGCAGAAAGCTGCATGAAGCAGTTGTTGTATGGCACAAATGTGAGTGGAGCCTGTGCCAGGCATAGACCTTACACACTAAATGGAAGTCCCAAGTCCCTTCTCCTGCACACAAAGTGGATGAAAGGGATGAGCGTGTGCATAGAAAAGGGGGAGCTCTCAAAAGTCTATGCATGCTTTTGAACTTGGATTTGTGAATGAATTGCTTAGATCAGTTGTGTCCAGTCTTTTGGGCCCCAGACCCCACTTCCAGGCTTGCTATCCCACTTCCTGATTGGCTTGCACTTCTGGCCAGACCCTGTCTGATGAATTGAATCCCTTCCAGTGCCTTGTTTGGGAACTGATGACTTAAGTCAGTGTCCATGCACCCACGACTCAGCCAGAATAACTTGGTAGCCAAGCCAATAACGTGATGGCAGGCTGTGGTAGACAGGCAAGCTGGAGAGGGAGTAACCAAGCCAGATTTTCAACGCTCTGCAGCCCCCCACAGTCAGGATCAGATTTCCAGGAGGGCAGGCCTGGCTGGAAACATGCTGATTATCATTCTCAGGAAATTTTGTAAGAAAAAAATCTTTCTGATCAATATTTCCCATGCAAATATTATAACTTCACATGAAAAATCCAGACCATAGACATTTTTGAAGGCTGTTCAAGTATTACATATAAAAATATGTAAATACATTAATTTGATTTTCCAGCTTTTTTTTTTTTTTTTTTGGCCTGGTTGAGTTGGAAAACCTGGATAATTCTGACAGATGCACTCTCCGTGCAGATTCCCAGTGCTGAGTGCTGTTGAAAATCTGGCCAAATACTTAGGTGTCTAAATGGGAACTGAAAACCTGGCTCTGGTTACTGGTGTTAAGTGAAGTGTGTAGGAAATCTCCAAAGAATTAATCATAAAGATTAGAAAAATAACTTCTTTCTCACAAATGGCACTAGACCCAGTGACGAGCTGTGGTAGAAACTTCCCATAGCACTTGGATTACTGTCCAGCAGCTGATAACATGGGGTGGGCAGGATGAGGTTTAGCTGTACTTTAGTAAACACTGGAAGGATGAATGGGGACTTTTGAAACTCATCTGAATCACAGGAAATGCATCTCCATGCTGACTCGTATCGCTCTGGAATGTGGTTTAAATAGCATAGGCAACCCAAACTAACAGCTAAAAGGGCCATGGGGGCTGAGGAACTGAAGGTCCCATTTATTTTGAAAGACACTTACACTCCTAAGCACCTAAATCTCCTTAGCAGTTGAGACTTGGGCTCTTAAATCACTTTAGGTGATTCTGAGGCGTGAAGGTGGTTAGCCTGAAGTCAAATAGAAGATAGGGCACATACAAATGCACTGGTTGAGAGAGGTATGAGCTTTTGTAGGCAACAGCCTACTTCATCAGATGCTAGGACTAGATCATTGCTAGAAGTGCACGTCAAGAAAAACAATCATGAGCATTCATTAGAAGAAGCCCTATGAATGTGCTTTGGTGATACTTGCAAGACTGCTCGTTTGCTTGTATATATGTAAAATTTGATGAGAAATGTCATGGAAAGGCTGAGTGTCATGAGGGTTAGGATTCAGCTTTTGAAGACCCTTAGTGGGTTTGGGAGTCGCTGAATCCAAGAGCAAAAGAAATGCCTGTAAGTCACCGATCCCCGGGGATCCTGGTTTTGTCTGTCTAAAAATCACACATTCTCTAATAAAGCAAAGACAGAAGATTTGCAAATTCTCTGATTAAAACCCCCAAAATTCATGGTTTTTCTGTGATCAAAATGAAACGCTACTATATATATAGGTATCAGTTGAACGCAATGTTTTATTGATCTATTTACCATTTTAAAGCAATTTGGAAGCCTGCCAGTGCCTCAATCACTATAATAAAATAAATTGTAAATACCGATACATTTTGGTGGTTGATTTGGGGTTTTTATCTTGGAAAATCAGGGCTCCTTCTGCCCCCTTCACTCACCAGAACATGGGTCTAGGTGCAGCTGCCCCCACCCCTCCTGCCACACTGCTTTGTAGCACTGAGCACCCCTGATATGCCAGTGCCCTGCTCATGCTATTGCCCCTCACTCACCTCCCACAGCCCCCCACTTTTCACCAGCCCTGCTGGGGGGGCCCCCAGCTGCCAGGACTACGGGGACAGGGACCTGGGTCCACAGCCCCCACCCACCACAGCAGTGCTCAAACCCCAGCTACTCCCCGTAGGAGGTGGCAGCTGCTGCAGTGGCAGCATGGCCAGAGTGGAGCCCATGGGGGCGCAGATGCAGGCTGCCTGCTGCAGGCTCAGGGCTCCCTGCCCTGCTGCCTTCCCCCTGGGGCCTCTGTAGCCCAGTGGGCGAGACCTGACATGGTAGGGCACAGCGGGACCGGGCAGAGAAGCTCATGCTGCTGCCATGAGCCCTGCACCGCCATTGTGAGGTGCAGCGTGCCCGCTCAGCAGCAGCAAGAGGTACAACTGTGCATGACCATCCCTGCTGCTGCCGGGTGGGCAGGGGGTGCCTTGCCATGGCAGTGCCATGCACTAAATTTCCCCACTCTGCTGTGCCCTGCCACACTAGATGAGCCACAGAGGCCCCAGGTGGAGGGCAGTGGGGTGGGGAGCCCAAGCCTGCAGAGGGCAGCCCACCCCATGCACAAATCTGGGAATCACATGCCTCCCGTGCCTCCCCCACGAGTGCACACAGCAGTGGGGAGCCATCCCCCTGTGGATGAGCCACCCAGGGCCCAGTCCTACTCCCCACCTGGGCCCTGCAGCCATACGTTCCAGCCCCAGCCCTGCCCAACTCCGTTCCTCCCTCACTATGGGGACCTCAATTCCCCTGCCCCCTCTGCCACCACACTTACCTGCAGGGAGCTGCTCTCCAGGCTGCCTGGTGGCCACGTGCACACGCACGTGGAGCCCCCAGCTGATCACCTTGCTCTCGCTGCCCGCAGCCCCTCGCAGGCTGGAACTCTGCCAGCCTGCAAGGGGAAGCCCACCGTTTACCATGCTTTTCTCCTTTAAAGGAAAAAATCTGGGTTTTTCTCCTTAAAATGAGAAAATCCAGGTTTCACCACATTTTTCCTTGGTGAACGGAAAACCCTGGATCCCTGCCAATCATACTGTTTGAATGGGAATTTCTAACAGTCGATCCTTGAAGCAAATACCACTATAAGTCACAAGGACTGGATCACTTATGAACTATGAACTCGATTTCACTTACACAGAAGCATTTATTGACTGCATTTCAAGTAATGTGCACATTTTGTAAGCTCAGATATCTGGTTATGGAAAACGGATGCCCAGAAGAGCAGCTGTATTTTCTGTATAAATTGTTCTTTGAATGTAGTTCAGCCAGCTTGGCTAATAATGCTTTGTGCTTCTGTAACATCTTACAACCAGGGATCACAGAGGGTTCTCAGTTTAGTAGATCTTCAGCATCCTGGTCATTCTTTGGCATAACATGTTCATATATGTAATAGGAGGGCTGAAAACAGTACTTCTAAGTACAGTTCATACCTCTACTACCAATTTCCTTGTGCAGTTGAGCAAGCCTGTTAAATTCAAGCATAGAGAGAGATGCTAAAGGGGCCCGAGGATCCAGAATCTTTAATTATTAAAGACAAGATTATGATCATAGTATCATAGCTGCACAAGTTGAGTAGTACTTTGCTCTTTGATTAGCTCCATGACTTCTGTGGACCATTTTAACCCCTTTTTATATCTGTGAATCAACTCTGATCAGAGTTTGCATTTTATAAATGTATTGCTAGAAGCATATCCCCATGTGGCTTAAGGGACTGTACATCTGCCTGGAGGGAAAGGGGTTCACAAATGGAAAATATGACACAGCAGTTGCCTTGATTGTCATAAAATATGACAGAGCACTTGTCATAATTTGTCAAAGCCACATGATGATGCTTCTTTACCTTGATGGGCCTCCCAAAGCCTCCTCCAGATGGCTCCCTGAATACTTCCACTGTGAGCAATTGTGCAAATTCGTATTCTTACTTGTTATTTGCACTACCTGGACAAAAAAAAGATTGTCCCTACCCCAAAGACAGTATAAATCACATGTCCTTCCAATGTTTCTGTGAACTGTCAGATTACAGATAAGAGGTTACTTGGCTTTTATATATATACAAATGGTCCCAGGCATTTCTTTCCATGAGATTTTTCCCTTGACTCTAGCACTGGCAAATTTTTACAGCAGCACAAAGTAAAAAAAGAATGGATTTCATGGATATAGAAGAGAAGAACCCCCACAAAGTGTTTTTTTTCTCCCAACAAATACCAAAATTGAGAACGCCATAGGTATAAACCAGGCAGAGTATCATTGTTCCTAATTTTTTTCTTGAGACTGAAGTGTCAAACTCGTTTGAGTGGGGATTATGAAAAGGAGTTACATTTTGTCTCCAGGAGTTGCGTTTGGCCTGTGTTTCATTTGATAAATGCCTCCTGATGCTCTGTTGTGTGTGGTGAGTTTATATAAGATGTTTTGACAGTGTTTTCTTTCGAAGAAGCTTTTCAGATCTTCTTATGCAGATTTTTTCACGGTTCCATTTCTGTTTGAAGTGTGTTTGGTTTATGAGGCAAGTTTTTTCGGAAAAATGTTTGGCTTTATCCGCTTAATCCTTTTGAGAAAGCACGTCTCCTTTTCTTTTTTTTTTTTTTACTGATGGAAAATGGATTTGGTTGTACTTATGGAAAATGGATTCAAATCATTTCCCTGACTCAGGCTGACTGCGCGTTAGCTCTGATCTGATTTCTGGGCAGCGCTGAACCATTTGCTGCACCGCACGTGAAAATTTGGCTCGCAAATTGTATTTGCTTCCCTTTATTTGAGCGTTTTCTGTAATTGGCGTTTCATTTCTCTTCATGTCAGTTTTATAAATGCGGCTTTTTGTGCACGAGTTGAATCTCATGGGCTGGCTGCCCTTGTCTTCACGGCCGTCTGTTCCCATTATCTGACTTCAGCTCAGAGGTTCGCCGTCTTGGCTCACTACGCCTTCAGTTCTTTCTCTTCTTTGCACAAGCAGTTACACAACTCGCAGGTGCAAAACTCCTGAAGTCGGCTGGGGGCGCAGAGGTCACGGGGATGAGAAACTCTGCCTTTTACTTCTAACTAGATGAGGAGGTCTGTGAAGCTAAGTGATGCGGGCTTGAGCATGGGCTGTGGAAGCTACCTGGGACTCAATAGGTCACCACGTTATTTTGATTGCTTGTGGTACCCAAGCTAGCTAGCATGGGTATGCTGACCTTCGCTGCAAACACCCAACTACGGTGTAGTCTTACCCAAGGAAGTGTTAACTGCATAGGCATGCTGATGAGCACAGTCTCATAAGGGGTAAGGTCTGGGCAGAATTTCCCATCTCAGTTCCTTTTCCCTTTCAGACTATCCGTGTGCTGACTTGGGATCCTTCAGGGACAGGGGCCTGACCATGCCACTACAGAGGTTGTCACTAAATTGGGAGACACTGACCCTTGAGATGGGTGTTGAGTGAAGCAGTGATGTGAGCCAGAGGCTGGAGGTTAGTCCCACGGGATGAAAGTCCACATCCCTGGGGTACCACGAAAACTGCTTCTGTAGGAAGTGGACCTGGTAGAGAGAGGAGCAGTCCCTGCTCTCTCAAACCCGTGCTCTCCATGCTGCCGGATACACAAGCAGATCCATATTGTTCCTCCTCAGTGAATAAGTCGAGGGCTTCAATCTCCAGGGCTGTGGCTCAGGCATCTTCTGTGAGCATCGACTTCACTCGAAGTGATAAGATTGGGGAGGAAGAAAGAGTTCAGCAAATGCAGCGTCCCTCGGAGGATGTTTCAGAGTTGCCTGTAATCCTGTCAGCACGGCCTCGTGGTCAGGAAATCCCAATCGAATGGGATTTGCTGGAGCATTGTAATGACGGGTTGTAGCACTCACATGAGCTGCAAGCCCCTTGCAAACTTTAATGGAGGCTCACAGATGAGGAAACTGAGTCGCAGCATGCACTAAATCACTCGGGCAGCTTAGAAATGGGTTGCAGGCCAGTGCCCTGACCCATCCTCTCCTTAGCTGGGTTGCAAGTGCACCCACCCTTTTACTTTCCTACTTGACGGTGCTGTGCTACTTTCTCACTCGGGGAGCCTGCGCCTCTTTAAAAGGAGCCAGATCCACGGCTCACGCAGCTACAGACCCAGGCTGCCGTGACCGTAAATGGGCAAGTTCAGTTGCCAGGAACCATCATCGCACAGTGGAGGAGTCAGTGCGGTTCCCTGCAGTGTTTATAGGCTGTGCTCCAAAAGTGATTTAAGCGGCTTTGAAGAAGGGCCCTGGAGGCTGGGCCGGGCTCCAGGCTGAGAAATCAGAAAGGGGGAACAAAACGGTTTCGAAGAGAGTGGGGGTACTGGCTTCCCTCCAGCTTTGGGGTTAGCAATGCCCTCGCTCCTTGCCCATCCCAGTGCTGTCACGGGGCAGCAAGAACTGGGATTGAATTCTGGTTTAGCAAGGGGAGCAGATATGTATGGTCTGATTCTCCTCTTTGTCGTGCTGATATCAAGCAACAGTATCTCCAGTGGAGTTATCATAACCAGCGTAAGTGGGAGAAGTATACGGCTCACCGCATCTGAGAGATGATGCTGTGAGTAGGTGGACTGCAGAGGGAAGCTGGAAGCAGACCACTCAGCTACACGTGGGAGGGAGACCCCGGGAAACCCTCCTTACGCCTGTTGAAGGAACGCCCTACTTGGGCTGCTTCTGCACTTATGTCTGCGTGGCAGGTGGACGTGTGAGATGGCAGCATGTGCAGGCCTACCTGAGTGAGCTGTTATCTAGCTAGTTTGGGTGGCTACAGCACTGAAGGCATGGCCACGTGGGGACCCTCAGTGCATGCCAGCCCCTGCTCAAGCGTGCGTGGCCACGTCTTCACTGCTCTTGTTGCCTGCATTGACAAGGCTGAAGCTGGGCCGTGGTTCTGACAACAGCATAGACATGCTTCGTAGGAAATATTGTCTCAGCAACATTGCAAGTCCATTAAGGCGCATCAGGAAGATCGGTAGGGTGTGTGCGTCTACCTCACACACAAAGTCGGAGTATTGTGGCTCCTGCACTCACAGGCTGTAGTAGTAAGAGGTTGCATATATTTTCTTTTGAAATCCTCTTTGCAAGCCGAGTGCCGAGGGTTTGGAACAGGCTCCTCCAAGAGGTGGTAGTCATCCACCCCGGCGATCTTCAAAGAGCGTCCTGTTGCCCATCGTGCTGGGGTCATCTGATCCCAACGGTCTTTCCTGCCCAAGTGCAGGGGGCTGGTCCAGCCCCTAACAGCTACGAAACCCTTCCTCAAGGAGTCTGCCTAGTGCCAGCCAGAAGGAATCCCTCATGGTTAATGCAGCTGTGCAGCGTGCCAATATAATAGCTACACCTCAAAGTTGGTTTACAGGTTATTTATATATCACCCGCCTTCCCAAAGCAGCTGGGTTACCCTACAGAATATACCACACCGGGAACGCATGGAACTCACGGTCCAGTAAAACTGGACCAAAATAAGACTCCAGAAAAGGAAGTGCTGGCAAAGAAAGTGGAGGCCAAATGGGTCTGAAGTGGACTGTCCTGTTTGGAAGGCCTCACACTGAGAAGTGGGTGTAAGTACAAATTTGAGCCGTTTGGATTTGGATCAGGATTTCAGATGCCCCCCAAAGTTCAGGGCTGTGTCGGCCAGAGGTTTCACTTTGGCCCCTGCCAACCAAAGGAACCCTGAATCCCCTCACCTTCACCGGCTGGATGCCGGTGCGAGTCCACTGACTGCAGAAAGGACTCGTGATCTGCACTAACTTGAGTGAGAACAAAACTGGACCTCGTAGATGTGGTGGATTCTGAGTTAGTTTTTTCTGAGCACCTGCACAGGTATTGGAGTCCCTGGCTTTGGTTCATGGTTCAGTCTGAAACAGATAGCTTAAAAAGAAGGCAGCAAACAGAAGTAGGGTTAGTCAGAAGTGGTCCTTGAATCATAATATTTTATTGTCTGGAATAGCATTTATTCCTATGCCAGACAGCACTGGAGAACACCAAGTCATGCTGTTTCTGGCAGTGGTCAGCACGAAAACACCATTATGTACCAGCTCAGTTGTGTGGTTGTGTGGGTGACAGGGAAGGAAGGCTCCTTCCTGCCCCTGCACCAGTTCTTTTATGTCCTGAGGCATAAAAGATGTCCTATGTCATGTATTCAGCATAACAATCAATCAGATATGGGATTTGCTTCTGGTACTAATTGAAACTCTTGGCTCTGGTTCTTGATCACTGCTGGATGCCCCAGTTACGGGGGAATAATAGTTTAGGATTATTCAGGGAACATGTGGACACATTCAGGTACAATAGCTAGGTGATGGGCATGGTGTAAAACCTTTGGATGGAAGGCTCTGGCCTGTTGTCCAGCTCGTGTACTTCTAGGCAGAGCTCTCATGTGCTGACCCTTTTTATCTAAGGGTGCTTGGTAGAGAGTTAACCTAGCCGTCACTCTGAACAGAAAATCAGTAGCTGGGAGTGGTTTTTTTAAACTTTCTTCTCATCATGTCTCAAAAAAGCAAAACATCCCCAGAGCCGTCCATGGTGAGTTGAAAGGGTTTGGATGATGTGTGGCGTGCAGAGTGACATGAGCTCAGCAGAGAGCTTTAAAGCCATTCAGAGACCCCGGTGCTGCTCCCAAATGCAGAGTCCTAAACTGACAGTGATTGTCAGTGCTCTAGATTTGCTCCCCTAGTGTCCTGACAAGGATTCAAAAGAAATGTTTCCAGTTGTTTTTCAACAGATTGTGGTATCATGCCTGGGGAGATGGTAGCAGTGGCAGTAATCAGAGAGATACAGGGAAGTCCTCAGGGCTGTGATGGGGACACAGGAGTCTCGTGACCCTGGGGGATTTAAGACTAGATCAGTAGCAAAAGGGGCCTTGAAAATCTGGTTTCCCCAGGTCTACCTGTGTTTGCCCCCCTTCAAGTGACTTTTTAAGCTTGGAACTTGAACAGTCACAAAAAAAAAAATACCCATGAAGTCTGGCCTGGTGTCAGCACTTGCAGCTTAGCATTTTCTCATTACAAAAGCCATAGAGCTGTCAGAAGACATTTGCGGCAACTCTCAGCTGAGGCCAAGATCTGTAATGAAATGTGATTTCATAGATTTCATAGGCATTCGGGCTGGAAGGGACCTTGCAAGATCATCGGATCCAGCCCCCTGCCCAAGGGGCAGGAAGTCAGCTGGGGTCATAGGATCCCAGCAAGACAGGCGTCCAAGTGTTTTTTGAAAGTATCCAGAGTAGGTGTTTGCACCACCTCTGGGGGGAGTCTAGTCCAGACCCTTGGGACTCGGACAGAAAAGAAGTTTTGCCTTATGTCTAGCCTAAAAGAAAAGTTTAGAGAAGTTTTACAAGTTTTGAGTTTTGTCTAGGAACATTGTACATTATTTTCTTGGAAACTGGACTAAGGGCAAAATTCTGCACCTGGGAAGCCATCCAGAGGCATGTTCACAAGGCCCACGCTGCCCCTGGAGTCCCCATACCTTCACATGAGTTGGATATAAGTCTTGCCAGGGCTCATCTCTCACTTTTGAAGAGCGTGCATCCTGTTGCTTGCTGTGTGCCTAGTCAGTTAGGGGCCCTGCCTCCCTTCAGATAAGTAGTGCCCTGGGGGCCTCGCATGAAGCAGAGACTGAGTAGTACAAGGGGAACATCTGCATCCTCCAGCTCCCCTTCAAGGTCTGGCCAGTATTTTGCTCTTGAGAAGCAACAAGATCATCATGGCCAGATCCCTAAATGGGTTGAATTTTTGTGTTCTTTGTGAAAGTGAAACAACTGACTTAGACGTGAGCTTGTGAAATGTAGAGCGGGTTCTGGAGGGCTTTGAGATGCTTCAGGAGGACCAGGAAGAGGAGCAGACAGGCAGGAGACAGTGAGCAATTGAACCTCACGGTGCAACGTCAGAACAAGGGCTATGGAAGAACCAGAGCTGTTGGGTCTTGATATAATGGTATGCTTGCCAAGGAAGGCAGCCTTGGGAGGCTTGACAGCGCTGACCTCCAGCAGAAAAGAGCAATTGAAGGGAAAATAAAATAGATTCATGTGCGAGCAGAGTGAAGCTGCAAGCGGAAAGGACGGTTCAAACGGGAAGCGCAGCAGCAAGGAGGGCAGGATAAAGAGTCACACAGTGACAGGGTGGCGGATGGGAATGAAATCCCACATGTAGAGGGGGAAACAGGACTGAGCACTTTTGCCAGCTCAGTAGCGGGGAGGGAACCACGACAGTATGAAACGCATGAGCCAAGGAGACAGGAGCATGGAGCCACTCGGGGAGAAGTGAGATGATTGTGAAGATAAAGCTGAGTGCGGGGGGTCAGAAAAGAGGACACCTTCAAGGGAAGTCTCAGACTGGTCCTGGGACGCTCTGGACCACATCAGCAGTTGATGCAGACTGCCCTGAAGCCCATGGAGATATGCTGGTTTCCACCGGGGGGGATATCTGGGAGAAATCCATAAGGCAGGAACCAGGCGCTGCCTGTCTGGACACCAGCAATGGGGAAACACAGCAGCACTCAGGCTCCTGATATGTTGGTTTTTGTGTGGGTCACATTTATTTGTACCTGCAAGGGTCTTTCTTGACATCAAAGAAAGGGCAGTCACCTGCAGCACAAGCCTCTGGGCAGAGGCAGCCGTAGACAGAGGCTTGTGGAAAGGGAACAAGAAGTTGGGGGGTTTCTGTGCAAGCCAGCTAGGTGTGCCGTGGGCAGCAGGGCAGGGAGGAGTTTTGAAAAGGTTCTTAAATGTGAATGGGCAGGTTAAAAAAAGGATGTAATGCTGATGCTCAGAGCCGTGGCCCCAGGTCAGCAGTGGGTGGGTGGAGAGTGTGGACAGCTACAATCAGCCCAGCCAACAATTTGTCTGTGCTCAAAGGTCATTCCGGTCAGGCAGCTCCAGAGGAACGAAACCCACGCGAAAGGAAAGGTTAGGCCAGAAATTAATGAAACGCAGCAGGAATAACCTGCTTCCTCCAGATTTGTTGCTGAAGGGCTTAGGGGAAAACATGGGAATGGGAGGAGAATTAGCAAAAAAAAAAGAGCTACTGGAGGCAGGAGGCTGTAACCCACAGGGGCAAAGCGACCCCGAAGAGTGAATCAGCTCATTTCTGGCTGACCTTGCGGCAGAGCGAAACGTTCAACAAAGAGACTATTTTTTGTCTTGGGGAGTTAACCAGAGGGGTTCGACACAACGCATCATCATATTTGCCCTGCATCCCAGTAACGCACATTCCCGATTTTCCGAGCTGCAGGCGTTTTCAGCACAGCAGCTACTTGGCCAGATATGGAAAGCCGGCCCCTGCACACGTTATCCTTGTCCTGAGTTGATATATAGCGGCGGTAAGCGGGTGCCGCGTGCATTTCAGATGACGTGATCATAATTCTGGAAGTTTTAGGAGTCAGGGAGAGTTGGACCCATATAGATAACTGGCTGGGGCCTCATAACAGTAAACATGTCAAGGAACGACAATCATCCTACTCCTTGGGAATGAAATGAAGATGTGATTTCAAAGGTCGTGCATAATCAATATCCCCATTATCAATCATCCACAATAAACTGCATTCTAACTAGTATAGGCCTCGGTGCTATCTGTGAGCGGTTGGAAGACAGATAAGCCGAAGGCATATGTTTATTCATGCCAAAATCTAAGAGACGGGGGATTATTTAGAGCTGGTCAGGGACCGAAGAAAAATTTCTGCAGGATTTGCTGCTGTTAAACTTGTTCCAGTTGGCTTAAATGTTGGGCAAGAACAGAAGAGACTGGACTTCCCCTACCCTCACTAATTGTGTTTCTGGTTTGCACAATTAAAAGCAGGTGGTGATTGGGATCTGGTGTCTGGTTTATCATAGGTTTGATGAAACAGGAAAGCTAAGGATTTTGCTCTTCACTCTTCGATTAGTTGGCTCCTAAAATCATGTTACGTATCAGCCAAGTAACTTGCCATGGTGAAGTTACACCCATACACACACATGCACACGCAAAGTTGACTTTAATGATTGCATGTCCAACTCTTACCAGATACCGTTACACAGAAGAGAATACGCCGCTCTTGTGATTGGTTGGAAACATTCGTGTCGTGAGTCAGGAATCTGCTATTGTTTCTCCCCGGCTCAGCTGCAAATGAGCTCATTGAAACTTGTTCAGGCCAGAGTCAAGCTGGGAACTCATGTGACAGTGACTCTTAAATATTTTATTGGGGTGGGTGGGCTGCGTCTTGAGATCTGAAGGACCCGACCCACTTCTTCCCTGCAGAGATGCAATGACAGTGCTTAGCATCGTGACAAAGAGGACAGCAAAGGTGAGATAGGTGTGAGGGTGTGGCTGGTTTGCTCAGATCCTTTCGTTTGCCTCCCCATTTCCACACCCTTCATAGACAGACGCCTTGTATTTGTTCCAGGTCTCTGCAATTTGCATGCAACCCTCCCACTTCCATACTTGTCTGAGTCATTTTGCAGTGCGGTCTGTCTTGGACACAGAGCTAGATTTCTTGACTCCCAGCATCATGTCCTAACCACCAGACTGTGGGGCCTTGATAACACATACACTTAGCCAGCCCCTGCACACATTATCCTTGGCCTGCATTGATATATAGTGGTGGTAAGTGATTACTGCATGCATTTCAGATGACGTGATGATGGTGACAATGGCAGATGTAGCATAGGACAAAAACCACGTGACTGCCTGTTGGGACTGGATAAAAGTGGAAGTATCACATCTGGTATGGTCTGTTCTACAGCAGCGGTTCTCAACCTTTTGCACCTTTATGTCCCACCAACCATTTTGCCAAAAAAGCCTGGTCCCACCATGATAAAAACAAAATCCCACTTTTTCCAAGAAGTGTATTTCTAGGTTTACATGCAGTTTAGTATATTAATCATTAATGGACATTTTCAAATGAGTTGAAGTCCCACCTACACAACCTTCCAGACACGTCCCACTGGTTGAGAAACACTGTTCTTCAGGACTGAGTTAAAAAAAAACCGTTACCAAATGATTGCAGTAGATACAAAAGGTGCAGGAAAGAGCAACTCTGAATAAAGGTAATCTAAATTGGTCTTAAACAGCCTGTCTGATGAGATTTTAGTCCAAGATACAAAATTAGGGGCTCCAAGACTGGGTTGGCCTTGCATGTTAGAGAATTTCCCATTTCTATTTCCATCAGCTCCCACAGATGAAAATGGTGGGGTTGCCTTTGACAGGTGAAAAATTCAATTGTGAGTTACGTCATGCAGCATAAAGAAAATTGTTTTTCTTTTTTCTCTCTGTAATTTATGTGAAGGTGGTTGAAGCTGAAGGTGCCAGGTTGACGGCTTGAAATTGCTGCCTTTTGATTGCTCACAGCACAAATGTGGGCAGCAACAGGGCAAAGTTTCTGCACGCTTCTGACACAGGGTCGATTCTTGCCTGCTCCATCAGTCAGTTAGACCAGTGCAAACTGGCAACGCAAGTATAAGGTCCCAAGGGATATTCTGCATATTTTGGATGGGTCCCAGCTCCACAAGGGCCTGGTCCGTGGCTGAGATTCCCTGCTGCTACTACGGTGCAAGAAATAGTAATAGAGCGGGAGTAAAACCACTTCAAACCAACATGGTAACATTTTACGCTCACCTTGGACTGCTGTAAAAATGAGTCCATTAGGTGTAGGGCAGTGGGGCTTGTCTGCATGGAAGGTTGCACTAGTTTCCCTAAAAGTGTGAGTTTACACTGGCTTAGTGAAGCCAGTGTATATGTTGGTATGGGCCACTTATTTAATTCAAGGGTGGTTTCTCTCTCTGCCTTGCTTGAAATAACTGAGACCAGTTATAACTTAAGCTAATTAGCATTAAGCCTGTCTAAGCCAAAATATGTGCTCCCCAGGGACTTGCAACTAACTAACCCAAAGCGAGCTTTTGCATAGCCAAAGCATCACACCCTAAATCGAGTGGAGGACTCCCCGTTAGGTGGGAAAGGTTATTTCAATTCGATTCTCATTCTCCACTACCTTTTACCTTACACTGGTAACTATACCCATGCAAACAGAGCATAAAATATTACAATTCAGTCTGCCTTTTCAGTGTCCAGAGGTAAATGAAGACAGGACGTACTGAACACCGGAGAAGTTAGGCTGTTTGCATCTCCTGAAACTGAACTAAGTGCAATTGTGTGTGTTTGGTTTTTGGCAATGGGATCATTTAGGCTTATGAAAGAGCAATCCAGGGTGATCCCGCTGTGGCTCACCACGGACTGCAGCGGTGTTACAAACGTTGATGTATCGAGGAAGGTCACATACCAAATATGATCAACGGCTCCTTCTCCCACCATATAATTCCTTGATTTTTCATATTTCCTACATCTTGAATGATCCCTGTGTTGTACAGTAAAATCCTGATCCAACCCACCTGCATTTCTCCAGACTGTTTCAAATCTTGTAAGGCAAAATGCCTTCTATTAGGAAGCAAAGCAAGATGTATTCTCTTTAATAGCACAAATGTCGGTGCTGCCAGCCCTTGCACTGTTTCATGAGCTGCCTGTTAGACCTTTTCTGTTCATTTTAGGAAAGTTTCTCTCCATGACAGTTGACTAGAAGGGGACTTTGGGATATCTGATGCCTGAGTGTGTTTGAGTCTCTCTCCCTCCTCTCTCTTTCTTTCTCCCTCTCCCATGTTTTTTTCTGACTTCCCTGTTTCCCACAGGGACACGTTACTTTGCTGACTGTGGCAATCCTGTGATTTCACTGCCGAAAGGAAAACCATGGCAAACACAGGCTCTAAGTTTCTTACTAGAAGCACGGAAAACCTCCTCCCCCCCGTCTCTTGTGATGTGGGATGTCATGATGCTTTTATAGGACTGAGGAGATGACTTGGCTCAGAACTGGGTCATCTTCAAAAAAAAAAAAGGAATTGTTGCGTGACCTTACCCTTAGAAACAGGACGTGTGGCCGTTCTGCCCTCTCATTCCTTCCCTGACCTCTCCCAGAGACGGGAGCCTTTGAAATGAGAAGCATGTTGGGTCCTCTTTCATGCAAATAGGATTTAATCCGTTTCTCTCTCTCGTTACCAAAATGCTGGAATGCCTCTCAATATCCTTTGTCGTCAGGGTGAGCCTTGATGGGAGTCTAAAAACCCTAAACCCCGAAGTGTTAGATGATAGTTGATTCCAATTTTGCAGCTTGTGCTGTCTCTGAGATGGATCAAATCAGGGAGAGGGAGAAAGACAACAGGACACTCCTGGCAACTTCAAAAGCCTCTCAACCTTGGGGAGTTGGATCCAAATCAAGACTGAACAGTTCAGCCTCATCTGTGGAAAGGATTCGCCCTTCTGATGACGCCTCTCTAGCTTACTCTAAAATCGCCTAACCCAGCCAGGGATAATTCTCCTATCACAGAAACGGAGTAGATCAGTTGTAGTTGGGTGGGTGGGACACTTGAGCAAGGCCTGCATTATACTTCTGGCTTGTTCAGCATTGACTTGCTGAGGGATCTTGAGTGAGTTATTTTTTCAATTTTCCATCTGGAAAACCAGAGTATTGAGAGTGCTTTAGGTATACAGATTTCAAGCACTCTATTAAAGCACTTTATAAGATAATAGCTACCAGTATTGGGTCCTCTATAATATTGTATTCTGTATGTTATTTGTTACTACTTCTACACAATGATGATCATGATGGTGCCATTTTATTGAAGCTCCGTCTGGCAGAAATGCTGCAAGAGGAAATTCCAGGCACTCCCAAATTATCATAGAAATCATAGAAAATTAGGGTTGGAAGGAACCTCAGGAGGTCATCCAGTCCAATTCCCTGCTTAAAGCAGGACCATCCCCAACTATATTATTATGCTGGAAGCCATTTCAAGGCATGACCAGCTTCCTCTCCTTTCTTTTGTCATGTCCTTTTGACAAGGTATTTAGCAGACTTCACAGATTCATTGAAATTTGACAGGCCACTCCGTGAGCCCTTCTGCTACAGCCTTGAAGTATCGATCTCTGGGCTGTCAACCATGCCCCTTAGCGCCTAGCCCCCCATGACCAGCTGAAAATCTCAGAAGTGCTTTAAAGCCATCTTCATGCTTCTCCACCCTGGGCTGCCTGCTTGTGCCTTTTGGAGACACCACAGCCAAGTGCATCCTCTGTTTTCTAAGCTACATCAGGCCACATCATTTCATTTTTGCATCTCAACTACCAGTGATTGTCATGCAACTCCCTAGAGTAGACATCTTGATCTGCCATCTCCCTTGACAGACAGGCCATCATCTACTCCTTAGAAAAGTGATTAGATGGTTAAACTCTGCCCCATACTGGTCCATTCAGATGAGAAAGCCCACAAGCATTAGTGGGGTTTCTGAACATCCCCACCTGCTTTGCCGTGACTGCGGTTGATGGACTTGTATCTTTGATCAGGGATGGTCAGTGCTCGTTAAATGAATAGGATCCTAGGCCAAGAGACCCTGGGTAGAAAGCACCTGATCTAGTGGGGCTGTGAAGATGGCCATCACTTCTGACCTCCTCTCTCCAGGAACGGCGGCCTAGGCAGTGTCATCAATGTCTGTTTCTCGGATGAATCCCATACAATTTACAAATGTGATTATCCTCCTTATTCTTTAGTTTTCGAAAAAGGCCCATTGTCATTCCTTGAAAAAACAACGAACCAGACCCAAGATAAACAGCTTGCACTGAATTTTATCCCTTGGCTTCGAAGTTAAGATGGATATTTCAAGTACCATCTTTCTTCTGACCCATGCAAACTAGTAGTGCTGCTGCAAATGTTTCCTCTGCCAGTTTGATCTTTATTAAGGGTGACTGTTACTGCATCATCTTTATTCATTTGCCAGTCATGTGTAAAAGCTCGAGCGTTGGATGGGAATAGATTTTAGATGGTAGGGCTGGAAGATAGCTGAGTGGACTAAGCATAGCATGTTTTGAAGGTGAGAATGGGGTCCTGCAGTTCACTAAGAAAACTTTAATGTTCTTTAAAGTTAGAAGCCATCTAGTTTTGTTTCCAGCCCTGTCATTTCCTTCCAGTGACGGTTTTGCTGATCTATGACTTATCTTTATACCTCTTCATCTAAACCCTCTGCATATTACTCACTTTTGGCTGTCTTAATCCACCCCTATTATTCCTGTCTTCTGAGAATCCAGAGAGCTTATCCAAATGGGTAATCAATTCCCTTTAAAAATTTCAAGAAAACATGAGTTAGGTCAGCCTGACACCCTCCGTCTCTCAATGAGCCCAGAGCCCAGTCTCAAAACTGTTCATGCTGCTACAAACTCACAATCCTGTTTTAGAGTTAAAATGGGAAAGAAAGAGGGAAAGGCAATCAAGACTCGAAGTAGAGATGATATCTTTTATGAGACCAATAAGATTTTGATGATGATATCTTTTATTAGACCAACAAGAAAGAAAAAGGGAAGCACTTTTGAAGTGAATTTAGATTGTATTGTATCTCTAGCTCTGCTGTCGGTAAGTAAGATATTTAACCTCTCTGTGACCCATCTCACCCTTAGCACAGTGTGGAAGTAACATGCAGCTGCTTCACAGGAACGGTGTGAACAGAAGTGTAGGTGAGTTAGCAGGTTTGGTTCTCAGGGGTTCCTAAATTTGCACACCCTGAATTTTGACAGGCTAGCAAAATTCAGCAACAAGGCATTTATTTCACCAGCTCTTTGTTTCAGAACATGGTGCTTCGTGTTTTCAGTAGGAAAGAATATCAGGCCGCATGGTTAAGTCCAGATCAAAGCTTTTCCAGAGTTTTAGGGTCTTCTAAGTTTCCCCTTTTCTGGATATTTACACACTAACCAGCAGCTCCCTTTTAACTTCCAAGTTTGTGAGAAAATTCAGAATCAAGGGTGTATTTTCTATGCTTCTAATTTGGCTGCAAACATTTTGGACACATCTCTAGTTTTCCAACCTCATTAGTATTTGTTAAGCACCTTGCCGTCCTTGGCTTGAATGTCGCTATGAAGTAGCTAACAGAATTTATTATGTATTTTCAGCTTCTGGACAGTTGATTAGTGGCAGATGCTTCTAATAGCATAAAGCAAGTGGAAATCATGAGAATTAGGTAATAGAAGCTCCAGGAATGTTGCATGTTGTTACTCCTTTTTTGGCCACTAAGCAGCAAAGAGTCTTTTTCTTTCCTTTGTTCAGTTGATTCTTTTTCATTTGGTTATTGAAAATGAGCTAAGTGATTGTACTTAAGTGTTTGACTCAAGGGGATGATTGTAATGGCTCCTGAAACAGTATTATGTAACAGGGAAGCTGATAATCAACAAAATAAAATGAAATAAAGTTGACTGAATGTCAAAAATGGTCCAGTCTTGTAGCCATTATTCAGGCAATATTCCCATCGGTGTCAAGGAGAGTTCTGGCAGGGGCACTGCACATTTGGTCCCGATCTGTATTTGTTGTTGACTTAGCTGATCGGGTCGTAGTAATGGAAGACAACCCATCTACCCTCACTGTGGTCTACCAGAAGGCTAGGTTGATTATCTCCAAGGCCGTATAGTTCAGGTAAAAGCTTTTGAAACAGCATCCACTGCCTCTGAATGACACGTACATGACAGTCATCCTCTGCTTCATGCCAGGAGGCAACGAACTGTGTTTCAAATCTCTGGAGCGTTTTCTTTTGGGATTCTTCTGACAGTGATTTTTTTTTTTTAATCGTTTAGATTTTAAATTCAGCTTTGGAAACACAGAAGAGTCCATGTCAACACACAGGAGATTTGTAGTCTGCTGGGATGGCTATATTTATCTGTGGAGTGTCAAATGCAAGACACTTTGTTTTTTAATTAAGTAGTTGGCTCGTTTTTATTTTACTGAATAAGGAGACCTGATCCACGGGTCGTTGAAGTCAGTGACCTTCTCTTTCAACCTGAGTGGGCTTTTGTTGGGGCTACCTATTCATTACTACCCTACGGGGGCTCCCAAGACAAAGAATTTCATGTTAGGTTAATAGATTTAGACGTGGACACCTCCTCACCTAATTCTTGTACATTTAATAGCGTTACAAAAACTCAGCAGGCCAGGTTCTCAGTTGGTGTAAATAGGTGAAACTCATTTGAAGTTATCGGACCTTTACAAATTTTCACTGGTGAGAATCTAGTCTGGGTTGTATATTTTCTTCCTTTATGATATGCACTGGCATGTTGCCTCCTTATACATCATGTAACCTGATTGCATCAAAGACCAAGTCTGCACTAGAAACTTTCCCCAATGATTTCTTTTTTGCAGTACAATGGCTGACTTGGTACATTTAATCTTGACTGCCACAGAGACTGCAGGCACAGACTATAAACAATGGTCACCTGGTTTCTAAAGCTTTCATTGAATCTGCAACTACTTAAGTCATTTTGAAAGAAAAATCAATAGAAATGCAGTTCCAGCTGCTTAAATAATGAAGCTCTGGTGGTTTGTCAGAGGCAGGTGTCCATTCAGTCCATTCTAGGGGAGAAAAGAAAGACGCAATACAATCCTGTAGGGACAATAAGACAAGAGAACATGTGAATTATTGAGAGGCGCCAATCAGTCAGTGCCTGAAGTTAGGTACCCACTCCAAGCCGGCCTTCTATTGCGCTCTTTAATTTCACTGGACCCTATAGTTTCACCTCAGATTTTGCATGCCACGCTAACATACTTGTTGCAGTGTTTTGCAGGGAAGCCCCAACCTGGTAGAATAGCAAGACATGGTCCCATCGTTCGAACAACGTGATTGCTGGCTGATCCGTCAGAGTGTGATCAGTTCCCCAAGAGTCCTCATCAGGATCTCCATCACCCCTGTCTGATTCCTTTGGGCTCTCAACTTGTTACCTGTCAGCATCTCGACAGGGTGTTCATCTCCTTGGTGGCCTCTCTGATCCGACTTTGCTCCGTTAGCCACGAGAGCAGAGCAGGGAAGATCCCCTCTATGGTTTTCTTGCTGCCGTTGCTCTGCTTTAGGGCCCGATCCTCCGCCTGTTGAGGCCAAAGAGAGTTTCCCCATTAACTGTAAAAGGAACAGGACACCAGTCACTAAGGAGGGAGTCCAGCCCCTGTAGAAAAGTGTGCAGCTCTAGCTGAGAAGTCTGCCTTCCCAAAATAATAGGCAAGATGTTTTTGTCACGGCAAGTATGTGGCAAGATGCGGAGAGACCACCTGGGAGCCAAGAGTCAGAGGGCGACCTCTTTTCCTAAGTAGAGGAAAGACTATAGCTTCCTTTGAAGGCAGGCAGCTGGAGAGCTTTGTCAGGAAGCCCATGCATGAAGAAATCTGACATCCCGTCCAGCTGCGATGAAGTAAGCCATTCCCGTAGCACAGTGTAAGAGAAGTGGCCTGAGCTTAGAGGCACTGGGAGACAGACTCTCCTTATCCCAAGGAGGCAGGGCCAGCTGAAACAGCTCGCTATTGAGGGACTCAACCCCAAGTTGAACAAAGCCATCTTCACAATCAGCCATCTTTTCTCACCATGCTGAAAGACATTTTTTGAACTCAGAGAGAGAAATGGTCTGATCCAATCTCAATTCAAGAAGGCACCTCTCCCAGAAATTTAAATTGCATCTATGTCATGGTTAGCTGTATATAATGGTTTATTCAGAGATGCACATGTTGCTAAAAAAAAAAAGATTCCTCTTCATATGCTCTGGACACTCTGAAAAAATACTACAGTATAAAAATATAGCAGCATGGTGCAGTTTAACCCCATCTCAGCAAATCAGAAACTCAAAAATCAAAATCTTTTCCCCGGTCTGGAAGGTTCCCACCCCTACATTCCCCCAAGGATATTTCTGACAAATCTTGGAGTTTCTTTTCGCTTAAACCTCTGGTCCGTGAGTGCTGGTGGGCATGTTGTCTTTGCTGGCCAGATCCCCCAAGCCCCCGTTAGATCAGCCAGTTGCTTTCAAACCTGCTCCTACCCTCTCCCCTGGCTACTCTCCAGCACCCCTAAACCCAGCTGTCCTTCATCTTATAGCTGGCATGTAATAGCTCTTGAACAAAGCGAGTGATACTTTAGCTTAGAAGTTTGCTTAGCTCTGAAAGCCAACTTTGGATGTGATGCAGTGCTTAGAAACACTCAGGGCCAGATGCTAGTCCTCCTACCCAGCTCCACCCTGCAGCAGGGACAAAATCGGTCCTAAAAGGGCAGTCAGTGTCTTTCTGGACTGAGAATAAATGTGTGTGCAGTATATAAGGCTGGCATAACCCTCTCCGCCTCTCCCCTTCCTCCCAGACAGGAGGAAAGCATTCCTGTGTCAGCCAAGGCTGTGAGAGGTCACACAGTCAGAATGAACACACTTAGCAAGCCCCATTCATAATACAGTATTTCTGTCCCTTACTCAAAAAAAAAAAAAATCCAGTTCAGTTTGTCTGGCATGCTTCGTCCTTTATGAATCAGGCTGCTTGAGGTCCGTTTCCTCTCGATGCATAGCCTTTTCTATATCTTTTCAAATTCCTTCTTGTATTTTATTCCAGACTGAAGTGACACTCACAGGACTAGCCATTGTCAGGATCATTCTTCTCCCCTCTTGCCACCCGTCCCATTTCTGTTTGTTTTTCCCCATCCTCTGATACTTGCCCAGATCTCCATTAAATCTCCAAACCTTTTTGTCTCCACGGTTCATTAAATTTACTGGATAATTCCTCTATCACCCTTGCACAAAGGCCATCCTCCAGATTTGTATGCGTTTACATTTTCCAATTATTCCTTTCATGACTGGTTATCGCTACCAGGACTATACCACCTGAATCCTAATGGTCTTGACTTATTTTCTCCTTTTTTTTCTTTTTTTGGCCAATGAATGGGAAGATGGATTTTTCAAAAAAAAGTTCAGGAGGTGTCATTCTTTTCACCTTCTCCTTTTTCACGGGCTTGCTTTATTGCTGGTGTTTCCTTTACAAATACCCAGGGAAATAATCCTTTCATGTTTCTCTCTCATCCCTTTGGTGAGCACTTTTAGTACTTCGGTGGGAAGAGTAGCCTTGGTGTTCTTTCTCTTGTACTTGACGAGCCGCAGAGGATTGTCCCTGTTTTGTGGGTCCCCGTTTTTATTTATTGGAACTTCTGTTAATTTGTGTGATGGTCGGGGATAGGCGCCCTGGTCAGGAAGCAGAGCTCGGTTGTGCTGAGCACAGTGTAGATAAAATAAATCACAGCTAGCCACCTGCCTTGCTACTGTAATTAGCTCACTGTGCTGGAGACTAGGTAATGGAGCCCACCTAGGACTCTCTGCACCTATTTGGGCTGCAGAAAACAGGAGCTCGGAGAGGTAGCAGTAAATGAGATCTGTTTGTCTGCGTCATCCTGGGTTGTATTTCAGGATTTGGTATCAAATCAGTGACATGACAGCTCTGCTGCCTAGCAGGTGTCTCGGGAGAAGCGGGACTGAAAGAAGGATCAAATAGCAGCCTTGCAGATTTTGTTCTGTCCCTAAAGAAATTCCCCATGCACAAGGGGTGAAAGCACAAAGAAGCTTGATGGAGGGGCTGGGTGGTGGAGGAGAGGGGCAGTAGCCTGGCAGCGTTTGTGCATGTTAAATAAAAAGGAGGGGGCAAGCCTAGAGTTTCTCACTCCCCTTACCCTCCATCCTCTCCTCTGTGTCTTAAACCATGGTTGTAGGCAGAACTCTTCCTTAACCAGTTTCTCAGATGGGCCCAGGCCGTAGTTGCCCCGACCATCAAGTAATAAAAATGCGTATTACTGAAAACAGTGATTGACTCTGTAGTGAGTTAACAGAGTGAGGAAAGGGGGAGCACGAAGCCAGGAGGACTGGAGTCAAAGTACTTGGATTTATTCATTTCCAGTGGAGTAATTTCTCATCTTACCATCAGACAGGCTCTTCATTAGGTAAAGGGGCTGTATCTTGGGCCCGTCTAGTGTGGGCTCTTTCCTATGAGCTGTTGAAGTCACTGTGAGAGGAGGGTGCAGGATCAGGCAGTTTGGCCCTGCGTCAGAGTCCACTGAAGGGAACAGGAGACCTCCCATGCAGCTCAGCGGACCTCAGGCTCAGCAGCAGCTTGTCCCTGGAGCGCCGTCTCCAAGACCTCCACGTCCACCTGCTCCTGCTCACACGCTCTGAGGCTGCCCTGGAGTCATCTGCTCTCGTAAGCAGATCTGAACTGATAGACATCAACTGAGGACCATGTTCTGCATTGCTTAATGTCCCGTTATGATGGGGCTGGAGTGAAAACAAGTTTTCTAGTCTCCCCATTAGATCTATGTTCCCACAGTACCCAAGTATGTTCCAGTAGTGCAATGTGCAGAGTGACTAACATCTTTCGTGTTGCTCAGTTATCCCCTCCCTGGGGGAAGAATCGTGTGTGCAGCGTGTGTGACATCTTGGAAGAGAGGTGTCTGTGTTTTAAGCCATCCATTTAAGAATCCTAGTAGTATATTTTTAGTACAGGAAATTTGTAAATAGCAAATAATGAAACTACTAATTAGGGTACATAAGAGACAGCACATGCTTTAGCCGCAAGCTCCTCTGAGTAGGGCTGTCCCTTTGTCCTTTGTTTTTGCAGCCCTTGGCATAATAGGGTCCACTTCTGCCACTAGGGCTTGCAAGCATTGCAGCAATACAAATATGTTATAATAATGCATGTTAGGCTACATAGGGGTTTCCCCTTCCACTGCTGAATCTCAGCACGTGGGGATATAACTCTAATTATTCAGTTTAATTAGTCTCTCTGCACTCACAAATCACGACCAAGTGTAAAATGTCATGAAAAGTGTAAAGTGGATATAATCCTGTGCGCTAGAACTGGTGCTGCTGTTGATTTTATTGAATTTTGATTTTTATTTCCATTACATTTACTGAAACATACCAGGTTCAGCACTGTACAGAACCTGATCTTGGAGGTAATGTGGGGTAATTTTGTTCCTATAAATGGTTTTAATGGATTTAGGAAACCTTGCATCATGTGTCACTAAAATGAACATATGGTTACCTACTTCAGAATAAAAGAGATGGCTTTGATTCAAGATAGAAATAAACAGCCATATGCAGGCTGAGTTTTTTCAAGTAAACACAATGCCACAAAAATGTAGCTGGATAGAGATCATCAGTAAAAGGTTATTTTTTCCTTTCCCTATCAATGATGAGAGGTCAAGAGCATTTCCCGGTGCTGATTTCTGAAAGCCCGGGTTAAAGGGAGATGGACATTCCTACAATTGATTTGAAACTGAGTGAACTGGAGAGTTTCCAGAGGTTCACAGTCAAAGAGATAAATGGGTTGTGTGAGCTGTCCAATTTCATTATTTGCCCCAAGCAAACTCTTTGTCTAATGGTTGATAGAAATATGATGAAAAATTTCAAAATAAGAATGCTGACCTCAATAAAAAATTGTTGTTGACCTTGTCACAGTAACTTTAATTAAAAAAAAACCCTACCTTGGTGACATACTTCAACAGATGCAGCAGAAATTATGTGTTATATATGTATGACAGTTGCTTTCTTTCATCTCCCAAGCTCTTATCCAAGCCCTGATGGCAGAATGTGTGTCAAAATGTATTCGTGCCGAGGGAGGTTGGCTCTGAAAGTGTCTTGATGTACAAAGTTTGATTTGCAAACTGTGAAACAGTTGGGTGATTTTAAAATGCCATCAATTTTCTTACAGTCACTGTCTAACCTCTTGCAAGTTATACATCTCTTTAGAAACCCAAAAGCAAATAAACCTGACCCTTTTTCAATGAAAAATAATTTAGGTCATTGGTATGAAACCCACACTTTGTTGTATACAATTTTTCACGTTTCAAATGTTTTTAACCTACGTGATGTAGCTACCAGCTGCAGTTTGTTACAAAGAATATCAGCCTGGATGTTTAACTTTTCTTTTATCGAGATAGAGGCTTGAATCAAAACTCTGTATGCAACACTGCTAAGATTTGGGGTGTTTGAAATCTGGAGCTGTATTTTTCATCTTGAGTCTTGATTATATTCATTTATCACAGTTCTGTAATAGGAAAGGAATATACAGTTCGTCACAAAGTATCTGTCCATCCGTCTATCTAATCTACTACCATGTATCCATCACTGCTGTATTTCATATTCAGAGGAAAATGATAAATCCCATGTGACACGCCAGCAATCCGTTCTATGATGCAAAGAATAAGATTTGGTAACCTGCTTAATCTTAGCTTGCTTAACTTTATTGCAAATGCCATTAAAGGTAGTAAATCAGATAGTCCTTTAAAGAACCAAGCCATTGTGTTTATGTCAATGTGTTGCAGCTGTAGATTCAACAGATTCGGTGTCCTTGAATGTCACCTCCACCATAACTGTAGAATTATATCTCTGGCTTTTAAAGGGATGATTTAAAATGAAAGAGAGTTGGAAAGAAGGGCTTCTTTTCAGCTATGTGAAGATGGCTGTTGGGAGCACACGAGCCAGAAAATCAGTCTGTGTTGAAAACCCTTCATCTGAAGACCTAAATGTCCTCTCCTTACGTTGGTATAAATCAGACTAATTCCAGATAGGTCAGTAGAGTTTACACCAGTGCAAGTGAGAGTGAATCAGCCCCCTGTTCTGAAGTGGCCCGACACTACTGCACTCATCGTGCTGGACTAGATGATAGTGCCAGGATGATAATGGTACTGTAAAAAAATGAAAGGGAAAGAGGCAAAGAGGTTGGAAGAACCAAAGAGCTGTAAACAGTCTTTGTAAAAACACGCCTGGATGAGTCACGTGCAAGAGCGGTACCCAAGACCTTTGTATCTCGAAGTGTAAACCTCTGATCTGTGATGTAAGTGATTTGGCCCAGGTGCTTAGAAGTAGTCAGAAACTCCTTCTAGCAGAAGGCATAGGTCCCATAGAGGTAACCCGGTGTTATCATCAAGCAGGGCACTGTAAGCGGGTGTCTGCTTCCAGGTTTCCAGAAAAGGCCTGTGGTAGGATGTGGTGCTGGAGCTGTGTAAAACTTCCGTTACAGACCCTGAAACCACCTGGGGTTATTCACCTGGCCTGGAGTTCTGTTACAAGTCTGAAAGACAAGGCCAATTTGTTGACTTTTCAAGCATTTAGCAGATATTTCACACTCATTTGGGCCCAAATGCTCAGCACCAGCCTTTCCGTCATGTTTTCTTGTTATAGGGCATTTTGTGAGCAGAACCTACTTTTCCCAGTCTCTTCTCCGCGCGGTAAATATGCTCAGCTCTGTGCAACTTGGAAGACTCAAAATGCAAACATTAAGCCTGACCGTGGAGGTGCATTGTTGCTTTGTAACAGAGCTCCACTCTTTAACTTACACAAAGCCAATTATTCTCCGAAGTAGGACAAATGCGTTCCTGCCTGGGCATCTTGTCTCAGTGCTACCAGCGTGGTGTCTCCTTTGCTCTCGTTTGTATGTGGAAATTCCAGCGATGTCACGGAGAGAGCCTGTGCAGAGAAACGTGGGAGGTGTTCGGGTCTGTAACGTGGCTAAGAGTGCAGATTCGAGGGGAGAAGTTAGCTCTAAAAGCTTGCAGGCAGCTTCTCTGCGTTGATGGAACCGGGATTGCCGGAAAGTTGATTGTTCCAGTTCACACAGGCAAGAGGATGGATATTTATTTTTGTATCATTCTTTGTGGGTTTTATCTCATAAATTTGCTCCTGAGTTTCCTGAAAGCTCAAAGCAAACCTCAGCCAAAACTCTGAAGTTTGGCCTGGATTTTCATTAAAGCCATTCAAATCCACATAGCATGGTTTCCAGCAAAACTATAAATCCCACCGTTAAGCCTGTCGGGGAAAGAAGAGACTTGCTGAAAATGTGGCCTTGAGTTCACTCAAAAGCTCAGCCAAGCATCTAGCAAACCAGGGGTGAGTTCCAGGTTTGTAATGGAAAGCACAGGGCAAGGTGAGGCTAGGTTAAGTTTTGTGAAGTACTTCTTTCTCTGCTTCCAGAGTGCACATCTTCCCCCCTTGTGAAGGGCAGATCCAGAGAGAAAACAGGAAGGTGCAGTTTCTCCCCAGCTGTCAAAATCCAAGTCTAAAAGTTTAAATAAAAAAATAATAATCATAGTTGCATGCGTGAGATGTCTTGAGGCAACATTTGAACTTGCTTTGCTGGCATTTACATGCCTGATTCGCTGAGCTGACAGTGACCTTGGCAGCATTGCAGAAGCAACTGTGACATCCGTCAGCACTGAGATTTCTGCGCTTCCTTGATCCAAAAAGGAGGTGATATCACTGGGCTCCCACCCGTAAACGCTGACTGGTGGCAATGGTCAGCCCAGTCCTTTCCATGCCTTGCTGCTAACCATGCAGTCTGCTCTTCGGGGGGTGGGGGGTTGATGAGGACCCTGATGCTGCTGTTGTCCCTTCATTCAGCTAAGGATTGGAGAATCACAGAGAAGCGGGGCTGGAAGGGATCTCCATAGGTTATCTACTCCAGCCCCCTGCCTGAGGCGGGATCGTCCCTATCCAAACCATCCCATACACATCCATAATCTAATGTCTTAGTAAAACCACCTTCAACCCTGACACAACATAAGGCATAACATCCTCAATATAAATGAGGAAGTGTGTAAGCTGGAGGAAACACCTGCCTGAGCATAGGGAGCGAGAGCTAGGAGATCATTCACACGGGGGCCTCTAGCAATCTTCAAAATCCAAAGAGTGGGATGGATTGAATAGTTTGAACTCAGAAGAGTGGGAATGGGGATCGAACATGTGCATGGCAGCATCCAAGCTGCTTGATAAAAAATATTCCTCAAACCCTCCAGTTGCTGTCAGTGTGTACTTACCTGTGCCACGTGTGCTGCTGGTGCTTCTGGGGCCCCGAGAATAAGCAAGGAGCTCCGGGTTTTGCAAGATAGGAAATCGGTCTGCAAGTGCCTGGCAAAGAGTTTGCTGCTTCTCTTCTGGTCCCACTGCCAGACAGGAAGGCAGACAGCCCAGGACTCACAGATTCCCAGATGGGATGCACTTCTCTAAGCAGCCGTTTCATTGCTTTGTGCTTAAGGACTTGTAATAAACAAATAATCGGGTGGCGGGGGAAGGTGCCAGTCCCAAAAAACCTTCTGTCCTCAGCCCCTCAGCCTGCTGCTTCATCAGTGTTGGGAAAGCGACATCTGACATGGAGCTGCTCCACGCACCGCGGTCCAAGCAGAGACGGGAGGCAGAGTCTGTGGTCTTCATCTTGGCTCTGACGCTGATATGCCCCACAGACTTGACCAGGTCACCTACCCCCCCACCTCACTGTCTTCTAATAATCCTCAATACATGTACAGTCTGACTGCGAAGAGGAAATAGTTTCTGCAAAGAGTTATGAATTAAGCGATGAAATGTCAGGCACCCTGCAACTCAGTTATCTGGAATGTATTTGGCAGTATTGTCCGAGGTTTGCCTTGCTAAACATGGGGGTTTGGTCTCTGTTTCTGGCCCAAATAAATTTGAATGCATGGCATGCCTTCTGGGTTTTTGGTTGTAACCATGCTGGTCTAAGGACATAGGCAGGCAAGGGTCTTTGGGTAGATGCGATATCTTGTATTAGACCAACAGACTAGTTGGAAAAAAAGTTCTTTGCAAGCTTTTGGGCACAATTGCCCTTCTTAAGGCATTGGGAGACTGCTGGTCTGAGACTCCAAGGAATGAAAGAAGAGTAAACGAGTGACAGGATGTCAGTGAGAACGTAATTTTCTCACATTCTCACTGTCACACTTTTAGCTTCTTTCATTCCTTCGAGTCTCAGACCAGCAGAGTCTCCCAATGCCTGAAGAAGGGCGATTGTGCCCAAAAGCTTGCAAAGAACTTTTTTTCCAACTAGTCAGTTGGTCTAATAAAAGATATCACATCTACCCAAAGACCCTTGCCTGCCTATGACATGCATCCTGCAATCACTGACTTTTCAAAAAAGTCCATTTTACTTCCTCCCGCTCCCTGTTTTGCTGGAGGCAAGTTGGTTTCACTTTGCTACATCAATGAGGTGCGCTGATTTGTTGAGTCAAACGCCAACTCTCTGAAAGTGGAGCTGCAAGCACCACGGTTTATCATACTCCAGTCGCTTGCCCATAACGGCGGCGCCGTTCAGCTGTTTCATGACACGCACAAAAAATCCAAAAAAAAATCAGACCTTCTGTCTGCAGACATTTTGCATCTCAGTGAGCAATTTTTCACATAAACACCTCTCAGTCTGTTTGGATTAGGCTTCCTATATTGACCCGTTAATACGGAATTAAAGAATGGCAGATCTCTCCCAGAAAGGGAAATTCAAACCTCAAAACCCTAAGGCATCTCCCCTCCCCCGGCTCTGATCTTCAGCATGAGCGGACTGGAGCAGCGCTATTGCCCTGCATTCAGATGCAAAGATAGCTGAAAGGACCATTATTTCATATTTACATAACATTCGTACTGAGCAATTTGATATTTTCTTTTTCTTCCAAGTGCACAAAATGGGTTAAACAATTGGTGCCTGATCTGTTGGCAGAACCAAATTGACGAGAAAGGAATGGTAAATGGCTGACAGTTCAGTATTTTATGCACAAAGCCCATGGAAGCAAGAAAAATTATAGGACATAAGCAATCATGGTGTAATGTACTGACTAATGCATGTGGGTATATGTGCGTGCTGCTGGCCTCTAGTAGATAAGAGCCTGCCACTGAATAATGTGTTTTTCCAGCCTATATGTTGGGAGCTCAAAGGTCTGGTGTTTCATTTCCAGTGCTGTCTGTCTTGGCATTCCTATACACCAGTGGTTGTCTACATTTTTAGACTGGCAGTACCACTTGTTAGGCTCAAGGCACCCCTCGGAAAATGCCAGTTCTTAGTTTTAATTCCCTCATTGACTATGGAAAAAGAATACAGGATGTTTTCTGTTGGAAAGAATTAAAAAAGACCAAAACAGGTCAGAATTTTTTTTTTATGCTGTGGATTCTTGGGTGCTTCTTGTGAACCGTGTGTGCAGACCTAACAGTGGTAAGCATCCTGTGTCACCCCTGAAAGTATCTCGGGGCACTTCACAGCACCCTGGCTGAGAAGCAGAGCTATCCACCCCGCGCCATGGAGTCAGGACACTGCACTTATGATTTAGATGCTGATTCTGAATACACCATAGTATAAATAGCTGGTTTTTACTGTAAACAGGGGCAGCTTCGCTTCCTCAGGGAAATGGAGTCAAAAGGAGAAGGGGAATTGTGTGGGAACTCCCCTATGGCACTTTTATTTTCATCCAGCACCGCTCAGTGGACCAAAGTTTCAGGGAGCCTTCATCCAGCCAAAAAGCATGGCAAGGTGTTTGCTTGCGTGCCGGTCACTGCTGCTTTATGGATAGTTTGGGGAAGAATTGTTCTATATTAATGCAAATTGCTCTCTTATCTGCATCACTTCCCCAGTCCATGGAGCAGCTCTGCTGCATGCCCAGGTTGCAAATCTCTTGCATCTCAGATAGAGAGATACAAAGAACTCTCCACCCCCTTCCCCTTTGGTTTTTGGTAAACTGGGCTTCAGGAGTGCTCAGACATGACACTTTGGCCAGAAGTGGGCCTTGGATTTCTAAACAGGGAAGAGTTGAGTTTAGTGCAGCCTGATTAGATGTGTTCAGCCTCTCCTAGGTTTGTGTGACTGCCATGTGTCTGGTTTATATGTTAAAACATCATAAAATATTAAACTGCCTGCTTCCCAGATTTTTCAGAGTTTGTCCGTCTACCCGCTGCTGAGAGGTGGGGAAGTGCAGGGCCTGCGATGGCTTTGGATAGGTTTATATGACAGTTGATAAAACAAAAGATATATTCTGTGTGCATCTGCATTGATGGATGCATGCCGACAACTTCTAACACGGTACCATCTGTTCCTTATTCATGGCACCACTGGACTGTGGAGGCATAATCTCTCAAATTCAACTCTTTCTAAACTTAATGGGAAAACCCACACTGAGAAGCAAGTTTCCTTGCCAGAAGTTGGCTGATGTTCTTTCCACAGGGAAAACGCACGGCCATGGAATTTCTCAGCTAATACTGCCTTCTTTTTATGCCGAACATGACATAGCTTCGATACCAAAAATCCTGTTTCTCTGCCAGGTGAAGAATAATTCATTTAGCCATTTCCTGATTTTCAAAGTAAACCCAGGCTCTGATTTTAACCCAGACCTCAGTCTGGCCTGTAAAGCAGCAGGCTCACATAACAGAGCTTCCAGCTGTGCCCACTAAGATGTCTTACTGGCATAAAGGGAAAGAAGCTGCTCACTTTCTTGGCTGGACATGATTTCTCCTAGGTTGGATCTGAGATAAGCTTGTAGGGTAGATGTGGGGCCGTGCACTGTTACATCCCGTAATCCAACTTTTCTGAGGCAAGAGGACCATGGTCTCCAGGGTTGCTGGCCTGTCCCCAGTTATGAGCATCACATTAACTTTAACATAAGTGTTACCAACAGAACTGGACAATGTTTTTTAAGATTCATTTTTTATTCTTTAATTGAAAAAAAAATGTAAAAGATTGGAAACTTTCAATTTTGTAATGCATCCGTATGTTCAGTGAAGATGGAAAATGAACTGTTTTGCCCTCATTTTGCTTTTGGCCCCATTTTAGTGCCCTTCTTCTCCCCTTTTTTACCTCTACTTTTCAGCAACAGAATAGAAATAAAAAAGATTCAGAAAGAACACAGGAGATGAGGGAAGGGAAAATTGAGAGAAATAAACAATACTTGGAAATGTTCTCAGTGTTGAACAAGAGAAGACTCATTCCCCTAGGAAACTTCTGGACCAAAAATATGTCCATCCTTTATAAAATGTTTTATATTATTTTGCCATTTTATTTTTTTTTACTATCTCTAAAGCAAAAGGGAGCCGAGAGGAGCATGGTTCCCCACTTCCAAACTTGAGTATGATGGGTATTCCCCCACACTTCCCCCTCTTTGGCACAATAGTGTTATTTCTGCTCACTTCTCCTTTTACATTTGTCTTGTCCTTCTGTAACTCTTTTTTACATGACTAAGTCACCTTCACATCCAGTTAAAGAGACACCTGTATTATATTATGCATCCATAGATAAAGGCACCATACAGAAGGATGCATCGCACAGTGAAGTTAATTCATCATTTTTGACAAATCCGACTTTAAAATGGACCCTAAAACAAGTATAGTTCACCTCTGCATGAAAGATCTATTCCCGCTGTTCTCACTAGCACATACACCAGCTCTAGCCAGGGCACTGGGGATATTATCAGGGGATTCAGTGTCCGCCCAATTGACATTTCTTTATATGACCTGAAAATGCTTTGATCAAGCCAGCTTTGTGTATAGAAGAATGATCTGGGCAATTCTCTGATCATCTACACATCATATTGTGCTGTATTTACTAGTCCTTCAAAGCAAAAGGAGATGTAGGCATTAGGCATCTCAAAATAGAGACCAGTAATTTCCTTTTTTTTACATTCAAGATAACCTTTTTTTATGACCCTTGACATAAAATCCCTCTATCCTGCCTTTGCTTTTTATGCTAGTCCAATAGTAATATTGCCTGAGAATGAAGAAACGAGTCAAGACTTCAGGATTTGGTCTATAGACATTACATTTTGTTTTTCAGAAGAGCTAAGCATCCACGCCTGCAGCCAAAGTCCATGAGAGTCATGCTCGCTGTCTCTGCAGATTGGAGCAGAGAAATGGGAAAGACTCCTTGGCTCCCCACACGCGGCCAGTGCAGGGTTGTTCTGTCTAGCTCATTGCTTATTCTGTCCCTCCTTGGTTTACAGCTCCTTACCAGCATGTTCCCCCTTATAATTAGTAAGATGAGTAGGTCCTTGCCTGCCTCTGGATTTTGCTTAGTTGCATCTAAGCAGCATTTCCCCAGCACGCAAGCTGTGTAGGGGGTTGATTGCTCCCAGGCTGCATGAACCCTGGTTAAAGCCCAGCCCCAGCCATGCGTTCATTTTGTTCCTTGCTATCGAGGCAGAAATGCTTTGCTGCTGCAGCGCATTAAACAGCATTTCAAATAAACCCTTCTGACATTGCCCAGAGCATGCTGAGGGGCATTTGGGTTTTTGTGTTAATAAGGAGGCAGTCCCTAATGAATTCCCATCTGCTCTCCTTTCCCAAGGGGCAGAAGGAAAAGCTAGAATTGCTCTGCGCTGCCAGATCTGGTTTGAATTTCCAGAGGAGGTTACCATTATATTAGCCCGTCAGAATTCCCTTGAATGACATATTCATGCCGTTCTCTCTGTCTAATGGCTTTGTTTCTAACGAGACCCTCACCGAGGCATCTAGGTGCCATGCTTTTGTACTCTACAGAGCTGTGACTGTCACAGGTGCTAACAGCCCTATGTACAATGCATCCAGAGCAAATCTGTGCAGCTGCAGAGGGAAGAAGTGGGGACGACAAATGGGAATCCGGCTCACAGCATACTGCCGTGCAGAAGGGACTTGGGGACAGGATGCAGAGTAGCTGGGAATAGTTGGTTGTTGGGACATCAGTACACGTGCTGGATCCCACAGCTCTTCCACACCTGGACGGGGAGCACTGGTGCCAAATGAAGGCTATCCCATCCCAGCTTGGGAGGAAGGATTTTTTTTCCCCTCCTCCAGCTCAGACTGGGCTGGGACCAGGTTCTGGGCCAGGGCAATTTCTATATAGTAGTGAGAGGTCAAAGCTTTTTCTTTGCTTAGCGTGCATTATCTTTGTCCTGGCCTTATAAATAGGTGTCATGTGGAAAGCAATGCTGGAAGAACAGCACTTGTACCACCATCCCTCATCCCACAAACCAGTCTTCAGGCCTTGTAGCTCCAGCTTCAGGATGTCCACTGACCAGTCTTGGCCCAGGTATGGCCCAGCCATCTGCGGCTATGGGGGTTGGATGTTTCCCACAATCCTTTGCACCAGCTGAACTTGTGCGTACACCGCATAAAGGATCCTGGGGACTTGCTATCCCCGAGGCTGTTCCCTCAGCTGTGTGGGTCTCAGAGGAGTGGGTGGGAAGGAAACAAAAAAGCCATTGATGTAAAAGGTTGCCACGTGCTACTACAGAACTTGTCCCACATCTGTGAGGGTTGGACCACTTTTGGACCCCTCTTGCACTCCTGATTTGCATCCCTGTGACTGGGCATTGCCTTTTTGAGCCCAGCGCCACCAGCATTCACAGCAGCTTCCCCCGTGCTATCGGACTAGCCACGTCTTCCTCCATGGGTCTGAGGCAAGGGTTTTATTAATGCAAAAAAAATATCCCTGTGGAAAATTAAGCCCAGAAATTAATAATGAATTAAAATAATATTCCACTAACCTCAGTAATGAGCTCTTTGTCTGTGTAGCTCATGCAAAAGGAGGCCATGGCTCATCCATTCCCATCCTGAACTGCGGTCAGCCGAATTGTTCGCTGTCAGTGCTGGTGTCTCCCCTGAGAAGGGAATATAGGCTGCCACTTTGTTTGTCTCTGCCAGAATTTGACTGCCCCTTTTTACAACAAGGTGGACCTCTCCTTCACACAAAGGAGTTCATGGCAGCTAGAATGGGAGCCCCTCGCCACCCCTCGGGTGCTCCTTCCCCATTCCTTCTCTGTCCCGGGAAGGAAGACGCTCATCCCACAGCCCCCAAAAGGACAATAACTTTGCGCAGCGGATGCATGGCTTAGGATGGCAGTGGGAAATAATCTTGAAGGGGACCAACAGGACTTAACATCACAGTCTTAAGCCTCTTCAGGGAGGCTGGGTCAGTAATTTACCTGGTGCGGAGCCAGCACTGGCATGGGTTATCCCCTCTTATCTGATGCAGCACACTTTTCGAGAGGCCTGCCCGCATACTGGAGGCAAGGATCCTTCACCCATCCTGCTTCCCATGTTGCAGGCAGCAGTCAGGCAGGAAACTGCTTGAGCCAAGGATGTCTTTTGTTGGGAAATGCAGACTGTACAGAGTAGCACGCAAGGCACTTACGCACTGGTGCATCCTCAGAGGGTGACTTCACATGCTGTATCCATCAGATGTCCCTGCGCCACAGCAGCAGTGAGCAAATGCTTTGTATGTCACAGCTGTGAGGAGAATGGGTGGTGCTCCTGGGACCACCCCACTAGAGACCTGCCCCTGTGGGATGCTGTTGTACTGAAGGCAGGCAGCACCCAGCCTCTTGAGGGATCGGCGGTCGTGCTTATTCCGTGTCATTTATTTCCTTCTCCTTTTTATTCCCTCGTCCTAGTGACATACGAATCTGAAGCCTCCAGCTATGCCTGAGAGGTTGGAACATGCTGCTGTTGGCTACAAAGGACCAACTCACAGAATCATAATGAATCCTAATGTATTGTATGGGATGTGAAGTTACCAATAAAATCATAAATGCAACCTCCGAGTTATGAGGAGTACTGGTCACCTTAACACAGACACACGCATACGCTCACTCATTCAAACCCATGTAGCATAGTGTATAGTAGCTGCTGTAGTGACTGTGAGAGCACTGGTGTTAGTATATCTCCCTGTCCAAGGCCCTGGAGCCTGCTGTCAATGGTCAGCTTCCTTCAAGGTGATGTCTTCTGCAGAAGGGGGTCACCTGCTTGTCCTTCTGTCTCGGTAGGTCAGGTGCTGGATGAGAGGGCACTACTGAGGGTCACGCGTCACTGCCTTTTATCCCTTTCTGGCAGACTCGTGTGATTCCCCAGCATCATCTTGGCTGCCCAATGTGGAGGTCGCTGTCCCACGTGGGTCTTGAGTAATGCATGACAGCTGTTAGTCACAGGGGTCTCTGCCTGCTGGTACCCAAAGTTTCGGAAGTCCACCCTTGACTTATTGACTTAATGGCTGTATTGTTACGGGTTACAGGAATAGTCAGTAGGGTGGGTGCTCAGTTCCAGGAATCGATTCCTTGGCTTGATTAGCCTGAAATGGCTTGTAAAGTTTTGTAGCGCTAAGTTTCTCTGTCTAGGTTATTGTCAACAGCCAGAGGCTCTTGCTTTGTCTTCAGTTATCTACTGATTCATCATACATACTGGCATTCACTCAAGGGGGACCAGCCCAGTATAGCAGATTTTATCACTTTACTATTATAATTTCAATGCAGTGTTTTTAACAATGGTCCAGGGTGTAACTTCATTCTACGGGGAATACATTCCTTAAGGGTTTAAAAGTATAAAATATACAAAATACCATGGTAAAGATGAGACAGATGAAGTATTAATAAAAAAATGCACTGTGACAAATATATAAAAATGCAGTGTGAGGTAGTGAGGATCAAAGGCTACTGGGGACAGTAAGTGAGTTAGGTTAGCACCAGGATATCTTTACAGTCTTCGAAGTCGATATTTTAGTTTTTTTGTTTTCTTTAGTGACGCTGAGCTTAATTGATATGTAGATGTAGTTTGTAGGTTTTTCCTACAGCTTTCTGGCTTGCTCTGAGCCTTACCACACCCATGCAATGAGTGTGCTAGGTCTCTGCCAATACTTAGAAGGAAAAAGAAATGCACAAAATAGGTGGGGCAGGCAAGAAGGGGCCTCTTGTTACACTGCAACATGTCATACATGTTCCTCCCCCCCTAAATGAGTGCAGCCGGGCTGAGTCTGATGTCTGGCTTCCCCACTCTCCAGCATAATTGCTCATTTGTCAAACATCTGAATCACAGCAGAGCAGTTCTTACCAGTCTGTGCCAGCTGCAGGGCACAATGCCGCAGTATATGCCATTGTTGCGAGATGGAGTTCACCTGGCCTCTGTCAGTGGCCACGGCTGCTCAGACGATGCTGTCATTGTGTGCGTGGTTTGTAAGGTCAGAACTGATTCATCTGGAAACACAAAAGCGCTCCCCCTCTCCCTATGTCCCCCTGCCTCTTAATGATGGCTGGTTGAATACAACTTGGAGCGCTGCTCTCCACAAATGCCCCTGCTCAGACAGGAATGGAAATAATCTAGTTTTTAAAAGTAACCAGGAGAAGACAGTGATATGGGGCTCGCATGACTAGAACTCAATGAGATGAAATTGTGCCACTTATGCAACTCTGGCCAGCTATTTCTGCAACCACGGGGCTGGCCTGGTGACATATTTGGTACTCTGGTGTCCTTGCCCTCATAATGTCCAACCATCTCACAGTCGTTAATGGATTTTATCCTCACAAGATGAAGTAGGGAATCATGGGCTTCCTTTACCAGCTGGAAAGCATGGAGATGAAGAGCTCTCCTGCATCACTTCAGTGCTGTTCCCAGGAGCGTGGCCACCGAGGACAGCTGCTATACAAGTGCCCACTGCTGAAAATGACGTTACATTGCTGCTTTAGAGCAGCCCTGGCCATGTACCAGTACAAACACCCAAGCCAAAGACATGAGGTCCCAGTGGCTTTAAAGCAACTACATTGCCCCATTTTTTGAGTGTTGCTGCAGGCTGAGGAGGGGCACATGGACCAGATGCTGTGCTTCCTGGTGTCAGGCCTGAGTGTGGTGTGTAAGTGGTATATACCATGGGTAGGCAACTGCTAGCACACATGCATGTGAAGGCATTTTGCTTGGCTCGTGCACCTCAGGATAGGTGGCGGGGAAGCCATGAGGGGCCTGATCTTTGTTGTGGCAGTGCCACCCCAGCCGCCTTTTCATCATCCACCTTGGGGTACATGTGCACCCACTACCAGCAGCAAGTCAGGCTAGGCTCCATGGACCCTGCTTGCAGCCTCCCCTTCACCTGCTGCGAGCAGCCCAGGCACCATGGTGGGTGGCAAGGGCCTGCCCAGAGGTCGGGCTGGCTGTAGCAGGCAGCCAGGAGGCTGCAAGTGGCTGCACGGGGGTCTGCAGGGGACTAGTCCAGCTCATTGCTGGTGGTGGGATCACACGTGCCTCGAGGTGGACAGCAGAGAAGGGGCTGGGGCTGCACTGCCACTACAAGAATGATCCCCTTGTGGTTTCCCTGCCCCTGGCATGCCAACATCTTACAAGTTGAGGTTGCGGGTGTTTTTGGCACTGCCCAAAAACATTGCAGACCCCTGTTGTAGACTTAGATGCTGTAAGTGATTTGGCCAAGGTCCTGCATACGATATCTGATTCAGAAACTAAGCTTGGGTCTCTTGAGACTCACTTTAGTTTCCTATCCACTAACATATCCTTCCAATCCAGTGGCTCAGGCTTTGTTCAAACACTAGGAACAAACTGTTCCAGCTGCAGAAGGGTCTAAGCATGATAACAGTTGTTGTTTCTCTCCTTGCATGCCTAGGTACCACAATCAAGAATCAAGGCCCCACAGTGCCAGGTGCTGCATAGACAAATAACAAAATAATCCTTTGTTATCCAAGTGTCAGTTAGGATGTAACAGGTGGATGAAACAGGCAAACTAGGTGGGTAAGAAGGTGAGGTAGCATTAAATGTGCACAGGTTGGCATAAAAACAAGTGTTGCTGAGTGCCATCTGCCTCACTGGTGCCAGGTGGTAGTGGGTGGAAGTAAGCATTTAAGAGGATGAGGCGATGGTCTTAGGGATTTTGGCCGGAGTTGAGGAATAACTAACTTGGTTGCATTTAATGTGGATCCTCAAGAAATCCATTTCTGAGCACTTGGAGGAGAAGAAGGTGATTAGGAACCGTCAGCATGGGTTCACCAAGGGCAAATCATGCCTGACCAACCTGATTGTCTTCTATGATGAGGTGACTGGCTCTGTGGATGCAAGGAGACTGATGGGTGTGGTATACCTTGATTTAGCAAGGCTTTTGATACGGTCTCTTACAGCATTTTTGCAGACAAGCTAAAGAAGTATGGGCTGGATAAATGGACTGCAAGGTGGACAGAAAACTGGCTGGAGCATCAGGTTCAGAGAGTCAATGGCTCAATATCTAGTTGGCAGCTGGTATCAAGTGGAGTGCTCCAGGGGTTGGTCCTGGGGGCAGTTTTGTTCAATGTCTTCATCAACAACTTGGAAGATGGCATAGAGTGTACCCTAAGCAGATGACACCAAGCTGGGAGGAGTAGTAGATATACTGGAGGGTAGGGCTAGGATTCAGAGTGACCTAGACAAATTGGAGGATTGGGCCAAAAGGAATGGCATAAGGTTCAACAAGGACAAGTTCAAAGTCCTGCACTTAGGATGGAACAATCCCATGTGTCACAGGGTTTAGGCTCCCGGAAAGAAAGAGCAGCAGCTGACGCCCACGTACCAAGTACCCTTTGCAGCAGCATCAAACTCACATCAAACTCAAAGCTTACAGGGTTTCCACAGGGCATGCACAAGGCAGCCCTGGCTCAATAAAAGGACCACCCTCTGAATCATAGGAAAGACCTTGTTCACCATATGGCTCTATCTAGCATTGGCTTTTTTGTTTAAAACTCCCACCGCTGCAGTACTAAGATTATCACAGAGAGATAAGGGAAGCAGCAGACCAAGTCTTAAGGTCTTATGGCTGGAAGTCTAACCAGGAACACCCCCAGGAATGGAGATTCTCTAGGCTTCTGTAGAGATTTTTCAATTGTCCATGTTTTTATGTTTTCCGTAATATTTAAGCTAAATCTCCAAGCAGCAGTGACTCTGATATCTGCCATAAAGATCTCTCCTTGACCAATGAAAATAGTTAATCCCATCCTCTTCAGAACTTCTCTGTGGACAGATTATCAGCTGTGTCTGCCATCAGCTATATATTCTTCAGACTTGCCTTGCCTACTCACTTATCCTTCTATGATAATCCTATTTTATACTAGAGATTTATATTGAAGGAAGTGTAAGAAGTATATGAGGCTTGACCCCACTGTTAATTGTTTTTCCTTCTTGTTTTCCAGCCAAAGCTTTTGGCCAAGGAGCTGCTTGACCTGGTGGCATCTCATTTCAACCTGAAGGAGAAAGAATACTTTGGCATTGCATTCACGGACGAAACGTAAGTGTCATGGCGGAAAGCACCGGGAAGCATAAAAAGCCTGCCTGCCCATCTTCCAGGCAGAAGGGCCAACACATAGGCCTGTGCACTATTTATGTCCCTAGCCCAGGCCTGGTGGGACATGGGGCTAATGTGAGATTAAGGTAGCATATGCATTAATCTCATTACTGGCCCTTCATACAATGTTGGGTGTCACTTACTGTGAGTTAACTGTTGCCTGAGATGCAAGGAGACATGAGCAGTCCCTTCCTAGTCAGATGTTGACAGAGCCCTTGTCTTTGACATTGGCAGAAGGTCATCTTATGCTGTCGTGGTCTTCAAATCCAGTTGCCACTTCACAATCATTACTGGTACGGCAGAATGGTATAATTAACATGTTAACAGGATTGTGCTCTCAGGCAGGTTTAATGCTAATGACAAATGAATAGAGGGGTAGAGAAACATCTTTTTCAAATTACACTGGGTAATTTCAAGAACTGTTAGGTCTTAGATAAAGGAAAAGGGGAGGGGGAAGAGATGAAAAGCTCCAAAATTTAATATTAAGTCCAGACGTTTGTGAATAATAACATTTTGTGTAAATGTTGGGATTTGGCCTTCCCCAGCAGTTCTGTGACATTTTGTGATGGTGCTGGAGAACTGGACCACGTAGCAGACTCCTCACAGCTCTGTTGGCTGTCATCAGCTTGATGTTTTATTTTCTACAACCTCTGTGGTTATATCAAAATACTACCTTTCATTTTAAGAAAAGGAGGTTCACAGCCCACATAATTTTGGACACAACTTGAAAACAAGAGTTCTTAAGCTTCATAAGCCAGAAAGCAAATAAATACTTCACACAGGGTTTGTCTACATGTGCATTTACACTGGTTTAAATTTACTGTGCAGTAAATTACTGTGCAGTAAGTGGGACTAGGCCGGCGTCTACACTTGCAGGTGTTAAAGCGCATTAACGCTATGTGTGGACTGATTTGGGACTCAAGTTAGTCACAAGTCAGTCCACACACACAGTGTTACTGCACAGTAAGGTGTCTACATGTGTGTTACTGTGCAATAACTAATTGGGTGTGAATTTGATATGTGCATGATGCAGGTACCAAATTTATGCTGAAGTCGGTGTAAGTCACCATATATACTGTGCAGTATGGGCATGCCCATGTAGATGCGTGCCTGTACTATGCAGTAATTTTGTGCACATGCAGACACACCCACTAGGTAGTCAGAGAGAGGCCATAACCACTGCTTAGCATATTATCTCCTTGTTAGCTTGTGTTCCCTGCCTCCATCCGGCACCTCCCTGTGTTTTCTGTAGAATTAGATTGTAAAAGCCTGAGGGAAGAGACTGTGTCTGGGGTATGTGTTTGTATGTAGATGAGCACAAACCTGATTTCTGATTGAGAAACCCCCTGGGTTTTACCACAAGACAAATAATACAAAGGTACACGTATTATATGTAATGTCATGATTTTTTTTGCCAATAGCATGGCTTGGGGTTGGCAAGCCTATTACCACTGGCCAGCCCAATTTCACCATCCCAGGTGAAGTGCTAAAAAGTGAGCAACATGAATAGTTTATTAAATGAGACAGGGGAAGATAGTGTACACATATATAACGTGCATACACACACACATCGATGTAGGTGCACTGAGGTGGGCATGTACAGATCTGCCACCTTCTAGCCTGTCCCCCTGCCCAAACCACCTCTCCATTATAAGGGAAGGAGCCCTCGTAGAGCACAGCTGTCCAGCTTGCATTGGAAGCCCTCATCCAAATGCATGGCTTTACTAGCAATGGGACGCTCATGCTTAAAGTGGTACATGTGCAAGATGGGACTGCCTGTGGGAAGACCCAGAGCACACAGCCGACAGGGAACCTCCTCAGCCTGGGACAGGTTTGTAGATGGAAAGTTACTGTGGCAAAAGGAGAGCCCTGTTCCCTGGGTGTTTTCTCTCAGCATGTCATGCCGAGGGGAGCTCCAGCTGGGATCTGAGGTGGTGAGGCACTCTGTGCACGCTGCCTGAGGGGGAAACGGAGCCAAAGAGGCCCAGCTGTTTCCATTTGTTCTCAGCAGTGACACTAGTTACAAAGGAAAATGCCTGGCAAGCCCATTGGCACGCAGCCAGTCCCACAAGAAAGTGGAGTCACATCATATACCCAAGGGGGTGCAGAAATAAGAGGCATTGTGAGCATGGAGAGGGGGCAAAGATGATTTGCTAGTGACCATGTATAGTTCCAGAAGGGGCATTTACTTCAGACACCCTGGGAAAAGTAGCTTAACAAAAACCAAGTGGGAGTAAAGCTCCTTGGTAGAGAAATGCAAGAAACTGATAGAAGGTCAAAGGGCTTGAAATTTTTGGTACCCAGGTTGTAGCCGTATTGGTCTAGAGGAAAAGACGATCAGAACTAGTGGCAGAGGTGATATCTTTTATTAGACCAACAAGATTTTTGCAAAAACAGTTCTGTAATTGCAAGCTTTCGAGCACAAACACCCTTCATCAGGCATTGGAGAACAGATTGTAAACGTTCTCCTGGGTAGAAACTTTTGGAGCATCTGAAAGGCAAGTGGCATGGTCTGTCTGATCCCAGATTGGGACTGAAGTACTGAGATCCTAGCCTAATTGGTAGGCCACTCACTGTCCCTCAGAAAATCCCAAATAATTTAAGTGAGGCTTTTGGACGACTACCGAAATTATCACTAGTAGGTACAGCATATTTTCCCAACATCTGCTTTAACAGAATTTTGTCCATAGGTGACACAACCTGTGAAATATAGGAACTATTTTATACAGTTGAACACATCCAACAAAGTAGTTAAAGCATTACACCGGGACCTGGAAAGTCTGGGATCAATTCTTCACTCTTCCACAGACTTTCTGTTTGCCTTTTGGCAAGTCCTTTAATCTCCCTATACTTGCATGTTCCACCTCTAAAATGAGGATCAGCTTTTTAAATAACATTTCTTCCCTACACTATTAATAATAGAAAAAGGGTAGGAGGGTCTGTTTTTCACTACATGTCTGTAGAGCGCTTTGCACAATAGGGCAGTGGTATTGGTTGGGGACTTCAAGCAGCTTCTGGAATACTAATAGGAACGATTTAATTCAGAACGTTTCTGTGACACTACGGCAGGAGATTTATCTAGTTTTCCTCACGGATGCAATATCTCTGACTCTGGGTGCTCACGTCCTTGAATGGAACTTGTATACACCAGCTAAGACAGAGCAGGTCTCGTTCATAAATATATTCTGAGCTTGGCTTAGCTGCAAGTTTAGAAAAAGAAAAAAACCCACTGAAGTATTAAATCAATTCTTCAATTTAAGAGTAAAAGCTCTATGAGAGTAATTTATTTAAAAATGATTGGGACTGGGGATTTCCATTCATTAGTGCACTGTATCATGACAACCTGAGAAGAAAATCAATAGGAACAACCTTTGCGTTGGCGACTTAATAGCTTCTTGTGATAATATAGGGCCATTACTGCATTCAGCATGACTAAAATTAGATTGTGAGACTGTGATGGGGAAAAGAATAACACGTCTTATTTTAATGATCATAGGAATGTGTTATAGCGTTAGCAATGAACTGAGGGGCCACAGGTCAAATGGTGACCTCTGTATGGCAGGGTGGATGCGTGGGGCCAAATTCCCAACCCCTGCATAAATCCAGAGAATTAGGAATTAGCCTGATTGGAGAGGAATGGTGGCCTTATAATTGAGACGTGGAGAAATGGAGCAATTTTAACTCATCCGGTTATGAATCTTCACTATCCCTTCTTCCTTCTGACATCGATTTGGAAATTTGTGGAAGTAAAATCAGTTTTGCAGTGGCTGAAATTCAACTTCTCTTCACCTCCCCAGGGCTGTGCCAATGTCAAGGCTGTAAACAGCTCTGTTCCACCTTGTGCTCAGGATCAGGGATCATTCACCACCTGCCTTGCAAGCCCTGGGTTAATTTCTTCCTCCTCTGCTGTTCCCCTTTTCTTTCTTGCAGGGCCATTGATACCACTGGACTCTGGATGAAGCCTGCACTCTCTTTGCAGAGCTGATCCAGCAAAGCAGTCAAAGCCTCTTCAGCTAAGTTATGTAGGCTAAAAATGTGTAAAGGATCGCTGCTTCAGCATCTGGGCATAACCCAACCCTCTAGGAAGAAATCATCTCAGCCATCCAGTCCTGACCAGCATCAGAGCTGGATTTGGGGACTAAACTGTTGTTATTTATGTTACAGCACTGCTAGAGACTGTGCTATAAATCACATGGTAAGAAATGGTTCCTTCGCCAAAATCTAAAGTCTAACTGAGCAATACAAACGATAGGAGGGAAACAGAGAACCGGAAAGGTGGGCCGACTTGTGCACCGTCACTCAGCAAATCAGTAGTAGAGCCAAGAATAGGCCCAGATGACTCGATCTCAGTTTAGTGGCTTCTCCAATGGACTGTGATGCATCTCTGTAATGAAGTACTGATCCATTTTAGCAGTTCCTACATTACAATGAATGCCTGGGCCTTATGCTGCCTCCCAAAGGTATTTCCATCAAAGGGAAAGTTAATTTTAATGTGGGAAGGTTAAGGGAAGGTTAATTTTAATGTGTTTTTTTTTTCCCTATAATAGTTGATGGAAGCTAGAATAGTCCATATTTAATCCTTACTCAAAGACAACAACAGGAGCTTGGTTTAGATGGGAGGTGAATCAGGCTATTAATCCAAGGATATCAAATATCTTTAGAAATACTAATACATGTAGATAGACTTATCAGAAAACTGGACACTAACTAGCAAATGTCTACATCCCAATCCACCTTGAGGCAGTGTGTTCATTGACATGCTGTTTTCTGCTGCACAGGGGGATAAGAGAAAACAGAAACTATTGCATACAATTGACAGCACTGAGCCAATGAACCAGAAGCCATACCCAGCCTATGTAGTAAATGTAGCCAATTTCTGTTTGCTAAAAGCAATTACACATTTGTTATTGGTCCAACAATTTAACTTCAACCTGGCTATAAACAACAAAAAAATGATCAGGCTGTCATGGTACAGCCTGTTGGGTTTGCACCATTGCTGATGTGAATACTTGGATGTAAATTCGTAAATGGCAAAATCAATGGAGTTAATGAAGACAAAAGCCGTTATATGCCTCTTAAGTTCAACTGTGCTGGAGAAGCATCTCCAGGCAGGAAAATTTCAAGAGGATCTCACTGCAACCCATCAGTGAGAAAACAGTCATTAAGATTATTAGACAGCTAGGGTTAATTGTGATCCCTTTAATCGTGATGAATAGCTTCTAACTCCGTGAGTTGTCCCATTGAGGACAGTGGGACAGCTTCTTCAGTGAAGAGCTGTGCAGAGTAATGATACTGGAAACTGGCCCCTAGACAAAGCATGTGTATTAGGTAGCAGATGGTAATGACTGTTCGCTGCTGCTGCTTTGAACACATCAGAGCGGATGTGCCTTGGAAAACACAAGAAGTAGTGACCTACATCAGTCAACGTCCTCATAGTCCACTTTAAGTGGTAGTTGCACAGGCTGAGCTATTACGTCTTTGCAGTAAGATAATAATAGTTCCCTGTACAAGGTGCAACAGTGACCTCTTTGCAGTTGGGTACCTTAGAAATAAGCATGTTAAAAATCCCTGGATGCACCAGCATTATGACTGGTTCTCCTGCCTTCTTGATGACTTTCTCTCATCCTATTTCTGCTTCTTTATTACTCATAGAGTTATAATTAGAGCACCACAAAGGTACTATTACCGGTAAATAAATGACAATATATTACTGTTTAGAGGTGATTATGTGAGACAGTTGCTTAAGCTAACAAGCAGATTGACAATCAGCTGCTTCCCTTAGCAGATCAATGAGTCTTTCCAAAAATGAAAAAAAGTAAGCGACTTCTTAAAGTGAGTGGCTGTCCTCTCTACCTTAGCGCTTTCCACCATTGGTGGGAATGACAGCATCTGCAAGGCAGACTTGTATGTATGTTCCCCTTGAATAAAGACATGATTTTTCAGCTCGCTGATTAGTGCTTTGTCAACACATTGGCCTGATCTCTCACTGTAGTCATAAGTGTGTAATGCCATCAGCTGCTTTCAGTACTACTAACCCCAGCCATATAGACACAGCTGGACAAAGCCAGTTCAGGGATACAATGTCTTCTTGGCTTTGGCTTCTTCTTGCTTTTGACAGTGGTATGCCCACAAGCCCTCTTAGGTTGTATGCTTGTTTTTAAGCATGAGTTTAAGTAGGAATACATAATCTGGTCTGATTTCAACCTGCTTGTATGCTATGGCTTCTAAAGTCTGATATGAATTTCATTGCTATTGGGTTCATAATATCCCACATGAGAGACAACGTGGGGAAAAGGGACCACTTGTGAGAAAAATGAGCAAGTAAAGGTCAAAATATGCACAAGTGACTAATCATTTTGGATGCCTCTATTTTTGTTCTGAGTGCCCAGTTTGGGCCAGATTGGTCCGGATCTAAATGGGCCTCCTTTTTCAGGAGGTGCTGAGTCTCCATCCTCTAAAACTCAGACCCTTAAAAATGACTCAACGTAGGCACCCAAAAAATAGAAACATCTACAGCTACTAACAGCTATGGAAAGTCTTGGCCATTTCATTTATACTGTAGATGGAGACCCCCTTGAGATAGCCAGGCTTTTGGTACATTCTTTCATTCCTAATAACAGTTCAGGCTTCCCTTTAGCTAAAAAAAAATGTTCAAAATTAAGTTAACCTTGAGGAAAACCACACAAGTCTAAACCACAGGAAAAGGAAGATTTAGAAACTTGAACTGGGTTTGCAGGGCAAATGCTTATAATTAAAGAAGAAAAGTTTGAAACCCCTCAAATTGCACGAAGTTCACAGATCTCCATTGCCTGGCTCATAGCTGTAAGATGAGCAGGGAACTGAAGGCAAAATCAGTATGCAAGCTCTAAGTCAGGGGTGGGCAAAGTCCAGCCCATGGGCCAGATCTGGCCTGCAGCGGACTCCATTTCCCAGCAGCCCCTGTGCGGTAAATCGTGGCTCTGCCCTGGCTCCTTGCAGCGGTGACAGCATGGTCCAGAGCCAGGACAAAGCCACAATCCACTACCTGCACACCCCTGCCTGGAGCATTCAGGCTGCAGATCACAGCTCTGCCCTGGCTCCGAACCATGCCGTCAGCACTGCAAGATCCCAGCCTGACCCCGGAGCAGCTCCCCACCCTGCCGTGCACCATGCCAGTGTTGTCACTGACTCAAGTGACCCCTTTGCCTCCTTTGTCCTAGTGATAATCTTCAATCTGGTGCAGAGGAAGGTCGGCCAGCTTAGACTTCAGTGGGAGTTTGGTGTGGAGCCTGCCTAAGTGCTTTTGTAAATCACACTGGGCAACATCTGCACCTTGCTAAATCTGGTCCCCTGAGCCCTACTTTCCTGCCTGTAAAATGGGACAAGCCCAAACAAGACCCTTTGGACTTTTCTTTGTGGCTTTCACAGACTTGATCACAGCTCTTCTACTAGTAGGAGGAAAAACCCCTTCCCAGGGTCACATTCTTCCCTCAGAGGTTACTAGTAACCTCAATCAAAGTCAACAGAGCATCAGAAAGTTATGGACATCACCCATGCAAAATGCTACCAAACGAAAACAATTGGAAAGACTGTGCAAGGTGCAAAATAATGAGCCAGTCCCAGCATGACAGAAGTCCAGAATAAATGTGGCACCATGACTTGTCACAGCATCACATGTGATGATCACATGTGTGTCATAATAGCAGCTTGCCATGACAAGGAGCCAAAGACCCAGTGGCACCTGGATAATTTCCCTGAGATTGTCCCCTCAAGTATATGTGGAGTTTTAGGAGCCTTAGAAGAAGCAGAGGGTAGTCGCCAGGCCACGGCTTCTTCAGGATCTGTAGATAAGGGGACCAGCAAACGTAAAAAGGATCATTCTTGCCGTTGTGCTCTACCAGCTCTCTGCCTCCGCTGGCAACATCCTTCACACAGCTGCATCTTCATAGTCACAGTGTGGGGCCAAGGCAATCGTACAGCATTCCTTCAGCTGATGTTTCCAACTGTAAATGGCACAGAGTCAAAGTGAACAGTGCACGAGAAAGCAGCAGATCTTCAATTTTTACCTTCTCTGCCCTGAGTAGACTTCCAGGAGGGGGCTTGTGTGAGCCCTTACACAGAGCGTAGGGAGGAGAGGAGACAACCACAGAGGTGGCCCCGTGGCTACTCTGATCCCCCCTCTGTCCCCTCCACCTGCAGAAAGAGTGGGAAGGAAGAGGCCCTCAATCACCAGATTTTTTTGTGCACTCTCAAACTCACCAAGTGCCTGATCCTCAACTCACTGCCATCAGCAGTACAGAACTGAGCCCCACAGCAGTTTCAAAGTGCTCAGATAATATAGTCAAGGGCATTGGACAAAAACAAGACACAGAGGTAGTATGTTCCCCTTGGTCTGCGTGGCTGCATGGAGACGTACTTGTGTGATGCTCACCAAGCATCCAGTCCCACACTGCATTTCTGTGTACCATAAAGTACTGTGATGGTGGATGTCACCTACTGTAATACTGTAACATGAGCTACAATGCCCAGAAGCCTCCAGGGACTGGAGGAATGAACTGCAATGTGCACTACAACTACTAGAAGGTGGCAGGGGACAGGAAGCAGGAGCATGGCTCGTGGTGGCACAGAGAGGGAGACAGGTGGCCAGAGAGTCAGAAGGAGTGGCAGAGCTAGGACTGCAAGCTGCAGAAGTGGGGCTCAGACATGGCAGACAGCAATTAAGTATTTTATGGGACCAGAGACTGGTTTGGAGCCCTCCAGAGTTGTGGGCGGGCTTAAGATTCTCAAATGTATATCTCACGGTGTTAGTGTTTTCTACCAGTTACCTCTTCTTGGGTGATTTCACCGTCGCATCACTGTTTTCTTCCCATTACTTAGATCCTGAGTGCATGCAACTCAATGTTAACATTTATTTACCTTTGCCTGTCCCCTTCTCAGCCAGTTGGCTGATGACCTTAATCCTCAGCATCCCTTCTATACAAGTAGAAACTTCCTTTGTCACCTCCCTGTGCCAGTCCTTGGGGTTTTAAGGTTTGGTACAAGAACGTCAGATTGAATGCAAGAGATAAAAGCCCTCCTAAAACTACTGCCTTTACCCTTTTTAGGAGGAAAGCGAGACCTCTGCAAGCCTGGCAGCTACATTCAGCCACTATATTGCTGAATAAATGCCATTTTCAGGATTTAGTATTTCTTTTACAAAAGAACCAATCCGGTAGTCTTCATGGGCTGGGGTTTGGGTCTGCTGTGTGTTCAGGCACAAGTCATTTCATCCCTCTTTCCTCCTGTATCTTTAGGCTGTCAGCTTTTTCAGGGTCGGGGCTACCACTCCCTCTGGATGAAATCCTGGCCCTACTGCAATCAATAGCAAAATTTCCATCAGTGAAGCCCTCACACAAGAGGAGCCTTGGTAAAACTGCCAGTGACTTGGGTGGGACACTAAATATTTATGTGGCATCTAATTCGATGTAGCCTTGACCTCATTACAATACTACTGTAATACAAATAATGGTACTTATATAGTGCTGCACATGCACGCAGCAGCTAACAATATAAGGAATGTGACAACGACCTGAATTCTTGCCTGGGAAGGCTCAGGATGGAAAGACACAAATGGATAAATTATAGAAGAAAGAAATCGAGACAGGTACCATCTAGGCAAGAAGAGAGCAGCATGTGGTAATTGGAGCTGGAACGTTTCATGGAACAGCTGTGTTTTTCAGGAGCGCTCTGAAAAAGGAAAGAAAAAGGCCTGGCAGGCACTGGGAGGCTATTCCAGGCATGCCGGGTGGTAAATAAACTGTCTGAGACTTTATGTGGCTGGGTCTGGCTTTGAGTGAAATATTACAGGCACTGTACAAACTCCTAACAATCAGGATTTTTAATGAAAATCCTGACAGACTTTTAATGACGGAGCCACACCGGGGGAGCTGTAATAAAAAGTGACGCTCTTATCGTTTTGGTGGTCTGTCCTCTCACTCCGTGCTGCCAGCTCTCACCCTGACAGATTGAACTTTTATCTATTAAATACTTGGGCTGAAATGTGGCCAAGATAATATTGCCTCTTTCTGTCAAACATTTTCTGTGCATTTCTCAAGGTTCATACAGTAGCCAAGGGCATACGTCATACATTTTGGTTCCTTTTTTAACACCCTCAGCCCCCATTGCCATGTGCAGCAAGGAGCCTTTGTTCCTAATGAGTGCCTCTTCTCTTCTCTTGTTAGGGGACATTTAAACTGGCTTCAGCTGGACCGGAGAGTACTGGAACATGACTTCCCCAAGAAGTCAGGACCGGTGGTTTTGTACTTCTGTGTCAGGTAAGTGCCCGAGTGCAGGGGGCACAATTAAAATGACCCGTTTCCTAACTGTCCTCAAAGTGAGCTTTTCCATTCTTGTTCTGCTTTTCCTAAGACTCCCGAGAGAGGCAGGCAAACATAATAGCAACTGTTTACTTGCGCATTTTTGGATCTCACTGGGGCTGATTTTTTCCTTCTTCGCAGCAATATAAACCAGGAGCGGTTCTTTTGATGCCGGCAGCCCTGGTGTAATGGGCACTTGGATTCGCTGCAGCATCAGTGGCCACATTGCTGGTGGCATGTTAGCATCTGAGCCAGCAGTGCAGCTGGTATTTTAGCAAACCCTCCTGGGCCTGCACCTAGGGCCAATGTGCCAGTAGGCCCCTTCCCCCTTTGCTATGTTCACAACAGCCCAGACTGGTGAAGTCCCCTTGTTAGAAGTTAATCAGGCGTAACACAGACGTTGGCTTCTCCCAAAGTGACGTTATAGCCCTCAAGACTAACCTAGAGTAAGCAGCTCATTTTCATTCAGTTTGCCAACAGGAACATCATTTGGTGCCAATTGTCACATTGTTTAAACTAATTTATTTAATTTGGACACATTTGTAGTGAAAGACATCTGAGGCTACCAAGTTGTTGCTTTTGTATCCACCCGAGTCACACCTTTTGGTTAGCATCAACCCAAGCTCGAGCTGAACCAGCCACCTGGCAGAAAAATGCCTGTTTCCTCTTCACTGAACTATCCACTTCCTCCAGGTTGCTCTGGTTAATGACAAATGTTGTGTCAGCAAGACACTAAGGGTCCTTGTACATGTGACAAATATTGCTGTAATTTGTTACGTAGCAAACTAAAATACATGAGTTTGCTACCTAAAAACGTAATTTAGATCAAAATACACCAAAGGCATACACTTTTACAAAACATAATCATAATACACCGGCAAATGTGTACACTGTTACGCAATTAAATTGTTAAAAAGGGCAATTAAAGCACTAAAAGGGGCAATTTCATCACATGTACAAGGACCCTATTCCATTAGTGTAACTCCATTGAAATCATGTGTTGTACTCTACACTCTTATGTAATGGAGCATCCAACTTGGAAAAATTATGAGCATTTTGTGGCATTTTGTGGAGCTTAACGATGAAGGTGTGTTATATTCCAAATTGTGAATGTATCTCCTGACAACATGCCAGTGATGAATGTACTCTAAAACCTGTATCTGAACAGAAGGGAATTCAAGCTCTCAAGTTCCACTAACTTCAAAGATCCTTCTTCTTGAGTAATTGTGTGAGCATTACTAGAGGTTTTTGATGGGTGTAAGTAGTCATAATATAAAACTTTTCTGTCTCTGAGGAAAGTAGTTTCCAAGAAAAAATGGCTTCAGTGTATTAGGCTGATGAACTTGCAGCTTGAAAGAATCAGGAGAAGGACTTGGGGTTTGGGGTGAACATATGAACAAAATTAAGTTGGGGGTTTTGGCTTTTTAATGGCATGCTTAGAACTAACCAGTGAAGTGATACTGTGCTTTGTATGATGGCACTTTTCCATGTTGGTATTGCAGTATATTCAACACCAGCCTGGCTCATCCTGTAGTACCCAAAATAAATGAAGACTTACTATCAAATCATTCCCCTTAGGTTGGCTTTTCACTGCACTCATTCAATTATAGAGAAACATAAGGGATGGCTGACACTATTCTGTTATCTCCAAAACTTGCAGTCCCAGATTCACTGTGAGAATCCCATTTCTGCTTGGACTGATTGAGAGTATGAGTCCAGAGAAGACCTGATATGCCTTCAGATTGTAGGTTACTCTACAAGTGATATTTCAGATGCACAGTATGAGAGAGGGGCCCAAATCTAAAACCCCTTAGATAAAACTATTGACATCATGGGCAACCGGTGTCTCCCAAGTCTGGGGGGGCACCAGATCACTGATGGGGGAAGGGTCCCAGTGGCCGATCTCAGACAAGGGAGCGGGGTGGTCCCTCACCAGCTGATCGCCGAGCCAGTGATTTCGCAGCTGGAGCTTCCAGGGGATCACAGCCGATCTCAGGGGGTGCACCCTACATGTTGCCAATGATTGGCACCTTTCTCAAAGGTGCTTTACCGAAACACGTGGTGACTTAATAACAAGATCATTAAAAAAACGAAGTAGTATTCAGTAGTAGTGGTCCAAACACAATCGTCAAGCGTGTTTTTGTGGAGTCAAGTTCAGAAGCCTTTACTTAAGCAAAAATCTCACTAAAGACAATGATAAGTTTCCTGAAAAAAACTAATAACTGACTTCAGAAAATGAGCAGCAGTTTACTGTAAAACCACTGTATACATTTTATTTTAGGGGCAGGTAACCAACCATAAGTATTACCATGCAGATCATCTAAAAATGCTAATTTGTCTTGTTGCAGTATATGGCAATCAAGAAACCAGTCTACCATGGATAAAGAGGTATCTCTAGGGCTATGCATCAGTACAGCCGTTCACTAGATGAATGACTGGTGTTTCTATAGTTGTGATTCATTTGGGAAAGGTCAGAGTTCAGTCACCAAAGAAGGGGAAGTTGAAATATATGCTGACCAGTGAGTTTTACTTCCACCCATGGTTGTAATGGGTATCGTGGTACATCAGGCTGAAATATGAAACATAACGGGATGCCAGTTGCTTTGAGACCTAGTAATGGGTTTTACTTACCTCTGGTTCTCTTGTGCGATAGGCCTGTGGCAAGTTGTCAGTGCTCTCACTGCATGTAGCAGGTGCCCATCACAACACCGATCTGGGCCAGAAGAAAAGGAGAGGCAGCGGGGTATTCTCCTGCCGGCTGAAAAGGTCTTGTGTGGCTATTGCCCAGTAGTTTGAGCTGATTTCTTCTGGTTTTGTTTCTGAAACTGAAGCAAGCCCTGCTAATGGGGACGTGAAGATTTTTGTAGCTGGGACGCTTGTTTTTCCTTCCTCAGGTAGCTAGCGTGCACTGGCTGATATGACCTTCTCCTGCTAACACCTAAAGGTTTAGCTCAGGTTGTTTGGATCTCCGTTCTCTCCCCACGGGCTGCAACAGGAAGACTTTCTCTTATGAGGGTGGTTATCCATTGGACCAGGTTGTAGGATCTCCATCCCTGGAAATTTTCAAGAGCGGGTTAGACAGACACTTGGGTGGGACGATTGAGTCAGGGATGATCCTGCCTTCAGCATCGGGCTAGGCTAAATGACCTCATGATGTCCCTTCCAACCCTCTTTTCCTAATAAAGAGACATCGGAGGCATCTTTTGTTGGCTTCTGCAGAGGTGTTGCTGTTGTGGCACGTGTCACATATTGTTTGTCATTAGTGACACAGTTTTCATAGAAGATTGAGTGGATGGATGTGGCTCCATCTGCTGTATTACCTGCACTTGAATTCAACAAAGCCTGAATGAACATGAGTATCAAGGGATATCAATACCAGTCATTCACAGCCCCAGTCGTTCATTACAGAGGATTCTGGTTTCTGTACCAATATTTAAGGACCGTGCGTTTACTTCTCTTGTATTTTTAAATGTATAATTCCCAGGCTGTGAAGCTGTTAAAGACCCAAATCTTTAGGCGAGAGTAGGGAGATGGTAATTAAGGGGGAAGGGAAAGCTGAGGAAGAAATGTTTTTCTCTTTCATGTGACTATCAAATTTTATTCATCCTTAAAATGCCTGCAGCAGTCTGGTGAGTAAAGTGACCACCAATGAAATGGTTCAGACTGCTCCATATTTATTTTTAAAAGAAAGAAACTGGGAGTCATTGGGGGTGTGGAGGAAAGGGAGGAATCTCTCCAACGCAAAACGTAAAGGTCTCTTTCAAAGAGAAATTTTCCTCCTCGTATTTGATTCTCTTGGATAATGCTACAGTCACCTTGCTACACGCTCCCTGTGAGCACAGCATTGCTCTGGATCTGGTGCCCAGTGTTCCCATGTTACATGCCATCACCTCCTTACAGTGCCCTTGTGCTGTCTGCATGGGGCAGACGGGGCAATCCCTGCGTGTAAGAATGAATGAACACCCACCTAACACTCGACCAGGAACACAGGCAGGCCTGTGACAAAACACTCCCACCTCCCTGGACATCCCGCAGAGCGGCTGTTCCCATATGACAACAAAACCACAAAAAACAAACTTGAACAGGAAATTGTGGAACAAGAAGTCGTCCGCAGACTGGATTGTCTTAAGTATGGTCTAAGCCAAGACTATGATTTTTTATCCCATTACCTGGGTTAGCTTGTATAAGCCCTGTGTCCCTCAGTGGATTAACTGCCTTGTTTTTCTCTCTCCTACCCACCTTGCCTCTCCCAACAGTGCCCCCTTTATTCCTTCTCCCCTTCCCTACGTATTCCAATCACTGCTTTCTATTTAGCAGCTTTGCTTTCTGCAGTCCCTTCGCAGCACCTGATGAAGTAAACCCTCTGCTTGCAAAAGCTTATGCTGTGCATCGCTGATTTAGTTGCAGATCTACCCTGTTTTCCACTTACGCTCTTGTCCATTACAGGACCAAAAATCTCCCAGCCACCCATTCAAAATCAGGGCTATCCTGCAGGTTTATTGCAGCAATATTTGTTTACAAGGCCCAGTTCCACCCGTGCACACTTACTCAATTCCCACTAAAGCTGCTTTAGTGTATTAGATTTTTATACAGTACTCATCTGGAAGGTTTCTGATGGAAAGTACACAAATGTCTGAGGGCAGAATTGGTTGGGCAGATGTGAACTGTTCCACAGCTGCTGTTGTGCAATATAATTTTATGATACTGTCTGTTAATATCTCTTTATATGCGTACTATCCCATCAACGCTGCATATGAGAGAGAGAGAGAGGTGCCCTGGAGCAGAGAAAGGGGGAGTGATGCATGGTCCTATCAGCCATCAGCTCTCATCTGAGCATCAGCATCCAGCCTCCCTTTCTTTTTTCAAAAAATGTATTCAGGGATTGATGTAGATATTTTAAAAAAACCCATGAGATCCATTCTCTGCACCATTCAAGTAAAACAAATAAGCTTGAGAGGCAGGGCAGTGTCCAGTGGAGGGAGCAATGGAGGTGATAGAGGAGGAGGGAGGGGAAGGGTGCTTGCAGAGGTAGATTTCAGGAAGGTATTTGAAAGCTGAAGCTTGGCAAATAAGTACAGGAAGGCTGTACCCAACGTGGGTGCAGCGTGAGTGAAGCCATGCAGCCACGTGTGGAGACCCAGGTGGCCATAAGGTGAAAGTCTTAGGAAGGGAGCAGGAAGCAAGATGTAGCCACTGAGTGGGTGATGTCAGCAATAGAGGGAGAACAGGTGATGCATTAGTATTTTGGCCCAGCCTGGGGGGGCCAGAGAAGAAGGCAAAGCTGTGTTACTCAACCTGATAGTTGAGTAACACAGTTTCAGGGTAAGAGAAGACCATGGCACAGATGAGTTAGCCTCTAAACAGCAAAGTTCGTCTTAATTTTCAGTAAATTCTTGGCTTTAAACAACAGCCTTGGTGTCGTGCAGGTTCAGCAATCTCTTTTCAGGGATTGTGTGAACAGAGAGTAGACAGGGTGGAACTGATTCATTTGCCTTTGGGAAATTCGATACAATTTTCTCAATTTACGTGAACAAACACATTGTTTTTTCCAGTCCAGCTCCTTTCTGGCGAGTATTCCCATTCCCATACCTTCACCAGTACAGCTAGCTTGCTGCAGAACTAATCTCACTAAGTGGAAATACTGGTCTCGTGGAATGAGCTGTTGCTTCAGGTGAGGAGGTGGTGGCGGTGGTGGCCTGGGTGCTGTGAAAGACTTGAACACTATGAGAGCTGTATCTCTGGAAAAACTGTACTCCCCCAAAAGAAGCATAGTTGGCCATTATGAATCCTTCAAATGAAGCCTGTGATGCCCATTGATTATTACTGGGTGGGCTAGAGGTGGGCATGGAGAGGGGGCTCTTGGATCACTACACATCGCAAGCGAGACCCGTTGCTGGGTTACTCTGGCTGCTGTAAAGCAAAAGGGCCTCAGGTGGTAGCAGCAGTGAAATCCTCTACATGTTCACTGGACTTGCTTAAGCAAGTACCAGATGACCGCGGAGTAACCACGGTTAGTGTGCAGTCCCAGCGCTGCATGGGTCATTTCCAACATTACTGTGCAGGAGGGTCAGCATCACTGTTTGTTCCTGCCGATACTTCAGCAACATAGCAGCTTGTGCAGAAGCACCCACTTTGTACTAACTTAGCTCGGTCTACAGTGAAGGTTTGTCCCAGTTCTGGCCATGTGTGGCCACTAGTGGGTTACACCTGAGATTCCTGTGTTTCATTGGGGTTGGATCCAAGAACTACAGGCGCATTACATTTGCAGCTGCCCGTTAGGGCTGTGCAAAACCGCACCGTTTTGTTTTGACTTCCATTTGGCTGTTTCGACGGAAGAGTGTTTCATTTCGAGTTTTGTTTCATTTCAAAGCCACTGTTCTGTTTTGTTTTGTTGAAACTGCTTCGCTGTTTTGATGCTATTTCAACATTTCACCCATAGGTTATAATGGGGAAGCATGAAACTGCCTATAACTGTGTCATTTCCTGCCTGATTTCAGTGGAACTTGCAGGGATGGTAGCTCCTTCTGAGGCCATGAAGCCTGCCACGTTTCAAGGAGATAGGTGCAGGGGTTTCTGGGAAACTGCACCCTTAACTGTTCAGAGCAAAACTTGTGTGACTTGTAAGTGTGAAGGCACAGAGAAAGCTCAGTTCAAACAATGATTTTTATGCTGTTTTTTTGTTCCTCCCCCAGAGCACGGGGTTTGGAAGGGACCTCAGGGAAGGATCACACTCACTGGCCAGCTACACAGTCAATATGAGAGCAGTCCTTCGCCCCCTTCCCACTCCCTCTCCTTACTTTGTTTCCCTGCAAGCACGCCCAGCTTTGAAACTCAAAACGTTTCGAAGCTTTCAAAGCATTTCAACTGACCTCATTTCATTTCGAGGCTGTTTTGAAGCCTTTTGTTTCGTTTCAATTTCGCTGTTTAGCTCGAAACAAGTCAAAATAGCGTCAAAACGGAAAAGCCGGCAAAATTTCACGCAGCCGTACAGCCGTACAGGAGAGCCAGTGAGGATCAATGTGAATAAGACTTACATAGGGACCCAAAGACATGTTTGATAACAGCATACTGGAAAGCTTAAGAGAAATAGAAATCGGTGAGTGAGGCTTGTTCCACAGATTCACAGAAGGTCAGGGCTGGAAGGGACCTTGTGAGATCATCGGGTCTAGCCCCCCTGCTCTGGGCAGGAAAGGCAAAATTGAGACACGTGCATACACCAGTTGCACACCCTACAGAAGTCCCCAGAACAGGTAACAGTCAAATAGTATGCAGAGGCCACTCTGTCTTCACCTTATTCCAGGTCTTCTGCCCTTCTCTGCCCACTGTATCACAGGGTGACCTGTGCATCAGCTGTGCCTGCCTGAACACTTCCTTCCCCACAGAGTTACAGAGTGCACACATTGATGGGCTCCTCACCCCGACACCTTCTATCAGTTAGCATTAACATCTCTTACTGCTTTGGAAAAAAGTGGGTAAGACGGGGCAGGAACTTTCCAGTGATCAGTGCTTTGCTGCTTCCAAAGACCCTCAAGCGATTTGCCTGCTCTGCACATGTGTGCAGTTCATTATGTCACTTGTTCACCACTGCATGACTGATCTTATTACTGGGACTTCTTAAATACTGATCGCTTTAAGCACTTATGCCAAGCTTTTTCACTCTCGGGCCTCTGCTCCATGTACCTCCTGCTTGCATCGGAGCACTGCTGTTTCCACTAATGACTACACAGTGATGTCACTGTATAGCTTTTCTCCCTAGCATAGATAGCTATATAAGGGCTGTGATTTTCACTGGTGCCCCTTACACTGGTATCAAGTAGAGGTTACTTCTTCCAGTGTTAATGCAGCTTTGTCGGTCTGCACTAGGGATTTGTATTGGTAACTGGTTACTAGTATCTGAAATTAGTAGTCAAAGTTCCAGTGTACATGACACTAAGCTACTTCCATTTTTTCCGTCCTCTTCTCAATCCAGTGTTTAAAGTGATATTCCACTATTAGAAAAGAGCCATTATGAAAAACCATCTAGGAGCAGCTGTCATGCTTACCAAAAGTGGAGCCAAGATGCTAATGACTGTATTGTCCTTTGGGCTATGTGGACCTACCACCTTGTTGCTGAAGTGTGCTACCACCTCCAGGCTGGCCAGAGGATATGTAAGGGACGTGGTTTCATGGGATCCTCGGTCCTCATCCATGCTAGAGTCACTTATGCAGCAGTCACAACACATCATTGTTACGTGTCATTCACATCTACTCGGCTTCACAGGTCTTTGAGGAATTAGACTAAGGGGCGGTGTTGACAGCAGCCTGCTGGGGCACAGTTCTGTGTCTATAACCACACTAAATTGACCGGAGCAAGTTATTTGTCTCATGCATAATGGCATATGTTTATCCATCTATGCTTTTTACTGCATGAGAGAATGAGGTTTAATGTTCAGATGCTTTCTGACTGCTAGGCCAGCTTTATTGATGGCAACATACCTGGAACCGATTGTCTTTATGCAGTGCAGGGTGGTTTCGTGGTAAGAACATGGCACTGGGCTGGGCAGAGCGGGGATGGCTTCTGAATCCATTTCTGGACCAGGCTGTAAGAGTGAAAGAGAAAGAAGTAGGAACTGAGACTAGCAGGAGAGCAGACAGCTGACGGTGTCATTCCCATTGCATTGCTCCTTCTTCCGTCACAGGCACATCTCTGCCTGCCTTAGCCACATTGTCATGGGTCAGAAAAACAGGGTCAGCCAGTCAGTCTTACCGCCCAGAGGCAGTGCTTTCCCAACGCATTTAAACAGAAGCTTGTGGGATGTGCTTAGAGTGCAATATACCCTGGTAGCCTCACATAAGACTGGGGGTCCGTTATACTAGGTGCGGTACCTTCTTCTAGGAATAGGCAGTTCCCACCCCAAACCACTTACAGTCTAGCATAAAGACCAGGGCTAAATACAAATGATCAAAAAGCCTTAGGCTGAATGGATTCAATCTAGGCAGCTGAACTGATAACCAACTGAAAAGATATTCAGTTTTCAATTGGGAAAGGCCAAGGGAGGTCTGCACTGCCAGGCCAGTAGGCAGGGGGTGCTACAGCATGTTTCACCGCTGTCTGGGTGCTGGCCCACCTTGGGGGAGCCCCCCCCTCAGGTGGTATTCCCTCAGCCTGGGTTCGCCAGCCCAGGCAGCCCTGGGAAGCCCTGGGGAATTCCCCCCACCCCCTTCCACCTCCTGATTGCTTCAGCTGCTGCCACAGAAGGGATGCAACCCAGCATGGGGGCACTGGGGAGCCCCTGCTTTGGGGGGGCTTCCCCACCACCACAACCCACGGTCCCCAACCCAGGGCAGCCCCAGGGACCTGAGGGGAATTTGGGCAGGCAGGGAGGGCAGGCGAGAGTGCTGGTGCACCCCCTGAGAGTGCTGGTCAGGGAGTGGGGGCGCCAGGAGAAGTGATCCCTGTGGTCCCCCACTGGCATTTCTGGGTTGGTGCGATACTTCCAGGTCAGTGCAATCAACTGCAGCCCGCCCCGCCCCCCCCCCCTTTCAATGACTGGCTGCAGCATAACTGGCCATGGGGGGGGCCTGCAGTTACTGACTGGCCACTGGTGGGGGGGGGCAAGTGCCCCCCCCCCCGACTCAGGAAGCACCAGTCACCTATGCAACCAGATTTATCTTCAACTGGTTTGGGTCATTATGAAAGGGGTTTCTGTGCACTGAACTTATGTCCTGTTACAGGTGTAAACCAATTTCCAATCGCTTAAACCAGTTTATGTGCAACTTCTGTCCCTAGACAGGGCGGGTGTGGCATGGATCCATAGAAGTCCACTCACCCGCTGGGGATACGACGCACTTTCGCCTCCCTATTCTGACAGTCACCCTGTGCCAGGAGCTGTCAGGCCACTCCTCCTGCCTGCCTCTCTGCCCTGGGTGTTGTAAGGGGGGGTAAGCTTTGCTGCCCCTGCCCCTGTGGGAACTCACCAAGGGGATTCCCAGCCTCATCTGTGCAGCCAGTTTCTGCTGAGGTGGGAGGCACCAGAGACTGGACCCTCTCCCCATATTTGTCCTGCGCAACACCCCCACAGGTAGAAAGCTGCAGAAACTGTAGCAAAAGTAAGAGCATTATTAAACCTGTGCTCATGACCAAGTCCCACCCAGCTGCCCCACACAGACTTCTCCCGCGCTGACTTGCCCCATCCACAAATGCTGGCTGAGCTTTGCTATAAAGCAGATATTTTTTTACAGCTGGGTGTTAAACCTGTTTCTTTGGCCTGTGCTTGCTCTGGGAAAGGCCCCACACTCACTCTGCTGAACATGCCGCCTGGCTAGCCACAAAGCATAAATACAGGCACTCAGACTTTGTTTGCATCTTGCTGAAAGAAAAGACTCCCTACAGACAATTTATTGCTGCCCTCCCAGAGCGGCCCCATGCTTTATCCACCGTGGGGAAGGGGTAATAAATTGCCTGTGGGAAGGCTTCGCTCCTCAGAGTCTCTTTAAAGGTATGAGAAACTTCTATCCAGCCAGAAGATTTACTTGTGCAAGGACTGACCTTTGAGCAAAGGAGCTAATGGAGCTTTTGCTGCTTACCACACGCATCCCTATGCTGAGCCATCCATTACACACACATCCTAAAAGCAGTTTCACTCTGGAGCCCCACAACATCATTTCTGATTTTTGCTTAACTCAAATACATTTATAGAAGCGAGCTGCGTTCAGAGAAAGGCATAAATAGTTTTTCCTTCTTCCTTTCAATTAAGTCACCCAGGGAGAGAAAGGGGGAAAAATAGTAAAGTAATATAGTAAAAAATAGTAATTCGAGCGCTTTCAGCCCCATTTGGAAACCTCAGGCCCCGGCAGTACTGTCAGCTCTCATGTTGTGACACTGTTAGATAATGTAATTGCAGGCACTGTGCAAAAAGTAAGGCTTTTTGGCAGGTTGACAGGATAAGAATTATACTTAATTTTGTCCAAACAATGATACTTAAGCAGATGGTTAAGCAGAAACACTTTGAGTCAGTGAAAGACAGGCAGATCTCATCTCCAGTCCCTACATCTATAGTGTAATCGCACCCTAACCAAGTGCATGTAAAATGCTATCAGCAGCGTAAGTGGAGACGTCTGATCTGGGAGCACTGTACAGATTCAGACACCCCGATTCTTAGAGCAGCCTTATCAGAAGCCAGTTGCCTCCTGTGCCGTGCAGGATGGCTAGTGGATGGCGTTGGTTACCAAAACACCGGGGTTGTAGTCTTGCCTGTTGCTGACTCACTGGGTCTGATTCATCTTTGTCTTGCGACAAGTCAGACTTCTGTATGCTGCTTTATGGCAATTCTCCTTGGCTACAGTAGGACCAAACCATTGGAGAGTGGGGAGCAGCATAGCCTCAACTGACCCTGTCCCCACTGAAATAAAGGGCAGATCTCCCTGACCTGAGTGAAACTAGGATTTCACCCAAAATGTCTGTTCATGTTGCCCATCTGTGAAACAGCATCAAAAGAGTTTTCTGAGGCTTAACTGACTAATGTTTCTGAAGTGCCTTGAGCTCCTCAGATGAACGGTGCTCTACCGGTGCAAAGCAGTACTGGAACGACGTACAGGCCACCCACTCGGTTACCTGGTGCAGCTGAGCGATTGCTTTTGGTGGAAAACCTAAGACCACCCAGCTTGGAAAGCAAACAGCCAGCTTGAGCTTGAGGCCACATTAGGGAATTCCCCTTCTGCACCTCCTTTCCCATTCAGATGTTGTAAGCCGGCTGCTGCAGAGGAGATGGGGACGATGGCTATTTGCACTAGCTCTGCCTCCCTCCTCTGCCGAATCAGCTCGGTCAACCCTGTCTTCCACCAGGGAGCTCTGAGGAACAGCACAAACTCCAGCACCCGGCATGTATTACTCCTCTAGCAAAGGAGGGCTGTGGAGAAAGCGTTTCATACTTAACCTTGCCGTGTTTGCCCAAGCAGAGCTGGAAAGGTGCTGGCTGCGAGGCTGCAGCTCCCGAAGAGCTGGGACCTGACGAGGCACGGCAGGGACAGCTCTGCTTTCCAGAACCCGCCAAGCTGCTTTTGCTGCTCCGTTGTTTTCGGTGGATGACCCTGGAGGTCTGTGCCCAGAAGAGCTTAGGTGAAGAGGACTCGCACCGAAGTCAGCCTGTTTGAGGTCTGGCCTCAGTGCTGTGGAGGGATGAGCTGGAATCTTCCCCAGATCGTTCCTTCCTGGAACAGCTGCTTTAATCATGGAGCCTTTAGCTAGCGCTTTCCATCCCCCTGAAAACTACTGCCCTTTAAGGAGAAGGTCATTCACCAGCCTAGAGGAGGTTTTATGGAGGAACATTTGGCCAGAAGCTTTCCTGTCCTTGCACCACTGGGTGCTGGGACGAACCATGCACGTGTCCCCACCCCACCTGTCACAGACACCTGCCCCTTCCTCCCACCCCTGCCTCATCCCATAGTGGTTTATAGTTTCACTAGCCGCTCCCCAGGCCCAGTGGATGGCTGCAGGGCAGATGGCTCCACTGAGGTGGCTGAACCTCGTATCACCTACTTGGAGAGGTTCATTCGGAGCTTGCTATAAAACCAGTGAGAGCCTTTCTGCTGAAATCTTTTGGCTTCCTTACAAAGACCCCTTTCAGGTTGCAGGTCAGAAGTGTGCGAGGGCCTAAATTAAGAGGGTCAGTTGCCTAGTTGGGGAAACTGAGGCACAAAGCTTAACAGACCTTTCCAAGTCACACTTTTTATCATTAGCAGAGATGGGATCTGAACATCCTAGATGCCAGCATCGCTGCTTCCACAACAGGTCTATCTTTTTCAAAGCCCTGATAAAAGCACATTGATGGATGCACCGTGGCTTGATCTCTCACTGCAGGAGAAGAAGGTGGGAGAAGGTATAAGCCAGGGCTTTCGAAGATGAGATCACCTTCAGAGTGAAAACCCAAATGTGGCGGCTGCCCGGTGATGAGATGAAAGCTGACATGGCTCCCTCTCTCCAAGTGAGGGCTCCTACATGCCAGTGCCAAATTGCCAGTCATTAGCTTTGATTGCTGGTATTTGAGAGCAGAATGGGACCGGCTGCACGCACAGGCAGAGGGACAACCCAGCTTCTCTAGCCTTAGTGGGAGGGAGGTGCTGGTGACCACACTGATGTGCAGGGATCTGCTACCAAGGGCAGGTAGGAGAGACTCCTCCTGCCTCAGCCTTTCCTGCGAGTCCCCAGCTGATTGCTTTGCAGCGCTTTTCTGTTTTCATCTCCCTCCTGAGGCCTGCTGCATGCTTCAAATGTCAGCGCTTAAAGTGTGCATCCCCAAACATTAACACACAGGGCTTGAACATGAAAGCAGCTCAGCGGTTGGAGCTGTCTAGGCTAATCATTTACCACGAGCACTGGATGCAACGGCGTCTGCATCGGAGTCCATTAGAGGCACGTGCATATCATGTTTTATCTTTTTCAGAGAGCAAATGGGTCTCCCATCTTTCAGATCATCCACAGAGGTTTTCATTGACGTGGTGGGGAGAATGATAAGCCGGATCCAGAGCTTGCCAAAGCACATGAGCATCTTGCTCCGTGCAGATGCTGACTCCAGTTAAGCCGTAGGCTTGTAGGAAAGTAGGACTGGAAGTAGTTACTTTGTCGATCTAATAGGGAAATGAATAGCATGAGACTCTCTGCTTCTTTGGGAGCTTCATTCTGCCTCCTTTTAAGAGCAGAAAGACTCAGACTTCGAGGCCTTCTCTTGCCTTTGTCCAATGCCCTCCATCCTGGGAGCGGAAAGTACTTTGTGGAAAGGACTGGTTGAAAATGGGGGAAGCAAATAGTAGGAACATGCAGGAACTAGACCTTTTTGTTTGGGTTGAAAATATTCGCAGAAGTTGGTTTTAATTCAGTTATGCTAATTCATGTCAATGGTGAGGGGGAAACACTGTGTCTCAGGTTGTTTGTCTTTCTCACAGGTTAGAAATATCGTGTCAGGGTGGCGGGGGTCTTCCCACACCACAGCACCGTCGTAGCCTTGCTACAACTGATTTCCAAACTCCCAGCCCTTGCTGTGGACGGGCGGCCGTCCCACAGCTCTGGTGGAGGCTGGAATTCACCCCCAACCTCTCCCGCACAAACTTTTAAGTTTATCAGCTGCAGCCCCCTGGGTCAGCCACAGACATCTGCAGTCCTTCTTCCCCGTGCCTCATTCCCGTAGTCACCGACCAGGGGCCACCTCCTTTTGGAGCAATGGCTGATCCTTGTGTATAGCCAGGTTCACCAGAGCCACCTGCTTCCACTGATCCTGGGCTTATCCCAAACCCCCAACTTGAGCTCATGCTGTTGTGACCCATCCATTCGCCACTACCACCTCTTTCCCTGGAGAGCAGGCAGTCAGGACAGGGCTCCCTGCCATCTCCCTGCCCAGTCGGAGCTCTCTGAACATCCTGCACGCTCATGACCCTGCCAGGGAAGGCACCGGGGCCAGATCCTCTATCACGGTGGCCCGCTAATCTGGGGGAGATCTAGCTTTGCCGTGAAATGAAGAAGGTTGGACTCTTTTCTTAAACTATCGAGAGAGTTCCCAGATCTCTTGTGAACTGTCTTGGAAAAGCTCAAATGTTGTGGCAAATGAGAAAACATTTGAGTTTGGCCATTTTGTTAACAAAACCTTTTGACTAGCTAGATTCATATGCATGAGCTAAGCTTCACAGGCATCAGGAGAAGCAAGGAAGTGTTATGAAGCCCCTGGTACTATGGTAGGCTACAAATCACGTGGACTCCTGCCCAATAAAGTTCTTCTTTAGTTGAATTTAGAGCTTGGATGAGTTTCGCAAGGCAAAGCATTTTATAACCCTCAAGCAATTCTGCCTACTTTCTTAGGAAATAAATACAGTTCATGTTAGAGTCATGGCCTCAAATGTCTCGAATAATAGATTCAAATGAGTAATAGGTGAATGAACAGCTCGTATAACACCTATACACGTGCATCGAGGCTGCTTCAACGCACTGTAATTGTAGCACGTCGGCGCAGACTTAATTAATCGAGTCTGCTGGTAATTACTGTACTCCAGCAGACTCCAGTGTCAGTGTCCCCATGCTGAAAAATGGCAGTGGGTTACTTTAACTAAAGCTTGTTCAACAAGCTCAGTTAAAGCGCCCCCACCGCCATTTTTCAGTGTGCGGATGCTGATACATGTGACACTGCAGGCACTTTAATTACAGCGGCTCTCAGCCCCCCCTCCACCTCCCGGAGCATGGGCATAAAAGTGCCTCGAACCTGTTACTGGTAGTTTGCCAAATCCAGCCCAAGCTGATAGTGGTCCAGCAACTATTTGCTGGATTTGTTTTCCACTGGACATCCCTCTGCGTCACAAAATCCATCTCCGCGTTTGGCATTCATTGGCCTTCTCTTTGGTAAAGAGATGAAAGTGTTGGTGGCCATGGAAGCTGATCTGTCTCCCCCCCACCTCCCCCCTTAGGTTTCCCATAGTTTGGACATGGAAAATTATTCCCTTCTTGCCTTCACTTCACTTCTAAGCAAAATAACTTTAGCTACCAAGCACTTTTCACTGGTGCTAAATTCACACATGTGAGGCTGGGTTTTTAATGCAAGGCCAACCAAAGGATCAGCTAAGTAAGTGGGTAAAATGGAGGGTAGGGGCAAGGACCATCTCAAAAGACCCTCAGCACCTGGCAGGACCTGACAGCTCAGCGACGAAATGGTGGAAAAGGCTGTCACGGAGCTATTCAAAGACCTGGGTGGAGTTAGGCACACATCTCCGTCGGGAAGTCAGTGGGAGTTAGGCACCCAACTGCCGGTGCTGTCTTGAAATAGCTTTCCCCGATTCTCCGCTGAGCTAAATCCGCGTCACTCCAGCTAAATCCAGACACTGTCCTGATTTCCACCAGCGGAGGGGGTGGAATTTGTAGTGAAGCTTGTCACAGTCACTGCTGCAGGAATTTGGCCACTGGAAATAGGAGCTTCGCCTTTCGTTGCTGCCTGGCTTTGCTGTTTAAGACTGGCGTGCCAGCTAGCTGCCATTTGCTATGGAGCACGATCTGATCAGTGCAGGGCACGTAACCTCAGCTGAAAGGCTTACACACTGGTGAAATTTTAAACAGTTGAGCCGCAGCAGCTTCAAAAACCTTCCAGGGTGTGTAATACAGCGTTCATTATTATCTGCCTTGCGCTGAGAGGTGGCAGTCAAGATAGGCTCTTTGTGTTCATTACACAGTGTAATATTCACTGGTCCATTTAATTAATGCTTAGAAAATGGACTCAATGAATTATAAGTGACTGAGGGATGGAAAGAGATAGTAGCAGGAGTGGCATTTTCTAGACCTTTTTTTACCAGGGATTTTAAATTAATATATATATATATATCCACCAGTCCCCTTTGGGAAGCTCACAGCTCTTGCTGCGAGGGAGAAGGAGTGAAACTCTCCTTGTGACATTTGCTGGCCAGAAAAAAATATACTGGAAGGGGCTTCCAGATGCAGTTTTATTTATTGTTTGTACTGAGTAGCATGGAGAGTACCAACTAAGACAGGGCCCCCTTTGTGCCAGGTACCTCGCAGACACGCTGTATTCCCTGTATCCTGTGCCTCAATCAGAAGTTATGGGCATGATACAGAAACAACTGGGTGTGCTTCTTCCAGCCTGGTTAAACCAGTTTTTCCCAACCTTTTTAACCTCAAGGCACCTCTTTATAACTTTTTGGAACTGAATGTCACCCCAGCCGAGAAGCACTGAGCTAGACTCTAGCTAGTACCAAGTTAGGGCATCAAGGGCAGGACCTCACACTGCTGCGCCCAGCTTTTTCCATTGCCCCTTCCCTATCCCTTTGTAGGGGCAAGTGCGGTCCCAACTGCTGTGGCTGCTCCTCTGGGGACTTGCATGCTGGCAACTGGAGCCACATGTGCTTGCGTCCGTTCTGGCCAGCCCCAGGAGCATGGGAGGATTGGGCGGGGAGGGATATGCTGGGCTGAAAAGTGCAGTCCCATATCCACCCAGCCAGCCACACGTGGCAAAGTGTGCTGCTGGGAGCGTGGAGGTTGCTGGGGGGCAGAGGAGCAGAGCCTCTGGCGGAGAAGTAGTGATCACTTACTCTGTAGGATAAGGGTTGAGCACCACAGTACCTCAGTCGGGAATCACTGGACTAGATGATCGGAAAGGCTCCTTCTGACTGTAAAGTTGGCAAGCTTTTGAACATGCAGCAAGGAAAAGGGCTTGCAATGTAAATAGTCAAGACCAACAAAACATGGGTGATGGGGGAGGAGGGGAGAAGTATTACCCACCCAGTTTTACAGACAGGGGCCAAAAATGCAGATTGGTTAAGTGACTTGGTCACGGTCATGTGGAAAACTTGTGGCGGAGCCTCTGATCTCTGTAACCCTGATCCCCAATCTCAGATCACTTCCTTAGCCAGAGAACCACACCTTCTGCCTGCTTATGCAGGGCCATCCGATCATGGTAAAGCACCTTTTCCATCAGTGTGTTTTGCAGAAGTCGATCGTAGGAGGAGACGCCTGTCCCGCCTCATCCCCCCGCCCCTTCCTTCAGTGCGGGATCTGAATTCCAAGGAGTAGGCTGCGTTTCAGATTTCTGTGTATGCCACAGAGCAAATCCCACCAGAGCTCTCTCTGCAGATCTATTTTCTTTTCAATAAGAACAGCAATTTCCTGGTGCACATGTACTGTATTTGTCTAGATGTGCTAGTGGGGGAGGGACCTCCATCCCCTCCCCAGCATGCACTCTACTCTGCCGGCCACTCAGGAATTGGGCTCTCTTTGTGAATTTCAAGTACCGTGTGCAAGCTCTCGGCTAAGCAGGGACTCGGCTTTTCACGCAGCAAAGGGATTGCATGGGCCTGGGTAGAAAGCCTTAAGAAGCATCATGGTGGCTTTAACAAATGCAAGAGTGCCCCCGTGTGTCATTAGACAGAATCGTGTTTGTGCAGGCGCCACAACGAGAAGGACCTTTGCTAATTAGCTGTACTGTAAACCCCACCTGGCATGTGAAAATCAAGCTGTTACCCAGATTATAGGTAATCTTGCAGGTTGGCTGCTGATAAAAGGGGCAGAAACAGATCTACAGTCTGACCTTTGAGCTGCTTACACTTAAAAAAAACCCCACAAGCATGTACCCCAAAGTCTGTCCGGCTACCCATGACAACATAATGTAGATTCTCACCAGTACTGGCCAGGGAGACTCGAGGTGGGAAGAGCGTGGCATGCAGATTGGCAGCAAGTCTTCTTGAATTTGCTGAGTTCTCCAAATTTGCCTCCAGCCGATACCCCATAGACGCCTGGTTCTAATATTAGAATCATAGAAGCATAGAAAATAAGGGCTGGGAGGAAGGTCATCTAGTCCAACACCCTGCTCAAAGCAGGACCATTGCAACTAGGTCATTACAGCCAGGGCTTTGTCTAGCTGGGTCTTAAAAACCTCCAAGGATGGAGAGTCCACAGTCTGTCTGGGTAACCTGTTCCAGTGCTGTACTACCCTCCTACTGAGAAAATTCTTCGTAATATCTAATCTAAACTTCCCTTGCTGCAATTTGAGATCATTGCTCCTTGTTCTGTCTGTCACCACTGAGAACAGTCCAGCTCCATCTTCTTTGCAACCCCCTTGCAGGGAGTTGAAGGCTGCTATTAGGTCTACTCTCAGTCTTCTCTTCTCTAGGCTAAATAAGCCCAGTTCCCTCAGCTTCTCTTTACAAGTCATGTGCCCCAGCCCCAAGCCATTTTCACTGCCCTTCGCTGGACTTTCTCCAATTTGCCCACATCCTTTCTGCAGTGGGGGGACCAAAATTGGACACGGTAGTCCAGATGTGACTTCACGAGTGCTAAATAGAGGGGCATAATCACTTCCATTGACATGCTGGCAACACACCTACCAATGCAGCCCAGGATGCCGTTATTGTCCACTGTAACCCCCAGGTCCTTTTCTGCAAATCTGCTGCCCAGCCAGTCAGCCCCCAGCCTGTACCAGCGCATGGGATTGTTCTGTCCTAAGTGCAGGATTTTGAACTTATCCTTGTTGACCCTCCTTCTGCCCAATCCTTCAATTTGTCTAGGTCACTCTGCATCCCAGCCCTACCCTCCAGCCTATCTACTACTCCCCCCAGATTGGTGTCACCTGCTGAGAGTGCACTCTGTGCCATCTTCCAGGTCGTTGTTGAAGATATTGAACAAAACCACCCCAAGCCTGACCCCGGGATACTCCACTTGATACCAGCTGCCAGCTAGACATCAAGCCATTGACTACTACACTCTGAGCCCGATGCTCCAGCCAGTTTTCTATCCACCTTACAGTCCATTCATCCATCCTATATATCCTTAGCTTGCCTACGAAAATGCTGTGGGAGACTAGATCAAAAACCTTGCTAAAATCAAGGTATACCACATCCACTGGTCTCCCCACATCCACAGAGCCCTTTTTCTCATCATAGAAGGCAATCAGGTTGGTCAGGCATGACTTGCCGCTGGTGAATCCATGCTGACTGTTCCTAGTAATCACCTTCTCCTTCTTGCTTAGAAATGGATTCCCTGAGGATCTGCTCCATGACTTTTCCAGGGACTGAGGTGAGGCTGACTGGTCTGTAGTTCCCTGAATCCTCCTTTTTCCCCTTCTTAAATATGGGTACTGTGTTTGCCCTCTTCTAATCATCCGGGACCTCTCCCGATCACCATGAGTTTTCAGAGATGATGGCCAGTGCTCCGTAATCACATCAGCCAGCTCCCTTGGTGACCTTAGGTGTATCCCATCTGGTCCCATGGACTTGTACCTGTCCAGCTTTTCTAAATAGTCCCTAACCTGTTCTTTCACTGCTGTTGGCTCCCCAAACTGTACTGCCAGATGCTGTAGTCTGGGAGCTGACCTTGCCTGTGAAGACGAGGTAAAAAAGGCATTGAACACGTCACCCTTTTCTGCATCCTCTGTCACTAGGTTGCCTCCCCCATTCAGTAAGAGACTCACACTTTCTCTGATCTTCCTCTTGGTACTGACATACCCTTCTTGTTCCCCTTCACATCCCCTGCTAGCTGCAACTCCAAATGCATTTGGCCTTCCTGATTTCATCCCTATATGCTTGAGCGATACTCTCATACTCCTCTCTAGTTGTTTGTCCACGTTTCCACTTCCTATATGCTTCCTTTTTGTGTTTTAGCTCATTGAAGAGTTCCCTGCTAAGCCAAGCTGTTCTTCTGCCACACTTGCTAGTCTTCCTGCCTATCAGGGTGGTTTGTTCCTGCACTCTCAATAAGGTTTCCTTAAAGTACAGCCAGCTCTCCTGGACTCCTCTCCCCCTCAGACTGGCTTCCCAGGGGGTCCTGCCCATGAGTGAGTCGAAGTCTGCTTTCCTGAAGTCCAAGATCCTTACTCTGCTGCTCTCCAGCCTTCCTTTCCTCAGGACCCCAAAATCAATCATCTCATGGTCACTGCTGCCCAACCACTACCACATTCCCCACCAATTCTTCCCTGTTTGTCAGCAGCAGGTGAAGACGAGCAAGCCCCTAATTGGATGCTCCAGCACTTGCACTAGGAAGTTGTCCCCAACACTTTACAAAAACTTCCTGGATTATAATAAATGACCTCTAATTGGTTTTATTTAAATTTTTTTGTTTCACTGAAACTTTTAGAACTGGCCTGGACCAGTTTTCTGGTAGACGTGAAAGGTGTCCATCAGTTGAGATTTATGGTTCTGTGAAAATTACACTTCTGGAGGGCAGGAGTCTTATCTCCTTCCTTCATCACTGCAGGATACTGCTTGCCCTCATCCTGTTCTTCTCTTCCCCAAAATTTATGATCTTCCGTAAACAATGCTGCTTTGTTTATTTTACAACTTATCTAAAAATCTTTAAAATATCTGTTATAACAAAATAACATCAAATAGTTGTGGTTACATCAAGGACTGTATCTTTGGGTTCTTTAATGTATTGTATATTTGGATTATTTAATGTTCTCTCCTTACTTTTAATAGTATCTCATTACTGGTTTATCTGGACATGTTGATGGTTTCCTTTGCTTTGCTTACGAAGCTGGTTGTCACATCTGCAAAGGTTTATTCTATGATCACTCAGAAATAGGCTTTGGGACCTTCTGCTTAGCCACACTACTGCAGCTTGGTCCCTTGAAAATAGCCAGGGCTGGCAATAAAGCCATATCTTCTCTTGCTCTCAACCCAACACCAGTAATGACAGTCAGGCAGTTAGAAATTAGCTGCCTCTGTTGCAAGAGATGTTCTCTCCCCATTTCTTTATCTGCTATCTCAATGGCTCTTCAGAAGAAACAGTGGCAGAAGTACCACCACTTTTGTCCATGAGTTCAGCAGAAAGGATACCAGATCCTTGCATTTAAAATGATGTCTTTTTTTTTCTTTACAAACTGCCCTTTTTGGACATAAGAACTGGAGCTGAACAGTGTTCTTTGGTGGATAAATTATTTGATGAAAACCACAGTTTTGGAGGAAACCGTTTGCAAATACAAGTAAAATCAAGCAAATAATTTAGGCTGGAAAAAATAAAAGGAAAAGTTTTGTGAGACCAAAATTGAAATTGGCTTGGTCCTTTTCATTTTGCCAGGGGAAAAAAACATACCGGGTTGACTGAAAAAAACTATTTGGTGCCTGGCCAGTGTAATAGCTAATCAGTCTAATAACTACTTCTGTTCTAAAAAGAGTTTATTTGACTAGGCAGTTTTGAAGGGCCTTCAGAAGAGTCATGAGATGGTTGATTTTGTTGCTACTGTTTGTGCTGCAGAGGTGCTGGGATCCTTAGTCAAGGTCAGAGCCCAGTACATAGAAGTCCCAGTCCAGATCAAAGGGGTCTTTGCAAACACAGACAAAGCCTGGGCATTTGCCCCTAAAGATCTTACCACTATAGCCCCAGCCTAGCAAATGGCTTGACCCTGGGCAGATTCTGTTGTTTGTAAGAGCCGCTCTTTGCTTTTCCCAGACCCAGACTCAGTCAAGCCAGGACTTAAGGCTTCACTGCAGTTGGACAAGGGCTGAATTATCTTTTTCTTTTAGTTCCTGATACAGAGAGCACTTCACTGGCACCTTCCATGTTCAATAGCCTCTTACAGCATGTGTTAGTATTGTAGTTCAGGCAGAGACCTATCTACCACCAACCTGCAGCTTCAAAATCAGCCTGAAGCAAACTGGACGGGGTACAATTCTACTTCTTTTTTACTTTCCTTGCAGTGGAAATACAAAATGTCATTTAATTATTGTTTGAACCCAGGTGATTCTCTCTTACTGTTGGAATTGTAAATGCCCAGAAGGTGTTTGTGCGTGTGTAATTTCATAGATACAATGAAATAATAACAACAATCAGCCTTCGACATTGGTGGGATCTTGCTCTCATTGTTCTAGTGCTTTTTCACCATGCAGCAAATGAAATGCCGGATCATGTGTCTATTCAGTTCAATGGCAAAGCTGCTGTGCATTAGGTAGTAAAGGAGCAGGACTCTAAAGCACCGGAGAGTAGAAGTCTATTTATGCAAATAAAAAGAGGAATGTGAAATCCATTTGCACAGAGTAATTTTTTGTAATACATTCATACACATTTGAAGTAATAAACTAGTGCTAGAGCATTGTGGGTATTTTTAATAATAACGATTTGGCTAAACATCTTTCTGTGGTATAGTCAGGAGTCATTTCACCCTCCAGTCAAATGCAGCCGCCTGTGGGCTAGTACACAGCAGTTCCTTAATGGCAATCAGCAATGCTACAGCACAGCTTTGGGCAGAGGGTGAAAAAGAGGTGCCCCATGTGACTGGGATGTCGGGGAAGTTTACAGAGACAAAGCAAATAATCTTCTTGATAATCCTTTCAGCATGGTCAGGATATATGCTGAATCCTGTTGAATAATTGCGTCTTAAAGGACATGCACGCAGAACCACAATATAATAACAAGAAAACAAAAGAGCTGTAGTTTTCTTACAATCTGCCTGACTCCATTGGTTATACCTTTCATGGAAGGGGTGTCTAAATAAAGAGTGGTCTTTCTTTTGCTTTCCTTTGAAACCGTCTTACGTGGCTCATCTGTCTTTTCCTTTCCTTTCCAGGTTCTACATTGAAAGCATCTCTTATCTAAAAGATAATGCCACCATCGAGCTGTTTTTCCTGAATGCAAAGTCCTGCATCTACAAGGTAAGGGCCCCTTTGCATTGAAGATTGGATTAAGGGGGCAAAAAAAGTCTGGCTCCTTCACCTGGATCAGGGATTGTCAGTCTACCCCCAGTTCGAGGGTGCTGCAGTTAGCTGGCTGCTTCCATTGCCCCAAGCAAGGGTTGTCAGCTAAAATAAATATCTGTAGCAAGTCTAATGAAATGAAGGAAGCTATTCATGTCATGGTTGGGGCCTGTGGGGGGAAACAATTGTGCTATATAAATGCATCAGCGTACAAACACCAGGGAGGCAGAAGACCTGTTTAAGTTAAAAGGACAATGTTGGTTCAAGGACTAATGGATATAAATTGGCCATGAATGCTTTTAGACTGGAACCGCATTTATACACGTGCTCCAGAAGTGAGGGAGAAAGGGGGGAAGCTTTAATCAGAATGGCTCTGAGACACATTCAAATTAAAGTGCCTGGAGTTTCTCATGTATCAGCATCCCCGTGCTTAAAAATGTAAAAATGGCGGCGGGGGCACTTTATCTAAAGCTTCTCAAATGAGCTTTAGATAATGTGCCTCCACTGCCATTTTTAAGTGCAGGGACACTGATACACGAAATGCTGGAGGCTGCTGTAGTGCAGTAATTGCCACGCTCCAGCAGACTCGTTTAATTGAGTCTGCTCCGATGTGCTGGAATTACAGCGTGTCGGAGCAGCCTCATTGCTCGTGTATAGGTGCCTGAAATGACTAATCATCATGGAGGCTGTGGAACAGCCTTTGTGGAGGAGCACCAGGAGCTTAAAAATGTAACTATTCCTAAGATGGAGTTTGCTAAATCAATGAATAGGTTTGTAGGACTTGATCGGTTGCCTGCAGAAATAAGAGATGAGACACCATGGTCCAGGAGTTCCCTTCCCGTCCCTACAACCAACCGTCCATCACTGTACCCAGCTCTTTGCAAAGTTCATTCTTTTAAGTTTGGTCCATCCATTGCTGTATCTGCCCTAAACCAGAAGTTGAAGGATTGATTCTCCTGTTGCTTATGGGGAAGCAGTTAGAAATAAGTCCTAGAGTCATAGGGAAGTAAGCCTAGAAGGGACCTCCAGAGGTCATCTAGTCCAGCCCCCTGAATGAGACAAGATCATCCCTATACAAACCATCCTATACAAATCCATTATGTAACCTATTAGCAAAACTACAGACTCAACCCTGACACCACCACAAGACATAATACCATAACCTACCACAAGTAAAGAAGGGGGACCACGGTGACCAACGTCCTTTGAAATCAGCGTCATAACACCAGCGTGAGAAGACACTCATGCTTTGAGGTCAGAGAAGTCTCTTAGAGGGGGCAGTGGGTCAATGGTGCATCTCTCCTGCTTGGCTGCCATATGTCTGTCCTGGGCACTGTCTTCCCTGTGGTGTCCCCTGTGGGCTGAGCTGCCTGTCCCACAGTGCCCTGACAGACGTGAGAGGGCGAGCATCTCAAAATGCTCTATGCCGATGAATTAGCTCTGGGGAGACAACAGTTATATTCAATATACAGATAGGAACCGGGGTACAGAGGGAGTGAGTGGCTTGCCCAAGGCATCACAGGATGCCTGTGGCAGACCAGATCTACCTCATTTTCCTCGGTGCAGGCCATCAGATATGGACAGTGTTTGCAATCACTGCTCAGACACTGACTTTTTTCTGTAGCTCTGGCCAAGCTGTTTAGACCCAGGTCCCATATGGAATTTAGGAGCCTAACTCCTAGTGAAGTCCATTGGCATTAGGCACTTGACTTTAAAGATATGGGACTTCCCTCCTAACATCAGTAAAACAGGGATCAGACCTGCCTTCCATCTCATCGAGCTTGTTCTTACAGCACAGCCATAGCTGTTGCCTCTGAGTGCCTCTTATGAGGATATCCTGCCTCCAATGCCTCTGTCTTTGAAGTGCTTTGCTGATGCTGCTGTTTCAGCTATGGGGCAGGGGGCCATGTAAATCTAAACAAACAAAAAAATGAACCAAGAGACAATATTTTTAAAGTCCTTCCATCCAGGAGACATTTCCACTCCCTCAGCAACCTCCCGACTTTTCCTCTCCCCTTTCATTTTTTAACCACATCTGAGTGCCTGCTTTCCACAGACCCCCAAGATCCCACCTTGAAAGTAAATGAAATCAAAGCACAAAGCTGACAGGAGGGGGCTTGCAACTTCCAAAAAAGTGGCCGTCATCTAGCGTTTTAGGAAGCAAGGCTTCTGTTCATTTACAGAATAAAAAGTGTGGAATCACTGCAAATCAGTTGCTTGCAAATGCAGGGGGCTGGGTCAATGGCCAGGAGCTCTTTTCTAGTCCTATGTTCCTACCGCTCCCAGATAACGGACTTCAGGTAGTGAGAGGGCTAGATCAGCAGAGGGCACCCTTGTCACTGAACTGAACATCAGGACCTGTTTCCCGAGCTGTTGGCTGGGGGCGGAGAGATGAACCCCTCCTTTGGGCCAGTGCACAGGGCAACTTGTTTGTGCCAAAAGCTCCTCTGGCCTGTGGCCTTCTGAGAAACACCAGCCTGTTGTCACGAGTTACCTTAAACAAAAGTGTCCCATGGGCATTGCTCTGAGTACAGACGTGTTCACCCATTGTAAGTGCTGCTGAGGGGAGTGACACAGTCGTTTTCCCCTGTCTATACTTGCAAGTCACCGTGCAATAGGGACAGGAGTGGGGGAGACCCCAGGATCAGGTTCGAGTCATCTGAGATGTTAACCCAGAGCCCCAGTGTACCACATCCTGGCAGAAGGGTAGATCCCTGAGCCTACAGATTCCCAGGGATCTGTGCAGACCTTGGGAGATCAAGATCACCCACGCCAAGACCCTTTTCCTCCATGCGGCCCCTGAAATGCTTGCACACGCGCTCACCCCTGACACCTGCTGCAGCTGGGCTGCCTTGGGACCTCTCGCTGGACCTGCCAAGCCCTCCTGCAAACCTCCCTGCCAGGTGGGTCCTGGTGGGTGGTTCGAGTCTGGGAATCCAACAGAGGCTTCTTGCAGCTGGAAAACTGGGTGTCCACCCCAGCACTTCCCTGGCAAAGTGACTCCTAGTGACTCACCTCCCATCTGTCAGTGAGGAAGCAGCCGGTGAGTGGGATTATGACTGATTCACAAACAAGTGCATTGTGCTTGTCCCAGCAAGCAATTTGCTCAGTAAGCGATATTAGCCAGCACCAAGATGATCTGAAGCTCTGGGCCTCGCCCTGCTCCGGCGTCTCAGCCATGCACAATCAGACCACTGTTCTTCCATGTCTCCTGGCTTCAGCAGGGATAAGGCACAGGCAAGGACACCACTGAACCTGGTCCAGCAGTGTCTTTGCCCAGCTCTGCTCTACAGCAAGGTTGCCATTACAAACGCTTACTCAGCCCACTGCCTGACTTTGGGAACGCTGCCAGGAAAAGCTGAGGCCGCTGTTCTTTTTTTGGAGGAGGCTTTAATAAAAGAAAGTGGGGGAAAAAAAAGAATCAGAAAAGCTGGGTTGGCCTATTTTCATCTGGCCTCTTCTGCAAACATTACTTTGCACAATCCAATGCGCTGTCATCCTGGTGCAAAAATAGCCCAGTCAGATTCGGACTCTCCCACTCAGGTCCTGCCTAGTCTCACTTCTTGCCTCCGTCAGGGCTTGCTTGGTTTTAACATATGCACTGCACTTGCGAGCTGCAGCCCAGAAAGCCAGGTGCTCTGTTTAAATGTAGGAGGGGGGAGGACAGTACAAAGGGCCTGCCAATATGTGAAGGATCTCTCCACAGCAAAAGAGGGGCCAGTGATGATGCTTAGACAGTGTGTGGCCCCCCACTGAAGTGGGCTTTTTTGGTAAGAACTGAACTGAGGCCCCAGCAGACTGCACTTTCCCACTCGGTCTCTGCATGGAGTTCCCGTCGGCTTATTCCCCCGCAGCTACCATGCAGCTATACTTCACTGGACAAGGGGCCCAGCCATACTCCTCCCAGAGACAGCACAGTTGGGTATAAGTCGGAAGGGCCCATGAGCCCTCTGGAAAGCGCTCATCTCTTTGTGATCAAGTCAAAAGTCTACCACTGTCATTAAGACACAGCAGACTCACATCAAAGGAGGGTTGTGGTCAGCAGTATGTCTGGCCACCTTGGACTCCCAGTCTGAAGGACCAGCCACTCACAGCTGATCCAGCTGGAGACATGAGGCTAAAGAGAGGCCCGAGTCATGCTTTTGGGACCATAACAAGACTCCTTGACTGTTCTGTCATCATGCCACAGGTGTATGTGCAGTGGTCCTCTATAAATAATGCACAATAACAGTAAACTCCTATTGGTCAAAAGTCTTGACTTAGCCTGAAGGCTTTCTTAGTCATCCAGCCATCACCACTGATGCCCCTGGAAAACTGGTGCTATGGAAAGCGTGTATCTTTTCTTTATGGTTCTCCGAAGTGGGGTGGGAGACATGGGTACTCTCCCCCTTCTGCATTAGCTGCACTTTTGGTGGTTGTAGGAGCGAACACACATCGTTGTGGGCTCCCAGGCACCACAGGTCTCCTTGCCTTCTCTCAAGGCTCCCCAGCTGCCCTTCCTGTGAGGTTTAGATGTCATCATCTGGCACTTTCTTTGTGTTGATTTAACTTATACCACAATTGTGTTCCCCTGATACGTGTCATTCCCCCAGTCCCCATGCATCATTAGCAGACTCGGCCCAATTAAATTAGGTGGTTAAGCAACAGCTGAGCACAGGGAAAATGAGGGAAGCTTCTGTATTGCAGCCTTGGTCTCATTAGAAGGTAACCTCGGTGGGTTGTTAGAGAGGAGCTGAGGTCGATAGCTCTTTTTAAAAGCTGGCACTGAGAAAGAAACAGGCAATGCCATATCACCTGGGTCATGGTCTCTATTTTACCCTTATTTGCCAGGAGCAGAGGCAGCACAGTTATTATGGCTCATGAACTGAGGTGTGCCCCTTACCTGCATGGGCACATCAGGTGACACCAGTGTCTCCAGTTGAACCAGCTGTGAGTGCCTGGTCATTCAGGCTGGGAGTCCAAGGTGTTACTGGCCACATCACTCCCTTGTGTGCCGTTGGCTATATCATCATGGCTCCTTAAAGTTAGGACTTCAGTCCTGGTTCTGTGTTTCTTTCCAGATGCAGTAAAACAATAGATTAAATTCTGAAAAACCTGCAGGAAACATCCAAATCTCCGTAGGGGTGATCTGTACAAGGGCCCAGTCCATGTGACTGCCTCTCACAACAAGCCCCTACATCCCTCTTCTGGCTGAGTTCATAAGTCATGCTTCATTTACCAGGGCAGCACCCTGCATATTTTGTTTCCTCCACATCACAACGAGCACATTCGGCTTCTGGGAGTACTGGAAACCCTTTCAAGTCAGACCAGAGGAGAAGGCAGGAACTGCTCACTTCGCTGTGCTGTGACAAGGAAGAGATGCAGGTTCTTCCCGAGGGCGCTGAAATGTTAGTGAACTCTCCTTTTTTTATTTTTGCTTCAGGAGCTCATTGAGGTAGACAGCGAAGTGGTGTTTGAATTGGCTGCATACATCTTGCAGGTAGGCAACAATTTCTCGTTCTTCCTACATGGGCTAGATCTGTTATTAAGCATTTGACAATAATGCCTACGGGACTTACACCAGCTGGACAGGAAGGCAGCAGAGTGGGGATTATTTTGCCAAACCAGGGGGGAAAAGCCAGGACCCTTTCATGCTGGATTGTAACCTTGCAGCCCTGGCTGAGGACAGGGCACCGCGTGGCAGTGCTGCTCCAGGAAGGGGACAGGAACCAGATTGTGACTCAGAATCTGGTTCCTGCTTCCCCTCTGCACCAGGGCTGTGGAAGTGATCTGGACTAGCCCTTTAGCTGGCACCAGTTACATCCCCTACTGCAGTGGTCTCCAAACTTTTTTGATCGCGCACCCCTATCAGTAAAAAATTTTTGAGCACACCCCCTCAATATATGTATATTTATACTTGTGCACCCCTATCAGTAAAAAATTTTTGAGCACGCACCTACAATATATGTATTTATATTCACGCACCCCCATCAGTAAAAAATTTTTGAGCACGTGCCCCCAATATAAGTATATTAATAGAAATAGAAGTTCTAATATTTTCTTCCTGCACCCCAATGGATCGTCTTGCACACCCCCTAGGGTGCATGCACCCCACTTTGGAGACCAGTGCCCCACTGTATCCCCTGTAGCTGTGCTGACTGGCACTTTGGAGCAGGCTGGAGCCGACCATGCCAAGTCACACCTGGAGTTGCCTATCAGGACAGGAGGGAAAAGAAGAGCATCCCCTGCCCCCTTGCCCCCCTTGCAGACTGATGGGGTAGTATTCTGCACCAAGCAGTCCACACACCAGTACAAGGGAGCCTTCATGCCCCATCAGGCCTGAGGTGTGTGAAGGGTCACAGTTGAGCCCTTATTAATTTGCATCCATGAAACCTACCTAGCAGTACTTGGCACTTCCATTTTTAGCACTGTCCACTTCTGGCTTCCACATGGCATTACGCATTCACAAATTAAGAGCCACAGCAACATTGGGTGAGGCCCTAGTAACCAACTGTTTGCATTCACTTCGCACCGACATCTATGACTATACACTGTGCAGGACACTGGATTGTGAAGCATCATATCTGGAGCTAAGGAAACTGTTTAGCACTGAAGTGGTGGGATGAGAACTTCATAGGCCAAATCCCGACCTGGTGAGCACCGTTCCAAAGGCACAGCTGTACCTGTTTACACCAGATTTGAAGTTGACCCCATGTTTTACTAAAACCTGCTCTCTCCAGTCAGGCACTGATATAAGTACTGTGGCGATACTGCCATGCTTCAAGGTGAGTTCTGGTACACATGTCTCCGGTGACACGCTCCCTGCAAACAGATCTCAAAACCTGAGTTGGAAAGCAGCTGAAGCACAAAGGAAGGAATACAGGACAAATTATCAATAGTGCAAAGTTTGCAGTTCACTACAGGCAACCAGAGTGAATCTGCTTAGAACAGTGGTGCTCAGCCTTTTGGCCCCACGGCCCAGATGAGGGCTGTAGGGCTGGTCCATGGGCAAGATTGGACCCCATGCCCCAGGAGCAGGCCCCAGGGTCCCATGCTGCTGTGAGCACTGGATCTAGCTCAAGAGCTTCCCACAGACCCATAGAAAGTATCATGGGCGAGATGACACAGTATCAGGGACCAGCCCATGGGGCAGGGCTTAACCACCCCTGATTTAGACGGGCATGGAGGGGGGGAGGTCCTCTTTTTTTGTGTCCTCTTTTTTTTCCTTGTGACAAAGTGGGTTTTTTGTTTTGTTTTGTTTTGTTTCAAGCAATGATTGTCATGGGAGAAGAGCAAAGATAATTGTCAGCTGACTCTTTTTTCCCCTCTTGTCAGTAGTTTTTAGTCTTTTCCCAGTCAACCATGAGTCTACAATCCTAAAGGATCCATGTGAAACAGCTAAGCCATTTCATCAGAAGGTGTTAATAAATAGACATTGCACTTCTATAGGGCTTTTCATCGTACAGAAGCAATTAGTGCAAAGGGGTTTCAACCTTCATTATATAACAGGAGAGAGAGAGAGAGAACAATTAAAAGCACATTGCAATAATTGCATATTGGCCTGCGGGGTGAATACACATCAAACAGTAAACTCATTGTAGAAATTAGCAGTAGTGATATTAACCTATTGCCTGTACATCCTAATGAATACCTGAAGCAATCAGTGACATATATATGCAAGCCAAAGTCAAATAGGCCACTGTAACCCCTGATTGCTGTGGTCTTAACTCTTGACCATCTCAGACAAACACAGGGAGCACATCTACATGAGATGTTTACTGTACAGTTGCCTAATTAACTGTGCAGTAAATGTCTCAGCATCTGCAGGTTTGCCCCTATTAGGGCGCACAAAACTAATAAACTCAGCAGCAAGGTAGGACTTGTAAATACAAGCCCTACCCTGTTGCAGATTTTTTCCGTGAGCAGCAGCACACGTGTAGACACTGAGCCAGCTGGCTGGGGCACAAGGGTGCTTCAGTGTGGAGGCTGCTTGCCGGCTAGCCCTGCACTGAAGCACCCTTGTGCCCCAGCCACCCCCTCCATAGCACATTGGGCCTGGCTGGAGCAGCCCCAGGCTGGCAGGCTGACCCCCAGGCCTCCTGCCACCTGGGGCTACTGAAACCCAGCTCAATGTGCTGTGGTTCGGGTACCTCTGTAAACAGTGCACCCAGGAACTTTCTGGGAACAATGAACTGCAAAGCAGTGAGCTCCACAGTAAATTGCTGTGTGTTAATGGCTTGTGTAGATGTGCCCAGGATGGCATACATATTGAGGCAGTAGTTTCATAGATTTCATAGACATTAGGGCTGGAAGGGACCTCATAAGATCATCGGGTCCAGCCCCCTGCCCAAGGGGCAGGAAGTCAGCTAGGGTCAAAGGATCCCAGCATGATAAGCATCCAAAGGTTTCTTTAAAGTGTCTAGAGTAGGTGCTTGCACCACCTCTGGAGGCAGTCTATTCTAGGCCTTGGGGGTTTGACAGTAAAGCACTTCTGCCTTATGTCCAGACTAAAATGGTCTTGCAGGAATTTGTGACCATTGGACCTTGTCATCCCCTGGGGTGCTCTGGTGAACAGGCGTTCCCTCAGATCCTGATGCACGCCCCTTACGTACTTATAGGTTGCCACCAAGTCACCCCTGAGCTTGCGCTTCTCCAGGCTGAAGAGTCCCATAGCTCGCAGCCGTTTTTCATCAGACCTGTTCTCTTGCCCTCTGATCAAGTGTTTGGCTCTCCTCTGGACTCTCTCAAGCTTCTCCACGTCCTTCCTGAATTGTGGTGCCCAGAACCGGATGCAGTACTAGCTGGGGTATCGCATTGATGGCTCATATTCATCTTGTGGTCAGTCATGACCCCCAAGTCTCTTTTGGCCGTGATGCTAGTGAATGTAGCACTGCCAAGCCTATAAGTGTGGTGTGGGGTTTTCCACCCCCGCTGAGGTGGAGCACCTTGCATTTCTCCATATTGAATGCCATCAGGTTTTCATCTGCCTGCCTTGCAAGCCTGTCGAGGTCAGCCTGGATCACCAACCTATCCTCAAATGTGGGCACTCTTCCCCAAAGTTTGGTGTTGTCAGCAAACTTGGCCAGCCCACTTCTGACACCAGAGCCCAGGTCATTTATAAAGACACTGAAGAGGACAGGTCCGAGAACAGAGCCTTGGGGGACACCACTGGTCACTGAGCGCCACCTTCACTCGGTTCCATCTCTGGGTCCGACCTCAGAGCCAGTTCCCCAGCCCTTGGACTGTAATGTAGTCGAGGCCATAGTTGCCCAATTTTTTCCAGGAAGACATCATGGGACACCAGGTCAAAGGCTTTTTTTAAGTCCAAATATATGATATCAACCTCTTCCCTTTTGTCCAGGTGATACATCAGGAATGAGATTGGTCAGGCAAGACCTACCCACAACAAACCTGTGCTGGCTGTCCCTTAGGATGTTGCCTTCTATTAGCCTGTCAAGAATGGTTTCTTTGATCCTTTTTTCCAAGATCTTCTCAGGGATTGAGGTCAAACTGATGGGCCTGTAGTTTCCCGGATCTTCTTTCCTCCCTTTCTTGAAGATAGGCACCACATTGGCCCTCTTCCAATCTTCACATACTTTGCCCAAGAGCCACGGTTCTCAGATATCCCTGCCAGTGGCCAGGATAGTGCTAGCTGGAAGTATGCCTTAATGAAATCAGTCGAGACAGATCCTTCCTTTCCTCTGTGTAGCCAGGTATAATTATTACAACCCCGGTGAGAGGCTGCACAGCAAAGTGGATACGTTATCACCCAAGTGCATGCAGTACCCACACTGTAGCTTGTAGCCCCAGCTGAGTCTATAGCCGGGTAGCTCAAGATTAAAACACCACCGTGCTTAGACTATAAGGTTTTGTGTGTGGACATAAGGCAAATTAAGAACGACACTGGATTAAGAAGCTCCAGCACTGACCAGATGCAAGTTAGTTTACAGTGTATATATTACAAACACTTAGGTCAAAAGGACAGAAATGTGAGGAGAACACTGCATCCATCAGGAAGTAGAGGCAGGAATGCAAAATCCATCCTCAGGCTGGAATCAAGTGTCAAGGGGTTTTCAATGACCTTAAATCACTTAGACTGCAGGCATCTTCTAGCACTGCATGACCCTAACACGGTGCTGATGGCCTGGTGTAGCACACAGTGGAAAGAGCACGCTGGCTAATTCACTAGCACCTATGATAGGAGAGGGGAGTCTGCTCAAGTTCTAGCCCCGTTGAATATTCTCTGCTGTAATATGTACAGCACCCCGACTTCATTTAAAGGTCTGCTACTGAAAATACCAGTGAACTCCATTAGGAAATGCTTGAACCTTGAACATTAAAGATTGCACATTGATTTACATGTGTGGATTTTAATGATAAATATTTTTCCCATCATTTTGCAGGAAGCGAAAGGAGACTTCTCAAGGTGAGCTGGTTTGCAGTTCTTTCTGTGGCATGATTTGTTCTAAAAATGGAGTCAACTGCGTGCACTAGAGGAGCAATGTGGCTCCACTTATAACTGCACAGCAATGGGAATACTTCATGGTGTCGCTAGCCTAGACATGATGTTTCCTGAACTCATTTATCCCCCAGATACAGACTTTGACTGGACCCCATATGGAAAACAGCATTGTTTGTGATTACATTGTTCCTGCATGTCTTGATGTGCTTGTGAAGTTCAGGAAATGGAGTAGTATGCAGAAGGAAATTACTAAGGAAATGACTCGACAATCACTGTTGTAATAACACACATCCAACAAGAGGTGATGTTAAAAATCTGTCACTGGCTGGCCTTCCGGTTTGAACTCAGGCCCAGGTTTTTCAGAGGCAGGCTTTGAGCTTGGGTGCTACGGTTTGGTGGCACCTCAAGTTTTGACAGCCCTTGAACCTGGCATTGAGGAATGTTATATTGTTCAAGGGAGTGGCAAGGCTAGCTTGCTCCATTAATGGACCATACAACATTTTAAAGTCAGCAGGGTAGATCAGAGATAGATCAGTGGAGACCTACGGTCATTATCATGTGGGGTCCATGTAGAGTTCATGGGTGTCCTCACTCTGATACTCAGTAGGAGCAGGCCTGTGTTAAAAATGCACATGTAACATGTGTTACTTTAGTTAAACCTGGGCCAGATTTAACTGGAGAACCACCATCTCCCTTGCAGTTAGTCCAAGACGATAAACCAGTGAATGGATAGGTAAGCGGGCCGATCTGTCTTTTCAGCTCCTTGTGATGGTCCCTCTAGTCAAGGTTGAGGTTCGCTGGTGCATGATACAGGGAATCTCTCGGGTGCCATAGCAGGTAATGAATACACAGAAGACCAGATAGAAGACTCCCTTCTCCAGGTCTGGGAGTGTAGGGTTTTAACCAACACTGAAATGTAATTATGGTTTAACAGTAACAAATGTCCCGTGCAGATATCTGGAAGGTAGTGATGTTGCAAGGTTACATTCAATAAAAGGAAGCTCTGGTTCTTTCCTATTATTTTTCCGTGCCCAAACTGACTTGCAAAAAAACCCTGACATGTTTGGGGCAAAGAGACACAAGCCCAATCTTGCTTTGTTTCTTAACCATTCAGAGTAGCTTCGTTATCAGCCAGGCTGGTTAGCTGAGTGCCCCTGAGAAATATTCAGCTGTTTGCGCATGCAGGCTGGTTTATAACACAATGCTAAGTCCAGCAAAGCAGTTAAAACAACCTTTACCAATGCAGTCAAACTACGAGATAATACACACCTTCCATAATGTGCGTTTTATGGCTGCTGCCTTTCAAGGTCCCGTAGATCAACTTGGACATAAAATATATGGACAGGGGAGGCCTGAATAAAGTTAAGGAAAGGGGAGAGTAGACAGATCATTCAAGGGTAGACAGGGCTAGATGGTTCAGGGGTCCAGAGTTATAATTAACATGGGAAAGTTTGGTATGAGCTTTGCAGGTGGGTTTTGACATCCTAAAAAATGCCAGCACAAGTACCACAAATAGTTTTTCCCATGTTAGAGTGGAAGAAGCAATTAATAATAGTACTCAGAGTTTATATAGATAGCACTTGTCACCTGTCAATCTGTTCCAGGGGAGAGCAATCCCTTTATCCCTATTTTATAGGTAGGAAACACAAGGCACTGAGAGGTGAAGCAATTTGCCTAAAATCATCCAGCAGGCCAGGGCTGGAAGTAGGACGTAGGACTCCTGATCCAGTGCTCTGTCCACCAGGCCATGCTTCCCTAAGGTGCACCCATTGCAGTTAGCTAATGATGGTCTTCGCTGCTTGACAATTTCTGAATGTCCATGGGATTATGATCCTCCCAGATCTTCCTACCATTATAACTGGCAGCTTCAATGACACTTTCAGAGTATAGCATGTGTCTACATAGCACCATACAGCACAGCATCACGTAAAGATAACCTGAGCTAGCTCCAGAATGAGAAGCAATATAGCTCTTTCAGCATGGCTTTCTGCTTGGGGTAATTAGCTCTGCCCTGCTCATTAGCCCAGGCTATGTCATGTTGACAGGGCTGTACTGGTCCTGGACCGGAGCTAGCATGTGGGTATGGCATTGCATTGTGCTTATAGACCTATTTATACCTGCCTTATGGTCTTAGAGACTAACCCACATGCTCTCTGAGGCATGTAGCAAGGTGCAGGGACAGGACTGGAGAAGTTTGCAGTTCTTGCTGCCCTCGCTCTGTCTGTTCCATGGTGAGATGTTTTTCAGTCCATCACCTTTCCTGAGCACTTGGCATTTACTAAAGAGGGTCTCCATATTGAGTGCAGTCCCACTGCATTGAAGTCAGCTTCCTCTCCTAAGGGGCAGCCAAACTCTAGCAGTTTTGATTTCTCCAGCAAAATATTAGAGATAAATACAGCATGGTGCTAGCAAGACTAACTTCATATACAGACAATAGGAGTTGCACCGTTTTATGCCAGGATCGAAGTCGGCTGCTACTATCCAGTGTTCAAGGCTTATCATTGCTAAAAAGCTGTTCCTTCTAGTATTTGCTGTTCTCTGAAGCAGAGAAGCTTTGCAGTTGCTTTCTGTCTTTGCTGCTGTGATGTGATGATTATAAATTGTGTGTGAGAGCATACATTTTGTTAAGGCTGCACTTTTGAACTTGTGCTTGATTCAAGTTTGTTTCTGCAGCAAAAAGAAACCTCAGCGGCACATGTTTGGAGTCCAGGCAAAAGTTGTCAGCAGATGCATTGTGTAAAAACACAGTGCCAGATTTACAGCCCGGGGAGACTGTTGGTCTCTAGCTCCAGTGCAGCCCAGTGCCTGAGCACCTGCTTAGCTCTAATGCTGAGCGCTTTCCCCTTGGAGTGCTTGTTGCAGAACTGCTGCCTCTGCCGATTGTAAGTGTGGGCTCACGTCACCTGGGGCATTTGTTACTGCCACATGGCATCAGCACATCGCAGTAACAAGCAGGTGACCTCAAAACATCACTGCACCATCTCAACAAGGTGTCGAGGGGCCATTGGTTCTGCAAGTGATTTGGGGTTTGTCAAACCTACTTGCAGGGTGGGATCAAGTCATAAAAATCAGTGCTGATCTTAGAAAATACAGGTGGCATCTTTCTGCCCTTCTAACTGCATCAATCAACAGATCTCCCAGGCTGGATGTTTCTACCCCAGCTCATGGGGAAAATGACTTGTCATGTGTTTGGCATGAATAGTCGCCTTCATTGTACGCTTCCTGTTGCTTCCAAACTAAGGAACAGAGCCATTTCAAGCATATGTTCTTACATTTAGTTAGGGAAGATCTTGCTTTGAGCAAGCAGTTGGACGAGATGACCTCCTGAGGTCCCTTCCAGTCTTTCTTTTTAGGGCTAGGGACAGACAATCAAAAAGCCTGATCCCAAATCAATTCAGTCTTTGCAGGTTAGTCTAACCTGGCTAGGCTAAACCAGTTTATAACCATACAGACATCCCCTCTGGACTGAGAAAATGCAGGCACATACCTGCAGCAGCTCAGGCTAGAAGCTGGGAGGCACTAGAGCACTGGCGACATGTAAGGAGTGCACCCGGGTGCACGTGCACCCCCTGAGCGTGGCAGTGCACCCCCTACAAAAAGGTGCAGCCAACTTACAATGGTAAGGATATCCTCTTCACCTGCCTAGCCCTTACCTGTCCCTGTCAATGGGCAAAGTTGAAGTGCATTTCTGTCCCTCAAACTCACTTCTGCTCGGAGTCTTTGGGCATTTAAACCTGTTCCGATGCGCTGGAAATCCAGCGTGTCAGAGCAGAGTCAATGAACCGAGTCTGCTGGAGCATGTAAGTTGATGCAGTCTGGCAACCTTGTGTCACGTGTATCAGAGGCCCAGCGCACCTCCGCTCTGAGAAAATGGTGGCTTTGCACGCTGAACTAAAACATGCTCTATGTGCTTTAGTTCAAAGCGCACCACTGCCATCTTCTCAGCACGTGGACGCACTGCGCCACTGATGCATGTGATGTGTTGGCACTTCTAATTTGTGCATCTCTCTAATTAAAAGCGCCCGGTGCCATATTGGGAGCACACTTAAAAATGCCTTTAGAGTTCAAGCTCTACTTGGCTGTGCACTTCACCTTTGCTTATGGGATGGTAACACACAGCCATACACATCAAGTATGAATCCTACCTGCAAGCACATAAGAAACCCCGTGGGGCTCATGGGGTGTTTGGGACAGCTAGACTAAAACAGCATAACCCAACGTTTGATGTCAGTGGCCTGCCCCAAACCACTGCCTTCCAAGCAGAGCTGCACAGCCATTACCAGGACCCTTGAAGTCAATAGAAACTTTGCTGTATAATTTCCCTGAATGGTTCCTCATATGGAATTATCCCTGCTACTCTTTGCTGGGTTTCAAGGATTTTCTAATGCCCTCACCTCAATTTTGGGAGAATAATTGGTGATGTATCACTCAGTGAAGTTTAAAAATAAAAAGACACTAGCATTTTTATTAGAGGAAATTGCTTTTCCCCCTTCTTTCAGAGAGCACCCAAAGGATTTGGTTGTTGGACTGAAATAAGGATTAATTTAAGCAGGGACTTGCACAGAAGCCTGTAGGAATCAGGTGCCCCGGGATCCGGTCATCTTCAGTGGGAGTGGGACACTTAAGACTTGATCCTCTTGAGGTCCGTTCCAGCTCTATTTTATTATGATCTTTCAGGTCTTGGAGTCAGAGGCAAAACTTTCATGATGCAGAATGAGGTCCCTAATTCTTTCAGCCTGCTTGCATTGTCCCAGCCTTCACTTGTATAGGCTGCTTCTCATCCAGAGCCTCTAAGGCAGGGGCGGGCAGTTATTTCGGGCAGAGGGCTGCTTACTGAGTTTTGGCAAGACATTAAGGGCCACATGACAGGCAGCCCAGGGAAGATAAATATCAATTTTCTAAAATTTTAGGGGCCCTGAGGGCTGGACAGAATGGCCGGGCGGGCCGCATCCGGCCCGTGGGCCGCATTTTGCCCACCCCTGCTCTAAGGACTTGTGTATACTGTACTGGCAGCTGGTCTTTTGGAAAATGGGTCTAAACTTGTCTTGCGCTCTCTCGAGTCTGCTGATTAACTCCAGAGCCCCAAGTTCCCCCATGAACCCACTTGTACCCCTTCTCAAACCAGCAGGACACCAAGGGCTTGAGAGGAGGCATTGAGGACAGGCCCGGAGCAGCGTCATAGGCAAACTTTGAATTCTGTAGTGTGTCAGCAGACTCAGGGCAGGACATGCTCAGACCCATCCTCGCAGCGACATACCGCTGCCTTGATAAAGACAAACCCTAAGTAAGATGCTGGAAAGTACCAGGTTCCTTTTGAACTGCTTTCTTGGAAGATCAGAGCATATTGCTAGTGTTGCTGGGATGTTTCCCTTAATTTAATCCTGGTAGATTAAGGGCCTGATCCAATGCTGATTAAAATCAGTTAAAAAGCTCAAAATGGCTTTTGTTTTAATGTTGCAAGATCAGGGCTTTAGACCTTAAACTATAGTGATGGTACTAAACCTGAAATCTTCCATAAAACTTTTGTCTCCAGGTTTGGGTAACGAAACACCATGTAGACAGCGCTTTTAAACCACTCCCCAAACAGTCAGCCTTTGTTAGGCTTTTTGAGTCAGGAAACCTTATGCTTTTAGAGGAGATCACAAGAGTATCCCCCAGCAAAATACTCCCAAGGAACTGGAGGGGGGAAGGGAGCGTACTAATTTACCCCTAAGTAACATTTGAAAATAATATAGATGTTCCTGCAGATTGTGATCTTCCACAATTATATGTTGAGTGTTCATTCTGCGTAATGAAACGGCATTTGAGCAATTAGGACTCATTAAAGGATTACAAGAGCTAACCTGCATCATTTCATATTACACCATAACATGGGCAGTTGTAAAATACTGCATGCACGATAGCACCTTCTTATACAAGGACCTCCCTTTTCTCATTGCCTCCCTTTTATTCAATGTCATTAATTATTAGGTCACTAAGAATTTGGAGCTTTGGGCAGCAGTTACAGTTGCAGCTGACCGTAGCTACTCCAAAAAGCTTCTGCATCTGCTGCAACCCAATGGCACATGCAACCTTGCTTAAAATAGATTACGGCTATTTATCATGGTCCGCCTGCAAAGCAACTGGCAAACATCAAACACTCTCACAATGTCACCCAGAGGGAGGTGGGTGATACCACCAATGTATAGATGAGGAAGTTGAGGTGGAAAGGTTAATTGACTTGCTAAAGTTCATAAAAGAGTCAAGATTAGGAACTTTCTAATGCCCAGGCTAGTCAGTCAGTAGTATCTGCCCCGCCTGCCTTCAAGGTGGTTAGCTGACCTCTGCATGGACGTTCATAATCTAGCTTCATATTGTTATTCAGTCTTTTCATTCAAGATGTCAGACTCACCTAGAGGCCTGGGCTAAACCCAGACTGCAGGGCTGCTCACGGTCTGGATCCAGCGTGGGCATGAGTGCAACCACCGTGGTCACCGTGCCATTGGCAGCAAGCTGGGGTCTGTATGTGCTTTCACAGGCTACCACTGCTGCTTCTGGGATTTTCCCAGTCCCTCAAGGACAGTGAGTCACACCACACTTGTCATATCTGGCATCTCTTTGGCCTCACAAAGTCTGATTTTGGAACTTCCTTTTTTCCCAGGCACATCACGGAAACATCTCAGACTGCTCGGTGTTGATGGCAGAACTGAAACAATTCTTTTTTCTCTGGGACCAACCTAAGCACCAGTGACATGTCAGGTGGAGGTTGGCTGTTTCTTGGAGAAATTATATTGTGTAGCTTTTTCTAGCTTTTCACATGTCAAAAATGGTGCTTAGGTGGGTATCTGGGAGCAGGAGACTAACCTATTTGTTGCAAATACAGCAAGCAACAAACATTGCTGTCTATTCATCCTGTCCAAGCAAAATGCAGAAACTCTATTGGAGCCCGAGCCAGAAACTCGGGCACAGAGCTCCCTCTCAGTGCCCAGCTTGCAAAGCCACAGGGCTTGAGGCCCTCTAGCTTTAAGTATCTTCCCCTGCTGGATATCCAGTGAACCAAGTGGGGCCAGGACCTGGTGGTTAGAGCCTTTTGCTGGAAAGCAGGAAATACAGGTTCAGATTCCCTCTGGGTGAAGGGAACTTTGAACTTGGGTCTCTTTGCTCTCCGGGCAGGTACTCGAACTATTGAGATGCAAGGGGAGAGATTCCCCACCTCCTGTTTGCAACCCAGACTGATGCCCCTGCCTGGGGGGAGTAGCATCTAAAACCCATGTTAATGCCCTGAAATGTCACTTCTGCAGGTAGAGTTAGCCAAGCCCATGTCACCTCCCCACTGAAAGGTGGAACTGGATGTTTGCCTAAGTATATACAAATAAAACAAGCAATTCCCTCTTTTTCTGTTTTCCTTCCCAGCTCTTGGAAGAAGCAGTGTTACTTCTAAAATGTACTTCTGTGCTTGGGGAGGGAGGCAGGAGCATAGGTGCGCCTACAGCTATTCCACTGCCCTGAGTCTCCCCTCCGCCGATCAGCGTAACATAGCTATCATGGGAGGTCACTGGTCGATGGAGGGGGACAGGACCAAACCTCCAGCAGTGAGATAATTGCTGCCTTTGAATATATCCAGGGGGGTAAGCGCCAGGGAAGGAAAACTATTTAAATTAATGGACGGTTTTGCCACAAGAGCCAGTGTGGATAATCTGGCCACAAATATTTAGACTAGAAATTAGAAGGACCCTAGCCATTGGAGCAGTCAGGTCTTAGAAGAGTTGGAGAACGGGGGGCAAAAAGCCGACAGAGGTCAGCACGTTTATGTAAAGCAGTGAGAGGGCTGGGGGATCCAGGCATATGCTCCTAGATGGCTGGATCCATTCAGGACATAGACCTGAATGGATTGGGGGGCACATATGCTGCATTTTGCATCAGGCCAGGACTGTTTAAACAAAGGTGCCTTGTGCAATCGTAGCCCTCTTTTCCTCCCTCCCGTGCTCTTCTGTCCATACGAATCTACCCACAGAGCTGCTCCGTGAAATGGTAACGTTGCGGTTTCTACATCCTGAGACAATGCACTGAAAGGAATAAATGCAGCCATCTGGAGAGCTCCCCTCCGATTGTGATAATGGAGGGAAAAGTTACTACATGGCTTTAAGATAAATAAATACGGGGAAGAAAGGAAACCCCAGTGCACTTCGCTAAAGAGGAACAGATGCAGAGCCAGAGCAGCCAGCCAGCTGGGTAGGGTCATATTAAATATTGTGGCTGTGTTCCTGTAGCTTGATCCCCTCTTTGAACTCTCTCTCTCTCTTTTTCAGCAATGAAATTGTAAGGAGCGAATTAAAGAAGCTTCCAGCTCTCCCAACACCAGCACTGAAGGAGCATCCATCCTTGGCTTACTGGTAAGCTATTTCTCTGTATAGATGCTTCTAATCCTCACCTCCGCTGTGAGCCAACCCTGTCTAACAATGTGAGAACAGGACCACAGTCCAGGAGCTCCTGACTTGGCCAGTGACTTGCTGGGTGATGTTTGTGAAGTTGGGTTTGCCGCTCTGTACCTCAGTTTCCCCCTCTGTTAAATGGGTGCCTGACCCACTGGGAGGTCAGTGTCCCAAGCTGTTCACCTGACTCACCCAGAGAAATCCTACTCAAGTCCATGCGCCTGGTTTGCTGCTGTCTTGAGCCTTCTTGAAGCCATTTGCAGTGGTGGAAAGCGGTTATGGCATTTGATCAGGTTGCAACAGCAGCATCTTACGCCCACTGTGCTCTGTTTTTACCGGATTATAAGCAGGCATGCACCATGCAGGATGGGGAAGACACAGGCTCTGGAACTGCTCATATGGGTAAACGATTACTTCCTGAGCATGAACTAATTGATCTCTGTATGGGATCCCCAAAGCCCAAGGGCCTGGCTCTCCTCTTATCTTGGCCTGTGGGTATTCATAGGTTCAGAGCAGGGATCTGTACAACGCTTGGACTACATCAAGCAGTCTCCGGGTGCTATGAGTTGCATTGTTTGTTCATCCTTCTTTCTGTTGCTTTGGAAACATGATCTGTTTGCGCCTCGCAGCAGATGCAGCATCTCAGTTGAAGTCAGCCTGCCCCCTGAATCCTTTCCCCTCTGTCTGCTCCTCCCCTCCTTTTCATCTGTGCAAACAGGAGAATTAGTTTGGGGGAAAGCCCTGGGTTAATACTGAGATGCTCTGATTTGCCTTTCTGTTGGTGACCCTTTCATGTCTGTCTTTAAAGCATTAGGCTCCAAGCAGCAGGGGGGAAGGGAGGAAGGGGAGTGCAGTCTTCTTATCTGCTCCTTTAATTTCTGCAGCCTGGTAATTTGATGATGGCAGGGAATACGGTTTCCATTTTGAGGTTTCTGATCTCTCTTCCCCTGCGGGAGATCTCTCCATTTTTCTGAGCCAGGCTTCATCTCCAGAGTCAGCTGTAACTGGTGCAGCACCAGGGGATGCTTAATCTCTACAGGCATTTTCAGCTCATCAAGAGAGGTTTAGAAACCGGGGCTGTAGCTCAGCATTGGAGGCAGTGGCATGTACAGACCCCCCATGTTTCTCTCCCTCTCCATACTCTCACAATGAACTAAGCCTTTATGATAAAAATAGAGGGGAGAATGCCTAGCAGGCACTGCCTTTTACAAGGCAGAGAGGGAGAGCCGTCTGCTTTCTTGGTCTCCTCTTCAAAATAAGGCCCAGTGCCTTCCATCTCAGCCCAGCCCCACTTACACACGCTTTGCCTTTTCCCATGGCCAGACTGTGCCATGCCAGACCCTGAGCTCCCGTGGATCTTGACAAGCCCCTACCATGATCAGTGTAAGAGCAGAGACTGCAGAGCCGTGGCATGATGACCGGTTTCCTTATACGCATACTCCCTTGGTTTGGATCTTAAATGGAGCCGGGCAACCCAGGCCAGAGAATCTGCTTCAAATACTATTTTATTTACAGCTGTTCCCAAAAAGCACTTTTCCCCCATGAACCTGATTAAGTTCATGCAAGTCATTCATGGGTAAGGACAGACCACTGAGAGCTGCAGGTTCAGGCCCCAGGTCAGAAAGTTCATTGCTTCCCATAACCAAGTGACCTTAGCCCCGCAGCGCCCTTGTGACTCCAAGCTCTTGCCCAACTTTTATTACATTCAGACCTTATTATTTTTCAGAAAAGTTTGTCCTACGCCCCCAAATACTTTTAGTTTTAACACTGGAAAGAGGTGAATAATGACTCGGGCCCGAAGCCACTTCCCTGAAACACTGAGTAGACTTTAAATGATCTCCATGGAAGGATGTTTAAAGCTCTAATTGTCTTCTCAGTCCTTATACGCTGCCTCTGCTTCTTTGCATCTTGCTCTGGTTATGCAGCGTAAGGCAATTTCACACTTTAGTCTTCTGTTTGTCTTCCGGTTCATGCTCTGGTTCTTTCTTGTTAGCACAAAATGATGGGGCGTGATTTTCCAGCGCCGCAAGGATATTTTGGTGTATGCATGTTCATCGGCTGTGCAGTCTTATTTGATCCTTTTTATCCTTCATCCATATATAATGATGTATTTGCATATGTACTCAGCAAGAATGGAAATTCTCGCATGCAAATCATTTTGGATGTCTTTTCACTCCTCCCCTGGCATGGGATATAATCACAAAGGTACATGTTCTTCTTCCTGCGAGCACTGCCTAGCGAACAGAAGGTGGACTACGGGTCTAGACACCAGCGTGTTGAGTTCTGAAGAGGTTTTCATAGCCAGAGCTGAATTAAGGCCATCTAGGACTCTAGGCACCACCAGCATAAGCCCTTGTGGCCTCATATCCTGCCATACTACCAAACTAGGATTCCCAGAATGACTTGCGCCCCACGGCACACATTGCCCATGTTGCCGCAGTGTGCAAGTGGGAAGTGCAAGCAGATAGGGGACTGGGAGAGTGGCTGGAAGGAGGGGCACTCCCTCCAGTGCCCTTTCCCTTAGACGGCACTGTGGCCCTGGCTCCCCTCCTTTGAGTAATATGGCAGACTTCAGAATAATCAGAGAAAATCCCCTGCTCCGAGCTGCTGTTTCAGGCTTTCTTCACTCACATGTCACATTTGCAAGCCTTTCTGTTAGTCTGTGATGGCTAGAGGGATGGTGGTGGCTTTAAATGAAAGCTGAGATTCTGGTCCCACCTTCCAACTCCAGAAACAGGGCCCTGAATGCAGGCCTGCCATGCCCATGTCCTAATTTGGCCCTAAAGGTAGGTACCAGCAGCATAACGTGGAGTGGGCAAGAGGGAGACGTGGCCCAAGGGAGGGGTGCCTCGCTCTCCCATTCCCCTCTCTGCTTGCACTTCCCAGCTGTACATTGCAGCAGCAAGGGCAGCGTGTATCATGGGGCATAATTTTAGGAATTGTAATTTCATGGTGGCAGCAGACCTCACTGCTGCTAAGAGGGGAAGTTGGCCCCCTTTTTTGCCACTGCAATCATCAACTTTTGCCTTCCCTACATGGGCTTCAGCAGCAAAAGAATAGGCTGAAAAGTTTCCGCCCTGGAGCAGGAAACACCACTCCTGCTCTAGAGAACTACAATTCCCAGAATGCGGTGCACTGCGTGAGACACACTTCCCAGACCGCTGGCTGCCTGGTGGGAAAGGGTGAGAGAGGACTGGCCCAGGCGCTGTGTCTGCACGGGATGCCTCTGGTACATATTCCGCAAGATTGAAACACAAATGCAAAATGCAAAATGAATAGGAAACAGAAAAAGTTTTGCTCCACCTGGCTTTGGTTTTCTGACTGTTTCTATTGTATCTTAAATAAGTAGCTCCTAAACCGGGAGCTAATGTGTGCCTCTGCCCACACACACCCAACAAATACCCAAGGAAAATTCAAGGAGCAAAGTGAAGGTTGGATTGCCTAGGTGGGATATTCAGGAGCACCCCAGGCTGTCAGTTTGCCAACATCCTCTGGCTTTCAATGGGAGATGTGTTCCCAGCTCCCTTCCTCAGCCCCTTTGAGAATCCCCCCTTAAAACTTAAGCCTCAAACTTCAAGTTAGGTTTTCTTTAAATGCAGTGCAGAACACCACTTCCACGCTGATCCAGATCTTACGTCTGCATTGCGCCTTGTGCATACAGACACAAAGATAAGTCCCATAAGTCCCCTTGCAGGCAACAATAGGCCTTTGAAAGTCTATTCTCTTGCATGATTTAGGCGATTGCCGTGCTCACCCGATGAGGCCCAGAGCTCTCGAAAACACTGCTATGTTTACAGCAGGGAAGGACTGCCCTTTAGCATATGGTGTTACCTGTAGTAACCCGTAAGTAAAAGCCCATGTTGTTGGCTCCATGCTAACAAGTCTCAGGACGGCTATGAAATGCATAACATGCCAGCAGAGATGAAGGAGCTCTGGGCCACAACATCAGAAGAGCTCAGCTCTCGGTAAGGCCCAGAGACCTATGGGCAGCCACTCAGAACAACGCAGGCTGAATCCATCTGAATATCTGGTCCTTATCGCGGGAACTCAGTCTGGCTCCATGCCCTTTCGAAATCCTGGAGATTTGTCTGCCTACTAGCTCTACCAGCTGCTACTACCAGAGCCTGTTCTCAGTCCTCACATTCATAAGAGCTTTATAACAATCCTTGCCTGTAGACTATCATTCACATACAGGTTTAGCAGCATTCACATGGATGTGTACGAGTTGACAGGCGGGCAGTAGCATGTCAGCTCCATATGATTTCCAGGCACTAATGATCCATTGAGTGCCCTCTACAGCCATCATGTATTACGAGACGAGCTGACATCGCTGACGCGGAGGCAATCTGGAGTCCGTGCCATGATGGTCAGGTCAGCAGGTGGCCCCAGACGATGCCCTGCCACTCGCTCAGCTGTCAGGAAGAGTTAGCCCCATAGCAGCCTGAAGAGCAACAGCTGAAATGATAAACCAGAATGTCTGTAAGCTCTGCTAATTCTCATCCTGCCCAGTGAATTATTGTGCTTGTTTTTATTGGCACGTGTCACGGTGACCCCCCGTGCATGGACTGACACAGGAGACAGCAACCTGACCTCTGTGTCTGACGATTTCTTGCATGTGGCAGCAGGAAAGAGAGAGCAGGAAACAAATCTGTTGTGTGAAAGGAGGCCTGCAAGGCAGTGGGCTTTCACAGTGTCACTGATAATCCAGGGTAGATGATTTAACAGCAGTGCGTGAGACCTCCAGAAAGGAGGGTTACAGAGCTAGCTCTCATACATATTTCAAATGTATTTTTCAAGGGAAGGTAAGTATATCATTTTCCTCATCTTACTGGTGGGGAAACTGAGGCACAGGGCACTGAAGGGAAGTCCCACAGCAGGTCAGTGGCAGACCCAGAAGTGAAAATACCTTTCTCCTGAGCTCTAGCCCAGTGCTTTGTCCACTGGACCACATCTCCCCAGAAGGCAGCTTTCTAAAGACTTGGCTTTCCTTTGAGGGAGCTGTACTTTTGACTAGCTTTCGCAGCCCAAAGGAAGCAGTGTCAGAAAAGTGTAATTATTTTATCGATTTTAAGAGTTTGTAACAAAAACAGACAGCGCGCAGGTGCTTACGGGACAGGATACAGGGAGAGAGAGCTGTTCCTCGCTGGTATTGTGCTGTACAGAGCTAATGCCAGGGATTCATCTCATCAAAAAACTACGAAGAACCAGAACCAGAGCAAAGAACAACCTCTGGGGCCTGGTTCTGCTCTCACACGGGCTTCTGCGATGCCGGAGACAGAAGTGAATCAGGCTCCCATATAATAACCGGCTATGAAGTCATGTTAAAGGACTGTACGTCCTCTCTGTCCTTCTTTATTGCTAGGAACAGTGTTGTCTAGAGACCTTCCAGCATTTGTGCAGTCATGTCATTCAGTTCTTGTTCCACAAGTTAATCTCGCTTGCGACTGTTATGTACCAAAGGCCATAGATGCATATGTACAGCCTCTGCGGGCTTTGGGGAAGCCACCTGCCCTTGGGGATCCAGCTTCTGGGTGATAGGATTTGCTTATGTTTCATTTACTGAATGTGCAAATGATTGGGTGCTATTTGTCAGGAGAGCTGTCATATTCGTTTCCCCATGGACGCAGCCCCCGAGCAGAATGGCACCCTGGACAGTAGGTTGCACCCTGCTGGAAGACCTCCCGGCAGCACACGTTGGCTCGCTGACAACTTTTGTTATTTTGGCAGGATTAGCGGGGGACGTTGATCCCAAGGGAGTGAATGAGGGAGGCAGTTACTCGCACATAACACATGGCAGGAATGCTAGAGAACAGCTGGCAGTTGCCTACTAAACTCTGACAACCATTCTGCTTGAGATTGACCCTGCCCCGGCCTTGCTTTTCCTCCTTTCCTTTGCATTATTACGGTGCTTTTGCATGAACAGAGGACCTCCTCGGTTCAAATGTCTGATTCCCCCACCTGCATACATAATCTCCCGTCTATGTCACGGCGCTCTCCGCACAGCCCCTCATTGTGTGTCGCAGACGAGATTGTGAACGGCCTTTAGCTGAGCTCTAAACAGCAGGGCCAGGTGAGCTCCTTTGCAACGGTCTGTGGCAGGCTAACAGAAACGGGACTGGGAAGACAGAAGCTGGAAGGCAGTCTTATGTAAGCAGAACTGTTGCTGTGCGACATGATCTGCGATGATTTCCAATCAAGGCCCCGGGGGTCTTGAAGCATCTGAGATGAGCTCATCAGCCTTCCTACCCCACCCCAGCTTGCTCTGGCCTTCTCTGCAGCAGCAGAGAAAACCCGCCAGGCTTCTCTTCCTCCTGACAAAAGAGTCCCTCAGCCAGACGGCTGCTTCGCCACAACCAGGGGCCAACGTCACCAACTTGGAGCTTTTGTCCCTAGATAGAACAACTTTTGGGGGGGTTCCTAGTGACAGAGTGCCTGCAGTAAGGGTCCTGTATCAGTCTCTGATATGTCATACCTATTCAGTTATCTAGGGACGCTTCCGATGACTTCAGAAGACCGACCTAGCAACTTTTTGAAGTTAGTTTGGCTGATTTCTGCACCGTTGAAGGAGTGTGCTGAGAGGGCTTTAGGATGGAGCTCTGCAAAGCTTCTACACAATGGTTGCCTATGCACATGCTCGTTGGCTTTCTAATTAGAGTGCATCAGAGCAGACTCAATTAATCGAGTGTGCTCCACGTTCTAATTAGAACGCTCCAGCGTGGCCGCGCTGTCACATTTCTAAATGGCCACAGGACTCGTTATCTAGACCTTATTGAACGGGGGTGATGGTTCCAGGCAGGCCGTGTGCTCTCTGTGTGTGTGCCCTTCTGACTGGCTTTCGTTCTGGGCCTCACTGAATGTGGTTTAGATAAAGTGCCTCATGGCCATTTTTAAATGTCTTGGGGCTTAATACATGTGACGGTGAGGCGTTTTAATTAGAGCAGCTCCTCGGGAACCTCTCTAACCTCCCCACCATGCACCTCTGAGCACATGTACAGGCATCCAGTGTTACAGCCCGTAGAGAGGTGCCCCCAGCACTGTCTGACCTCTTCTAGAGTCCTCTGTAGCTCAGGTTTGGAGGGTACCAAAGTGGTGTAAAGTCGCCATCACCTTCCTTCCCACCGTGCTGGAGTTTTCTGTGTTGTGCCTCCTGAAGGCACAGCAAAGATACCTCATCCTCAGTGTAAAGGCACAATGGCTAGGACATTTGAGTGCATATCTGAGGGCCCGACACTCCAGTCACATCAGTATTATACCAGTGTAATTCAGCTGACTTCATGGGCATTGCTCCTAATTTGCATCGGTGTAGATCAGACCCATTGGAGTTACACCAGTATAAATCTAGTGTGAGAAGAAAAGCAGGCTTGGAGTCTGCCCTCAGGTATATAGGTGCAAATCAGCAGAAGTTTGGCTGAAATTAAAGGAGACCCATGGAAGTGATACACAAACCCCAGCCCATAATTACCCCTGCTGGATCCCCTGTGCTGGAATTCACAGTGTGCGGTGGTTCTGCTGTCTCAATATCCATACGAGCATCAGCAAAGAAGGGAGGAGGAGGCTGTTCAAGGCTGGAGTCGCAAGGCTCGTTCTCTCTCTTTCTCACTCTTATTCTTACTCTGTAGCTGGGGCTAGCCTCAGAAGCTCTGCAAATACTAGGCAATGGTGCATTGTTAATAAGAAGTCTCCAGAATGCTTCAGTAAAGATGAACAGAGGGTTTTGTGCCTCTGTGCTGAAGCAGTGAGGCGTGCTCCTCATTCGCTTCAGCAGCCTGGGTGACCCAAAGGGCCCTTTGGTTCTGCAAGATGATTACAAGAACCAAGGCAAAATAAAAACCAGGTATCTCAAGGCACTGGGTGCAGGTAGCCTCATTGCACTTATTCAGGAGAGTTATCATCAGGAAACTGAGGCACAAAGGAGAAAATCTGAAGCAACGGATCCTCATTCCCCATTGTAAAACTCAAATCTTCCAGGAAACTTTCTTTGAAATCCATTTTTATTTTCTGGTTCATTCTTGTATTTCTGAAATTATTTAAAATCTCTGCCCAGCACCCCCAACCAGTTCCCTGGGCTGGTAGCCATACTTAACAAAAATGTCTGCAGAGCTATTGCAATCTTCCCTGATTAGCAAGCTGCAATGAAAAATAAAACAATTCTGTTTCTCCCTTTCCAGTGAGGACAGAGTCATTGAGCATTACAAGAAGCTGAATGGACAGACAAGGGGCCAAGCAATTGTAAAGTAAGTGAGAAATGCAAATGCCGGGAGTCTGTATTTGCTCTGTGATATTCTGTAGAGGGCTGGAAATTCTGCATAACCGTCTCCCGTCTAGTAACTTTTTTTTAAAGCATGGGCTTTTTCAGGAGAATGTATACACTCCATTCTGCTTCTCAGACATGTGCCTGTCTCTTTTGTTTCGTTCTGCAGTTACATGAGCATTGTAGAGTCCCTCCCGACGTATGGAGTCCATTATTATGCAGTGAAGGTACGTGCCACTGAAAAAAGCCAATTATCGAATTAAACTGACAATAGTGGCAAAACAAAAACCTTAGGCTCCATGTACAATACACTTCACTAAAAGTCCTGCTCCACTTCCTTTGTTAAGACAAACTTGTTTCAACTCTGCAGTGCCTGTTTAGTAAATACAGTTCAGTAAAGGAAAATCCTGTTCTTCAAGATAAAATTCCAGCATCCCCTCCACAATGCTGGAGTGACTGCAGTCAGCCTGCAAGCAGCAACAGGAACTAGTGGTGCCAAAGTGAAGTGCCAGTGGCAGGGTCTGATAGTTTTGGGATACCTGGATTTTGCCCTCTTGTTGCCATATGAGCAGCTTGCTAGGAGTGACTCAAGGACCTGCCATTATTGGCACCTTATAGATGGCAGCTTCCTGCACTTAATCACTAGGGGCCTTCCCTGGGGCTGATGGTTATTCCCTGGGGCTGATCCATTACCTCTTTGCTGCTTGACCAAGGATGGAGAGTTGTTGTCTTTTTTTTAACTGGTGAAATCAATAAACACAGAAAGGAAACTAGAGTTGCTTTCCCCAAAGCATTTCCCCCTATTCATTGCTGGTGGTGTTTTGATATCTTTTATCTTTCTCTATCTGTACTAGTAGGTTTTTGTATGTACAGGGGCATTTTTCATGTCTCTCTGCAAAATGTCTTTCCCACTTATGACACTGTAAAAAGAATAGTATAGGATGATAAAAATCACAAGGATGGCTTTTCTGATCTTTTCCTTCTATATAAAGAAAAGAGAAGCCGGAAGTCCTATTGTAGGACTCTGTGGGCTATGTTTGGAGAGAGAGAAAGTGGTTTTCCCATCCTTTCTCATAGGACAGGTCACACAGCTTCCATTGACTTCCATGAAATAGGAAAGGACTGATCAATTGGGCTCTGGCACCCAAATCTGCAAGCACTTGCTCCCAGAAGTTGTCCCAGGGCACTCTTCAAGTTATCATTAAGCATGTAGCTAATATTACCCGTAGTGGGTGTTGGGTCAGACCCTGCAGGTCCGGTCCCCGTAAGATGTAAGAGCTCAGACACGTTCAGCAGAGCAGCTCACAGGTCCTGGGGCTTTGGATCAAACCTGTATGCAGAGTGTAGAAGTGACAGCCAGTTTAGACCTCTTCCATCTTTTGGCTGGATTTGCATTGTTTTTGGTGCTATTTTTTAACCTGCCCTTCTCTGGCACATTAACGAACCGGATATAATTTCACGGAGGGTTCCAATTACCTACATCACAAAGAGGCTCATATCAGATGTCATCCATTACTCCATAAAATGGCTTTACTGCAAAGTCTTTGGGGTCTGGGCCTGTCAGACCTTATCACTTGGTAGCCTTCGCCTCACATTAATGCGGTGTTTTGTAGATTTATGTCAAAGTTCTCCAGCATAATTCAAGTCAGCTGGGCTATTCTCTTTCACCGGTCTCCAATCTCCGAGGCCAGAGGGAATAAAGTTGAGACTAATTTGCGCAAGGGGTGGGGAAAGGGAGAGGATGAGCCATTACTATAGGAACTAAGGGCTGTGCTTCCATAGGGATACTTTTAGTAGCTTTATGACAAAAGCCAGGCATACTCCATTTGAGGATATGAGGACCTCACAGAGATAATTTAGCAGTATCCATGGTCGGGGATGATCCCTGCCCCTGAATAATGGACTAGGGAATCAGTAAGGATCTTCCCCTTTCATACAATATTATTCCTTCTACTTTATCTCCTAGGACAAGCAGGGAATTCCTTGGTGGTTGGGACTTAGCTACAAGGGGATCTTTCAGTACGACTACCATGACAAAGTGAAACCAAGAAAGGTAAGTGTGTACTTCGCTGTGCCATTTGACCCTTTTCTCACCACTTGTGTTATGCATTGTTCTGATGTTCGAAAGGCGGTTGAACGCTGGCACTGATTCCCATCACTGATTTACAAGGATGATATGGGAGGTGGGAGGTGTATCTCCCAAGGCTGCCTGAGGAAGCTGACAGCCTGAAGTAGCCCCTGATTTATTAAAGTGCTGCAGTGCGGTGAAAAATTGTGTCATAAATGCTGCTTTGAATCCCACAGTCATCTGGTTCATGGCCCAATCCTGCAAAAGGTTCAAGAAGTAAGAATTGAAGACCTGATCCTACAATATGCTCAGCACCTTCAGCTTTTATTATCATCAGTAGGAAGTGATGATAGCACTCTAAGAGCTTGAGTCAAAGCTCAATAGCCCAGGCTATAAATGATTAGGCAGAAGGCAGGGTATATTCACACCTTATAGTTTAACTGAATCAGCAATGCATAAGTTTTCATAAGCATTAACTTTACCAGATGCTGAGAAGGAACTGATCAGAGATCAGATCAGAGAAGAGAAATGGGCTGACATGCAGATAAGCGCAGTTCTTCTCCTCCTTACTCAAAAAAGCCCCAAACAGCAAATTTTGAGGGGAGAGAAACATTAATTTGATATGCTGATATATTAATGGCTCAAAGGCTGATACCAGTCAATCCAGGATAGGTAGAAGGCAGGGCAGGATGGCACCTTACAGACTACCTGGTTCAAAGAATTATGAGCTATTGGAGGTGACAACCTGTTTCATCAGATGCTAGAAAAGGACTCAGGACAGAAAAGCTTCCTAACGAAAGGCAGGGACATTTCTCCTCCATCTCCATCCTGTTTAGGAGCTTTATGATGAAAAATTCCTGAGTATGCCTGTCGATTATTCTAAAGCACAAGCTCAGCCTGTGTTTCCAGTGCCACCCTATTCTGGGTCTCCACTGAAATTACTCAACTTGATCCTCCTTTGAAGCCTGGTTTGCTGAAACCATGTACTCAGCACTTTGAAATATCAGGTCTCCCAAAAGCCTTTCAGGGTAGATGCCCAAAAAATATGGGTTCCTAAAACTATGAGTCACTTTGGTGAATAGGGCCAAGAGGTTTCTATAACATTGGCTTCAGCATCCTGGAATTTCTTCTGGAGCAAATGTGTTGATCGGCTGAGCTCGTTTTGTCAGGTAGACTCAAATTTTCTGTGGTTATGCACCTGCCTTTCTCAGTCATCCCTGCCCCTGATGGAAAACTAAACAGCTTCCAGCACTCAGTCTCAGACTGGCAGGGAAAACCAGCCAACAGTATTTGTCATACCTGGGCAACCATGAAGACATCAGGAGGGAAGCAACAGGCTTCAGGCTGGCTTCCACATGGGAATACAGAGCCAGGCTGTCCAGAACACGGCACAGCACATCTGCAGATGCAAATACCTGTGCTAAATTGCCATATTTCTCAATACATTGATTCTTTGCCAGCTGGCTGTCCTGATTACTCATTGTTTTCCTTCTGTGGACATGTTTCAGCAGAATCCAACTTTCTCCTCTTCTCATGTGCAAATTGACTGCTGGTTGATGATCACAAGTTTCTTTTATGATAAACTGGAAGGAGGTGCCTACTGAAAGATAGAAAACTTGAGACTTCTGCTTTTCTGCTGCAGAAATCAGAATGTGAGAGATGCATTGGTTAAATGAGGCTTTCTATCTGCTGGGAAGGTGTTTACACAACATATTTACATCAGCCTAGATACAAGTACAGATGAGCTGCATTAGGTAGGGGAAATTGTTAACCCGCAGGGCGCTCACGCAGGCAATAGGTACTTTGCATCTCTTCTATGATACGGATTTGCACCCACTCACACACATTGCCATAGAATCCACCTCCAAAAGTTGGGCTCAGCTGCAGAAGTGGTTCCTCGAGGGCAAATAATGCTCTGCAACAGCCAGCTTGCCAGGACCGGATTCAGGCCCTGGGAAACTTTGGGGGTTCTTGCTTCTCTGGTCAGAAGGGTTGCTGCGGTGGGTGAACGAAGCGGGAGAGAAGCTGAAGAATCAAGATCAGTCCCACTGACTGCTCTTGAGTGAGTGCACCGGCTCCTTTGGAAGAGTCAGGTCTCCTTTCTCCTCAGCCTCTGTATGGAGGTCTCTTCTTCCTTCATGTAGTCTTCCCTTTCTCCCTGCTCCCTCCACCTGAGAGGCCCCCAAAACCACCATGGACACCGTCCCACCTGCCGTTTAGTTCTACTTCAGCAAAGCGAATCACTCAGTTGTATGACTCTCCCAGCCTTTTCTCCAAGCAGGCATCAAACATTGGCTGAGAATTTTAATTTAATAGTGTTTGCACTGGGAATCAGTTTTTACCTTAGCAAACTGGCAATTTTGCAAGAAATCAATGAAGACCAACAAAATGGTGCAGTCTTGTGTATACAACATGGGAAAACGTTGTGGATTAGTGGGATTGATCAAAAATCATTGGATGTCTAGTCTCCAAGCTAGAATTAATCCATGGTTTCCACCAGCATAACCCAGAGACTACCTGAAGAATCAAGGTGGGCTGATTAAGCATTGCTATGTTGCATAGGTCTTGCAAACCTGGCCATTGGTAGAAGACTGCCCCGAATGGACTGGAAAAAGCATGCACAGGGCATTTGGGAATGCATTGTAGATCCTGAAGGCTATTTACGCTCTACAGGTAAAGGCTGCCTGTCCTGCACAGGTGGTAGGACTCTGGTTGGAGCAACCTGAGCCGTCACTGAGGTGCAGGTTTTCGGTTTTGTGCTGCACCCATCACCATGCCACCTGCAGGATCTGATTCATCTCTTTATGCCACCAGAGGCTGCCTCAAGCCTTTCATGTGCATAGAGGGATTTTTAAAAAAAGCATTGAGAACTTTCTTTAGTAAAGCTGTAAACACAAAGCAGAGTTTGGTGTAGGAAGGGCTACAGTCTATGGCTGTGCTAATCTTTATTATTTAGTTTGGGCACCTTGCCCAAGAACAAATTGAAAAATTACAATGGAAAAAAAAATCTCCCTGGAATGTGAACAGGCAGAAAAGTATGGCAAGGAACCAACTAAAACCAAGAAATGTATATTAAATGCATTATAAAAACCTCGCTTGTCTTATAAGAGGAATTGTAATGTTTTCCTATTATGTCACCCCAGATAGTTTTTCATAGTTATTGTATTCCCAAGTAAAACTGTAACCCACACTGACTGGCAGAGCCTATCGCAAGTGGTTCCATTAGCATTCAGTGAAAACCAGCTTTTGAGTACGTCGGTTGTTTGTCTGTGGGATCCTAAGTAGGTTTGTCAGCAAGTCTGCTGAACTCAGAGGGGAAACTTCAGGAAGACCAGGGGCCAGATCCTACTCTCACTCATTCCCTTTTAAATCTAGGGTAACTCCGTCATCATCATTAGTGTTGCAACCGAGATTGGTGTCTGGCCAAATTATGGTGGTCATGGCGGACTATTAAATACTGACATAGCCGTTAATGGACTCTCAAGCTATAAGCAGTGAGATGCTTGCTTTTTTATACCCATCCTGATTACTTTTCATTTCACAGGGAAATCCAGACTAACAGAGCTTTCATACCCCTTCCTCCTCTGCTTTTCTTCTCTGCTTGAGGCCAATGGCTAGCTCAGAGGATGGGCAATCGGTTGTGACTGTTTCCTTCTGCCTGTTACCTGGTCACATCCAGGCCCGGCTTGCATTGGCTGAAAATGACCATCTGGCCAACTAGTCACCAGTCTGATAAATGCAACCGATGGCCTCAGTATATTCGTCATGGCCAGAAATTTACAGCAAACAAATCATCAGTGGACTTGCCGTGATAGGCATAATCTGCATGCAAAGGTCATCCCTCCTTCTGGTTGTCCCTCTGGGCAAAGATGCATTGAGAGAGTGGTCTTGCGTCTGGGGAAGCTTTCAGTAGGGATGCTGGTGCAGCATCTGTTCCACATTTAAACGGAGGATTCGAGTCCCCACGGTTCCCAGAATCCCAACCCGTTTTTGACATTTTGGGTTCTGAAGTTTTGGGTTCTGAGGCCCTTCTCTGCTGATAGAGGGGAGCAAGGTTTTCCATTGCTTCACTAGCTCTGCCCATTCTCCAGGGATTCGAGTAGCTCTTATTTTTTCTGAATCCATGATGACACTACCACCAAATTATGTTGGGCCTGATGTTCAGCTAGGGTAGATCACTGCTGCGGAGCTGCGGCGTTTCCCGTGAATTATGAGGGAAGAGTCTTTGACTGGCATTTTGCTGACGTTGCCTGGCAGTGAGAATATGGAGAGCACAGAAATGACCAGGCCATTGAGTACTACAATGTCTGTGAGTGGCCGGTCTGGATTGTACCCAGTCTTGCAATGACAGCTCTGCGGTATGTTCCAAGCCCTCCCAGCAGCATTCGATCAGGCACAAGTGGCATAGCCCATGGCTAAATGATAATGAATAGTGCATGCTTGAGTAGCTGTAGTAGCTATAGGCAAGGCTCTGTTGTTCTAATGAAATATTTCCACTGTTTTAAGAGCCCAAAGGCATCCTTCAATACACACAGTTTAATAGTTTTAGTAAACAATTAACTCCAGGCTGAAGAGCAAATGATTAACAAAGTCAGCCAAAGTGTTTCCATATGGCCTATAAACAGACACGGGGATCTTTTAGCTGCTAGCTGGAAATAGGATGGGCTTGAAGGAGAGGTATGTATTCTGTGTCCCCTCGCTCCAGCTGAGCAGGGGACAGTGGTATTTTAGATTTGCCTGATAAGCTTAGGATATTAAGTAAAAAGATATTTAGCTGAGATACTGCCATAACCTGGCATAGGGTGTTCACAAAACTCTATGAATTCTGCTGGATTTCCACCACTGATGGCCAAATTCAGTTATCATCAGGATTGATATAAACCCAAAGTAAATGTGCTGAACTTACTCTCCATTTCCATCAGTTTGATTGAAAACAGAATCCAGCCCTCAGGCTAGGTACAGACAGTCAAAAAGCCCAAGGCTGAATCAATTCAGACTTTGCAGGTTAGTCTAAATAGCACAGATTAAATTGAGTGATGTGGACAGCATGGAGAGGGTGCAGAGGAGGCCACTTGCATGATCAGGGGACAGCAGGGCAGGCCCTACGAGGAGAGGCTACGGGACCTGAACCTGTTCAGCCTCCACAAGAGAAGGCTGAGGGGGGGGATCTAGTGGCCTGTTACAAACTAGTTGGGGGGGATCAGGCATTGGGGGAGTCCCTGTTCCCCTGAGCACTGCCAGGAGTGACCAGCAATAACAGTCACAAGCTGGCAGAGGGGAGATTTAAGCTAGACATCAGGAGGTGCTACTTCACGGTCAGGGCGGCTAGGGTCTGGAACCAACTTCCAAGAGAAGTGGTGCTGGCTCCTACCCTGGGGGTCTTTAAGAGGAGGCTGGATGAACACCTTGCTGGGGTCATCTGACCCCAGTACTCTTTCCTGCCCACGGCAGGGGGTCGGACTCGATGATCTGCTCAGGTCCCTTCCGACCCTACCAACTATGAAACAGAAGTAAACAGACATTTACCTTTGATTCAGGAAATGCAGCCACATGCCTGCAGTAACTCAGGCCAGAAGCTGGGGGGGCGCTAGATCATGGCTCTCTGGCATGTAGCTAGCATGGGCTATGTGTTCACTTAATCTTCTTGCTGCCCCTGAGGTCTCTGGGATTTGCAGTGTACAATCGCAGCAGCGGGACTCTGCAGGGTTGCTCATCACTTCCTCTTCCTGCTTCCAGGTGCCTCTGGGATTTGTAGTCCAGTTGTAGCCTGCAGGAAATTTGAGCAGGTGAAGGGGTGTGTAACCCCCATTCCTGGCCCCAGACTCCAGCCGGAATTTGTCTGGGGGCACAGTGCCCCCCTGCTTGCAGACTTGGTTGCATCCCTATCTACGCTTGCCCCCATTCCCCTTGTCAGCCAGCCCTCACTGCTCCAGCTAGGGACCAGTGGGGCAGGGCCAGCCCTACTTTCTTGAGCAGACAGCCCAGCCCAGGGCTGCAAAGCATGCTGGGATGCTGGGGGACTGTGATTTAACTTAAACCAGGAAGGGGTCTGGGACAGAAGTTGCATAAACTGGTTTGACCCAAATCATGTAAGCCTGATACTACATTCAACCGGGTTTATCTTAAACCAGTTTCATTTTGAAACTGGTGTATGTGCACTGAGATTCTGTTCTGTTGCAGGTTTAAACCAGTTTCTGATCACTGAAGCTAGTTTATGTGCAGCTTCTGTCCCTAGCCTTAGTGTGTAGCGGTATCTAGCAAAGATAAAATCGGTGGTCCTGCGTGTCCCAGAACTGTCAAGGCTGAGCAGAGAAGTACCGCACTCTGCTGTCCTTTTGCAAGTAATCCACACCCAAACTGTGTTCGGGAAGAGAGACCTTGCTGTGTGACCTCGGGGCCTTATCCAGACAGCAAGGAGCAAAGTGAGAGCTCTAACTCCACAGGAAAAATGGGCTGTTTAGACAGAGGAGAAATAACCTAATTAAGAGCTTCTTTACTGTAGCAGAAATAGAGAAGCACTTCATTTTAGGGCATAGGGAAGCGTTGTCAAGTCGGTAATTGCTGTGGCTATGTGGTAAACCTTGATTTTCCTGTGGTGAAGGAATGACAGGCCAGCAACATAAACAAACACAACATAAAAAAGACGGAGAAAAATATGCAGACTAACGAATGGTGCAGAGAAGGTGGACCAGGAGCTTCAGTTCATTGTCCCATCACACAAGAACTAGACGCCAGTTAGTGAATTGAAAGGCAGCAGGTATCAAAGTGGATAGATCGTGTGCGGGATACACGAGGTGTGTGTCTGGAGCTGAGACTCATTGCCGCGTGGTGCCACTGAGGTCAGAAGCTGAGAGAGATTGAAAAGATATTCAACATTTATGTAGCTGCCAGGATCATCTGAGTTTACAAAAGTGCATACATAGTAAAGGAAAAGTAGGATTTTTGGGAGGGGATCTAAACCTTTGGGCTTCAGCCTCCTGTTCGAGAGGGTGAGGAAGGCAGTGTTTTCAGGAGATGGGTACCCCCCAGGTACAGTATATATAAAATGCCTTGACGGTATAGTACTGAATATATGTATTTGGAGGGCACAGACCTTCCTTTAAAGCAGGGCTATCTAATTGGTGGCCCGTGGGGCACATTCAGCCCCCGATGAGTTAAGCGGTGCCCCCCGCCATATCCTGGTCCAGCTGCTGCTCCCCACTTTGCTTTTTGCTGCTGCTAAAGCCCCTTCCCCCAGCGTCCACTGCCTGTGGGGTGAGGGTGCCTGTGGCAAGGGGCTTGGAGAGATCTGGGGACCCTTCATTGGAGAGCCCTATGGTAAAACCAGCATCAGCTTATATCAGAAATTGGACATGGCCTCATGGGGTGCTTGGCATCTTCCAGGAATGGCAGCATTTCCTGTGACTATTGTAAACATTTTTGTATTACAAGAAAACATTAAAGATCTCTAGTGTACAAGTGATCTGGGGGAAACAAAGCATTTCCAGGAAATACTGCTTTAAAAGGCCAGCAGAGTCTCTGTGGCATTACTCTAGTAAATTATGCATTGCGATTAGCTCTTAGTGAAAGGCTACCTGCTGACTTCTAGTGTTTAGATGCACTTAAATCGTCCCGCTGCTGATCCTTTCTGCATTTTGGATTGTGGGCTTGGCCGTCAGGTGGTCTGCCCTTCAGGCTCTGAAAGGTTTTGCATCTTACAGAACAGCAGTCTTTTTTCTTTATTTTAAACCTGGAGCGATGGAGAGAAGACACAAGACGTAAGTGAGGTTGTCCTTGCCAGATTATTCCACCTTGTCACACAGCCCGTGGAAAGTGTTTAAGCCTTTAGTCCACGCCAAATCATATGAGGGACCCTGCAAGCCACTTATCATAGGTCATTTAGTAGCAACTGCAGTGCCAGAACTGCCCTTACTGAAGTCATTTATACAAGACCATGATACATGAGAGACAAGTAAGCCAGGGCAGAATGACTCCTGGCCCAAGCAGAGCTTGAAATCTCATGAGACTGGGTTTTTGTCTTGAGAGATTCAGGACTTCCAGCATCTGGGTCAGTCAGAAATCCCTCAAGAATAGTTATTCAGAAGCAAAGCTATCTTTTCTGACCCTGTGGCAGAGTCCCAGTCAGAGTTAGTTCCACATACGCATTTGCCATTTGTCACGACTAGGCCAAAATTAGTTGACACTTGTTAATGGATTGCCATCCACCACTCTTACCTCAGGTTTGCTCGAAGCTGTCCTGCACTAGGATTGCTCTTAACCAGATAAATAAAGGTAAAGTGCATTAATCCATAGCTAGACTAAGGAAGAGGGCATGAATACGGGTGTGCCAGACACAAAATGACCATGGGATAGGCAACCGCACAGCCAAACTTTCTGAACACAAGGCACTCCTGAAGTTACTCTCAACCTGGGGTCGTGATTCTCAACCAGACCCTTTTCAAGATACCTGTGAGTGCTGTACAATATTTGCCCAGGCAGGTGTGCAAACATCATTCACAAGATAGACACAGAGATTTCAAATAGGAAGCCATTAGTGTTAAAAGCATTCTGACTGTTGTGGTCTTTCTGAGCTCTTTGCAGCAGAAGAATCACGCTAGTATTTTTCAGTAGTCGAAAAATGAGTGAAAATTAAGAGCTACCATTTTTGGAGGGATGCCTTGAGTCTGTCTGAAAAGGTTGAGAATTGGGATTATTCTGGGGCATCAAGAGAGCCATTTTTTTCTGGCAGTGAGGGGTCTGGCATTGCTGCTGGCTCTGCTGTGCACCCGTTCTCTTGATGAAAGTCTCCAGGGGATTCACTCCCCAAGACTCTTCATGCAACTTTCTGCAGGAATATGCTTTCACATGGAGCAGAGCAGTACAGTTCTGTGACCTCCTGTCCCAGTGAAGAGCTTAAGACCAAGGCTTACATTAAGTCTGTGTGTCATCCCGCTGGTGGAGAGGACCATATTCACATGCTTGATCCAAGGCTGAATGGGTAAACACAGCAGCCAACTGGTGCATAGTAGTAACCTCAAGCAAAGCATGGTGAAACAAATTGGGCATTTGTGAGCTGGAGCTGGCATAAAGATTACAACCTGCACTAGTACTCACAAAGCTGGGCAGACAATTTGTGATCCTCTCCTCTGCCCACATACAGCTCACAGTTCGCAAGGCCTTGAGAGTGAGAGTGCTGAGCATCCCTTTCTCTAGATAAAGCCAGTGGGAGCTTCAAGTCTTCATCAGCTCTGAAATGAGGCCCCTAAAGTATAACTATGTTGGTTTGTTTCTTTTTTATTTCAATAGGAGAGGATGAGAATTCATAGGAGCTATAATTTGCTTCAGTTTTAAGAGATTAAGAATAGGTGAGTCAGAGATATAAGGATTAGAGAAAAGAATGACCTCTCTCTCCAGGCATGCCCATCACTGTCACATCAAGACATTATATATTGATATTTGGCAACACATTATATATTGATATCTTAGCAACACTTCAAGTCCGTGGTTAGTGATCAGATCCCCATTGTGCTATGCACCGCCAGTACCTAGTCCAGAGAGCTCACTACCCCCGTGCCACACTGGCTAAAATTGCTGGGCTTCATTACATGTAAAAATAATGTTTTGACAAAATAACTGCTCTTTTCTCTGTGATCTGATGCTTTTACTCTGAGCCAAAGAAACCCTTTAAAATGTAATAAGGAATTGCCTCTCCACAATAGGAGTGAGCATACAGTGCTGGTTATATAAATTCAAACACAACTTTTATTTGATCAGGCCAAAAATGTTGTTGAGATAATGTGGTCTCTTGAAAAATGCAGAAAGCAAAAAGGATCACAAGTTGGACAAAGCTATGTTTGTCTACTTGGCAAAAGAAGAGACCCAGAGCCTGAAGGTCAAAAGCAGAGAGATATTAAGCAAGGATTACTGACAGACAACTTAAAGGTCCAGTTAACAACGGGTCTTTTACATTTCAGGGATAAAGGGGAAAGGCCTCTGAGCAATTACTCAGTGAAGTATTTTCTTCTTCTAAATTATGTCACACAGAAAATATTATATAAAAAAAATATTCTGGTAAAAGCCAATCCTGGTAAAGCTACCAGAGAAGGAGTTTGGATCCAAATTCTTCCCAGTTTACTCTCACTCATAGCTTGAAAAAGACTGTTTGTGTGAGTGATGCAACACAAGACAGAATACAGATTTTCCTCGCTTTATGCTGTACATGCATTCCTGGAAATCTGCGCATAAATCGAATTCACATAAAGGGAACCCAGTTTATAAGGTAACAAATAGGGATACGTTCCCATGGCGGTGAGGTAAGGAGGGAGTGAGGCTGGGGCTAGGGAAGGGGTGGGAGGAGGGGCACGGCACCGCCCCATGGCTGCAGGCAGGTGGCGTTGGCCGCTCCTGGGGCTTCAGTGGGGACTAAAGTGGAGGAAACTGTCAGTGGGTGCAGGGCGTGGGGTGGGGGGGGCATGGCTGTTGCTGCTACACGCACCCCAGGAGGGCTGCAGTACAGCAGAAGCGCTGGGCTCTTCCCGCGGGGTGCAGGCCCCTGGGGTGCGTGTAGCAGGGGGGACAGCAGGTTGCTGCTGCAGCCTGGGGCTGGCGGCGGCATTAGGCTCTTCCTGGAGCTCGTGGTGGGCAGCAGCCTGCTCTCATCCTGCGTGCAGATCTGGGGGCACACGCCCCCCCAAGAAGAGCCCAGCACAGCAGCAAGACCCGTGCCTCCCCCCGCCCCACGCACCCATTGACAGTTTCCTCTGCAGCTGGCATCCGCCATTCCCATTGCAGTCACCCCAGGCCCTGCTGCAGTGGCCCTGGGAATGGCAGATACCAGCTGCCTGCAGCTGCTGGGCTGCACCCCGAGCCCTCTGGGGCTCCACTTGTCCCCACTCACACCAGCCCCTGGGCTGCACCATGCCATAGTACAGGCAGGTGGTGTTGGCTGCTCCTGGGGCCACTGCACCAGCAGCTGAGGTGAGCAGGGACAAGCTGTGCCGTGCCCCATGCCCCCTGGACCTCCGTTTGACCCTGCTCACCCCAGCCTCTGGTGCAGCAGCCCCAGGAGCAGCTGACACCACCTACCTGCACCATAGCACGGCGCAGCCCAGGGGCTGGGGTGAGTGGGGAGAAGCGGAGCCCCGGGGAGTCGGGGTGCAGCACAGCCCAGCAGCTGCAGGCAGCTGGCATCAGCTACTCCCAGAGAAGCTTAGGCAGGGTGAGAGGAGCCCCAGCCCCATGGCCCTTTCCCCTCCCCCCACAGACTTAACTGCTTGAGGGAGGGGGAAGCGCATCTATGCCAATCACATAAGAGTGAATTTACCTTGCATATAACAAATTTTGATATAAAAAGGCTCATGGCATAAAAGCGAATTTGCACATACAGAACCCTCATAAAGCGAGGGAAACCTGTACTTATTCATAGCTTGTCATCTTGGTCCCACTGACTCCATGGGAGCCAAGGTTTTGTTGGTAGATTTTAAAGCCAAAAAGGATAACTTGGTCACTTCTACCCTAGCCTTCTGCATAATTCAAGCCATTGACTTCCCCAGCAATTCCCGCAGTGGAAGGAATTGGACTTCCAAGGAGTTTTTTGTGAAACTGTATGAAGCTTCCAGCTAAATTGAAGGAGTCACACAAAAGTAACTCCATTGCATCAGTCTGCTGCTCTGTGTCAGGCAGGACTTGTTCTCCAGCCAGTGACAGAACTGAGTGGGTTTAATCAAGGTGTTACAAATGTTTCAAAAATCAGTTTTAAATCCCCTGTGAATCAGAGAAAACTCCCAGAGCATCTGAGTTGCTGTTGGATCCCTTTCATTTGGCAGTAAAGATATACAACAGTCCGTGCGTTTGAAGGAAATAATATTCTCCTCCGGCATTAGGATTTCAGCCACCAGAGAAGTTAGGAAAAGGAATTTGCTAGCAGTGAAAAGTGTCATATGTCTCTTTACTGAGTACAGTGGTCATGCCATCCAGAATCCATAGTGTCTTGGCATCTAAATCATATTATTAATAGCTATGGTAGTAAAATAATGAATGCTGTGCATCATGGTCCATCAGAAAGGATCACAATAAGCTTTGCAACTGTTGAGGCTTGATTCTCTGCAATATTCAGTTTGACCTGGGCACAACAGGGACAAGGAGTTTTCAGGGAACTCCCTACTGCTCCTTCATTCCCTAGGTTGCACTGGGTACAAGTTAGAGCAGCCTGGGAGGTACTTTAAACTGCACCAGCTGGCTGCATTTCCCAGGGACCATAATCCAGTGAGGGACTGCCAAAATGTACCAACCACCAGTATTGCCATGTCCTAATACACTCCTCTATTGTGGGAGCTGCAAGGTGTAAAGCACAGGAAACATCTGATGGTTCTTCATCCCTGGAGACGCTGGGTGGTGGAAGGATTCCCTAGGGGTAGGGACAGACATTACACATAAACCAGTTTAAGTGATCAGAAACTGATTTAAACCTATAACACAATAGATGTTTAGTGTACATAAAACAGTTTGAAAAGGCTGAAACTGGTTTGCATAAATCTGGTTGAATATAGTATCAGACTTAACTGATTTGGGTCAAACTGGTTCATGCAATGTCTGTCCCAAACCCCTTGCCAGTTTAAGATAAGCCGGACACCCCCAGCATCCCAGCATGCTCTCAGGGCTGGCCCCTCCCCTCTGCTCCCTGGGCAGAGCTCCTCCGGCACAGACTTACAGACACAGCAGGGTCTGCTAGCTTCCCTGTGCCCCCCTCTTCCTCCCCTCACCGCTTGCTGCTTAGGCATAGATCCCTTCCTCCCCTCTCCCACAGCACAGACCATAGCCAACGTGTGGTATGCTAGCTAGTTCTGTATAAGGCTCTGGCAGAGACTGCAGACACAGCAGGGTCTGCTGGCTTCCCCCTGCCCTAACCCTCCTCCCTACTCACTGCTCAAGCAGGAAATCCCCCTCCTCCCTCCCTCCCATCTCCCACAGCCCCAGACCTCAGCCTCATGGGCCCTAGGCACGTGATGTGCTAGCTAATGCTGAGAGGTGTCTGTGTGTGTGTCTCTCCAATTTCATTGGGACAGGCAGGCAGACAGAACAGGGCTTTTGGAGCTAATCAACAGGTCACCCTGGTTAGCTGTTTAAGATGAGTTTGAAGTAATGGGAGAGTGGCTATTGTTTTGAAAATTAGGTGATAAAGACTCTTATCAGCTCTGGGCTACCTTGCTCACCTGTCAGCTTGCTTCAGACAGTCTGACAAGCAGGGAGGGAGACTGAAATGCTCCGTATCATCAACAGATGCATGCATTGCACACACGCACCCCTTGCCTCAGAGTGTTAGCAAGGGGCTGGGGGTTGACAACTCTTCCACCCCTTGAGCAGCCAGCGGGGAAAAGCTTGGGATGGTGCAGGCAGACCTCCCTAATAAGAAAGTCCTTCTGGGGCCTGGCCACGCACCCCTCAGCTCAACTCTGTGCAAGGGGAGAGCTGCTCTAGCACTCCCTGGCTTCTATCCTGAGCCACTGCAGGCATGCACCTGAATTTTCTCAGAGAGAATGTCTGTCCAGTTTCCAACCAGTTCAGCCTAGCCACGTTAGACTAACCTGCAAAGGTTGTATCAATTCAGACTCAAGCTTTTTGAACATCTGTCCCTAGCCTAGAAGAGGGTGTGCCAGAAGTTTCCTCTCCTGTTGCTCTCTGCGTGCAGCAAAAAGGGAGAAGGGTGGGGTAAGACATCTAGTCCTTTGGAAGTCAGCCTGACTGCATATTATGGAGGAGATACAGGGTATTATTAGTTGCAGGTTACAGATGAGGAAGCAAGCACAAAGCAATGAAGGTCCAGATGACTGCGTGTGTACCAGTACGTTCCTAGTAACTAAATGTGTGCACACGCAGTGGCCCCCTGTCCTTCTAGCACCATGTGGAGTGTCATAACAAATAGCGTGCCCACTGCAAGCGAATGCATGCACTCATGTTTTGCCACATGTGCACAACACCCTAAAAACTTGGCTCTTTATGTTTAGCTCAGAAATCACGGAGGAAATCTGTGGCAGGGCCTGAAATAAAACCCAGCTGGCTCTCATGGTTTATACACAAAACCAACCCTACTTCCACATCACGAGCCCCTGGCGTTCTTTGCACGCTGTAACCTTGCACTTCTGACTTATTCAAAACTCCACCCTTTGGTCCAGGACTCTATACCCCACACTGTACAACCCTTCGTCCACCTCCTCATCCTCCACTCGGCTCCTTCTCCCACCTGCCAACCTTGCAGATGAGCATATAACATTTCTAGCACCAGCGTCTCTCCACTATAACCATCACACCCGCCTCGGTGACTGGGTGGGCTTCACCGGCTGCCTAATGTGAAACCGGCTGGTTCTTAAATGTTAGCCTGGTTCCCGGTGATCTTGCAAATTCGGTCTGATGGCATGATTGCTGATTTTCATGGCAGGATGAGCCAAAGACCCCAGGGTATATGTCAGGGGTGTATGGGATGTATATATTATTTTTCTTTTTATTCACTGCTTTTTCCTTCTTTTACTGTAAACCACATAAATGTGCAGCTGTGCTGAACAGCCAGTCTTGAAGTACCCATTAGAAGCCTAAATGATCTCATTACATCCTGTCCAGCATGGCTGTCACAAAAAATTGTTCCCAGCTGAAGGCTGCTTGATACTACATTGTGCAAAAGGAATTAGCGCCATCAGAGTAGATCCCCACAGACAAAGCGTCCACATCACAGAAACCTCCCATCACTACCACAACTGCCACTAATTGACACCTTCAGGAGCAATCTCAAGGAGGCGAATGAACTCTTGAAACTGAACTCTTTCCTCGTGCTTAAAACAGGCCCCCTCTTGAGCCATATTGATGGGGTGGTCTGGATGATGCCAGCACTGCGTGGACAGTGGCTTCAACCCTAGAGATCAGTCAATCCATTTAAAAAAATTAAGGACAGATTCAATATCCTGTGGACCAAACCCCAAACTGGAACATATAGATGAGCCAAAACGAATCACAGTATATCATAATCCAATCAGGGAAATACGTTATTGAAATCAATGTATCAGCTCATACTTGGTGAAAAAATAGGCCAGCTATCACTGAATTTCTACATGGCTAATTAAACACGTGGCAGTTTCTTTTCTTCCCTTGTGAAAACTTTATGCTTAAAAGAGTCATGATGGGGAAAAAATTACGCTCTCCATTAAAGGGTCTTGCTGGGCATCTGTCACTGAATTAACGACATCGATTTGAAACTGTACGCAACCTGATAAGTTAGAGAACCAGTGAAGGGAACAGCGAGGTTATACTAGGAGGTCTGATTGAAGGGAGAAATTAGCCATTCCAGGCTATATGATCAGCTAGCAGGAAAGCGGATACTTTTTCCTGGGGGTTAATATATTATGTATTGAATTCCTTGTGGGAAGGGCAAGACCTGTCAGATCAGCCCTGGGCGGCGTAAGTGGGCAGCTGCATCTTAAGAAGGCAAAGGAAAACGAGGCCAGTCGATAAGTTCAGGAGACGACTGATATGAACAATCAACCTGAAAAATCAGACTGTGATGTTGCTATCATTCCCTTCCTCCACCGATTCTAGACAGGCAAGCCATAGCAAATAGACCAGAGAGAAAAAAGTGCAGAGATTACCGTGAGAGGTATGAGGCCTTGAGCCCCGAGGGAACAGATCACGGGGGACAGTCCTGTACTGTTCGAGGCAGGCAAGCTGGGTGATGAAGACCCTCTCCATCCTAGCTGTGCTGCTCTTATAACTGTATAGAAGGGTTGCTGCCAGACTCTCGGGCGAGGGTGTGCGGCTCCATTTGCACCATGGAAGGGGTCTGTAGTTTAGCTGCAATAAGCAACCTGGAGAAACATCCTGAAAATTGATATTTTAAGAGCATGGGCTGGTAGGCACTTCCATGTCCCCCAGAACTGTACTGTGTGTGGGTCTTGCAGACATTCACAAACATAGCTGCCACGCTGTCTGGGGAAAGAGATTGCTACTGGCCCCATCTTATAGACGGGCAACTTGAAACTCAGAGAGAGAGGTCTTCAAAGATCTCCTGTTCCTGGTCAGCTTCTGCTGACTGTCAGAGGTGGTTAGGCACCTAATTGCTATTTGTGTCTTTGGAAGCCACCTTCTTAGGAGAATTCACACAAAAAGTCTGTGGCAGAGGTTACACTTGAACTCAGCTCCGCTAAACCCTGGCAGACTCTTTTAATCCCAAATCTACCTTTCTTCTGTGTACGAGGGTGTAAATATCTCTGCGCCCCCACATCTTTTGTAGGTCCTTGTAATGATGAGAAATGTGGCTAGTTTCTCTCCAGATAGTCTGAGCAACAGTTTAATTTTTCCACAGGGAAATAAGCCTCTCCCCTTGACCGAAGCATGGTAAAATCTAGACTACTATTTCTTTTGCCTGCCTCAGTTGCCCCACGTGGAGAGCTGCAGAGCACAGTGTAGCTAAACAGCTTGTGTTGTGCTGCGTCTGCTCTACTGCAGCTACTCCAGGCATCTGGAGTTGTATCTGGACAGGGTGATTGTAAGCCAGAAGGTCACCAGGGATGGGTGTTGTGTTCTCTGTCCTCCCCCTGCTTCCCTACGCCCACCACACTGAGGGAAAAATAAATCTCTTGCTTGAAAACTTTCCCAACACGCACATCTGGCCTGTTTTGCATTCCAGGGCTGCTGCTGTGCTGTGAAGCAAGAAGACTTGGGTGTGCTCTGTAGATAGCTTTGTCCTTCAGACTTGTCTTCCGAGAACACACCTATTCGATTTAATGCAGTCACCGCTCTCCGGTCCATCCATATTTACAGGGGCTTATCTCACAAACCGCTTCTTCCTTAGAAAAGGAGAGGAACTCAGCTGAAGCTGCTTCTGTTAGACAGGGCAGAGCCTGGCGATGCTGGTGGGAAGCAGAGATATGATGGTTACGGGGTGGGGCGACGTGGGTGACTGCCCAGGGCACTGTGGTCGGGGAGGGGTGCCACACACATGCATGCACACACGGGTGAGCAGCCACGCTAACTCCCCACCCAGCCCCAGGCAGGAGGAGCAGTGCCACCCCAGCCTGCCCCCCGGTCCCTCCCCACCTGCAGCAGATAATCATGAAGGAGCTGGTTTGGGCAGTGCCCGCCTGTCTGGCCCACCATGCTACTCTGCCTCCCCGCCGGACTGCGCCCTGCACCCCTGCCCATCACCCTGTGCCTGCAGCAGTGCCACTGACTTGCAGGGGGGGAGAGGGGGCCAAGATACAGGTTTGCCCAGAGGCCGGCTCTGGTTACGGGGCTTGGCCGCCTTGCAGTTCGGCAGTCATAACTCATAAAACAATGACAGAAGCTCAAGTAATCCCAGCTCCTTGTGAGTGCTGCCTTTCCTCAAATAGGACAGCGTGTTACTCATCAGCTGGCCAAGTAGCTTAAAAGTCAGGACTCTTGGGTTCAGGGCTTGGCCCATCCACTGACTCACTGTGTGAGTTGGGGCAAGTCAGCTGATCTTTATACAAAAGCAGTTCTTCACGGTAATGCACACCAGATGCTGTGGGACTGCCAGGGTGTTCGCAGCTGTCCCATAGTTCATTCTGCTTGTAAACTGTACCCTTATCCTCCGTCACATCTATTTGCTTGTAAGCGCTTTCATCAGGGACTCTTGTCTTATTCGGTGCGGCCTAGCGGCCAGAGCACCGGCGTGGGAGTCAGGAGACTGGCGTTCTGCTCTAACCTGGTTAGTGGCCTGCTGGGTGACCCTAACCGAGCCTCTTCCCTTTCTGTGCCTCAGTTTCCCCGATTAAATTAGGACCATGATAGTGACTTCCTTTGTGACATGCTTTGACAGCTATTGATGGGTGAGAACTAGGTATTTATTCTGTGTTTATTCAGGGCCTAGCCCAGCAGAACTTACTCGTGTTTAGCGCCCAGGCACTGCCATGGTAAATATAATATATTGTGAGCTGTGGTTATTGTTCAAGCCCTAAGGGAGTGACATATGAAAGCTCATAAGAATGTATGGGATTTCAGTGGAGCGATGCTAATTTACTTGAGCCGGGAATCTGGCCCGCAGTGTTATTACCTCGGCTCCTTTAGGTTTTGTCAGTGTGAAAGCATGCCAGTCTGAGGAAAAACCTCAGCCACGCAAGCGTGAGGGGCTCAAATGTGTGCCAAATGCTCAATCTTTCCGGATAAAAAGAAACGAATCCTGATTTTTCTTTCGGTGGCTTTGTGGGTTGGCACGTTTATATCTTGTTTAATCTTTTTTTTTTTTTTAAGAGTTAGGCATGCCAAAGAGCGAACGTAGCTGTCTTCATAAAGAGCCTTTTCCTACCTTGATGTTAGGCTTTTTGCACAGCAGAATAAGCTCTCCCTGCTCCAGACTTGATTAACCAGACAAACTGCCTTCACTCCTGACAGCCTGGTTTTTTTAAGCAATCAATCCATAGGTTAAAGCGGAGAAATCCTAAAGGGAAAAGGGTCAAATACAAGCTCCCTGCAGCCAGTCCCGCTCCACGTTCTGCTCCTGCCTGGGATGTGGATGAGCCTTGGCTGCATCTGAAAGAAAACTCTTTGCTTCGCTTTGTCTGCAGTCCCACAAGGAGCAGGCAGCCTGCATTATTACTATCTCATGTTGCCTGCCCTGATCGAGGGTCACAGCAGCCTCCGCCCTCCACGGGGGCTTCAAGCACTAAGAGCCAGGCAGAGGCTCGTACACATTAGTGGGCAGGAAGTGGAGTCCCTATGGGAGACGGGGGAATTTGAACGCCTTCCCATTTCAGCACTCCAAGAGGAGGAAGCTCAGTTCAGCACTACTCGCAGATGGCTACTGCTCACTTCTGAAGGCGGTTTTACCCCCCTCCCTCCCTCCCTCCCCTGCTTGGGGACTTGGAGGGAAAAATCTGCAAAGCCAGGAGCAGTAGGAGAAAAATGAACAAAGGGGAACCACTCTGAAAGGACCTGTTTTGTTTCTTATAAGAGGAGTTAAAAAAAAAAAAAAGGCTGGAGGGAAATCCACACCCACAGCCCTGTGCGCTTGGCTAGATTTCTTATTCATGCCTGAGTCTACTAGCAAGAGGTAGCAGAGGAACAAACGCAGGATCTGCTTGCGTGCTAAGGAAGCTACAGGATTTAACAGAGTCAAACCCGCTGCCATGAACTTGGCATTTTAACCCAGCTCTGTTTCCTTCAGATCTTCCAATGGAGGCAGCTGGAGAACCTGTACTTCAGAGAGAAGAAGTTTTCTGTGGAAGTTCATGACCCACGCAGGTAAGCCGGCCACATGCCGATGGATAACGCAGCCTGCCTGATCTGGGCTGCCTCGCGCAGCGAGTGTAATTCAGATGAATGCCTGCTCCGGGCGGTTAGGAGAGGCAGGGTGGAGTGAGATTCCTCTTGCTGATGACTGTAATGGGCAGCAAATATTTTAGTAGGATCTTGAATGAATTGAAGGATATCTGAGCCTTGACTAGACTGCTGTGTATGGTGCTTTTTGTGCCACTAAGTATGGCAGCATGTGCAATTTCTATGGCTGTTTTCAGCATGTGCTTCATATTTAGGTCAGCATTATTCTCCCTCCCTCCCCTCTCCCCCTACCCATTTTCTATGACTTTTTTTTTTCCTCTTCCCTTTGTGACCCACCACCCAGCTAACACTCTCTGGAAAATTGCTTTCAAACATTGCAGATTCCTTTTGTGCCTTTCGGCATAGAGACAGATAGTTTAACTGTTAGTCTGAAGTCAGGCAGAAGGCAGGGCAAGGTTGTGCCTTATATAGACTAACGCTGTAACAGAGAGCAGTCACGAACTTGTGCATTTCTGAACTGGTAAGTCTCTAAGGTCACACCCTGCCCTACTCTCTGCCTTTTATTCCCTTTGGGCAACCTTATTGGCAGCATCCATGCTAACAGGAGACTCTTTATAGTCCTAGAGATCCTTTGGGTACTTGCACTTTAGAGACCGTCTAGTGTCTGGAGTTTTACTCCGGTAAATCTGGAGTAATTTCAGCAAAGGTAATGGTGTTACTGCAGTTATGCCAGCGTAAGTGAGAGCTGGAGCTAACCACACTATTCCTTGACAAAATACCAGTAGGGGTTTCTTTGTTTCTTACTCTAGGAGACAGTAAGTTAAAATGACTGTAACACTCTCAGTCACTTTGAACTAAATTTTGTCATCTATTACCCATGTTGATCCTGATCCAAAGTCCTTTGAGATCAGTGGAAAGGCACTAATTGTGTTATACATTGCTGCACAAGTATCTCCCATTAAATTCAGCACGTTACTGGTCCGGGCAGGTTGCACCCAGCCTGAGCAACATTGGGAGAAGCAAACAAGCTTTCTTTTTTCCCTGCACAGATTTGTCTGCCACAGTGTGTTCTCGCTGATGATTATCCTGCAATCCTGTTTCATGTTGCAGCAAAGATCACTGCGTTGTGCTGCACCCACCCATGTACTAATGTGTGTGCATCTGCTAGTGCTGGTCTGCATACACCTTTTGTACCCATTTCCTACACCGGTGCAGCCCCTGGGGTGGATACAGTCAGGCCAACATAAAGCAATTTAAATTGGTACAAATTTCTTTCTCTAAATATAGTTAAAGCTGTACCAAATCTATGTATGTGCCAGCCCCTGCTGTGCCACAGCTCCAGCTGCCCACTCCAGTTCGGCAAAGTCATTAAGCACACGCTTTATTTTAAGCACATGAGCAAGGGCAGTATGTGCTGCTCCTCCCCTGCTCCCTCTTAAGTCAGCAATCAGTGCTTTAGCAGCGCACGCAGCAAAGGGGAACGAACACATTAGGCATGAAGGTGGAACGTGTCATTTAAGTGGAGCTGAAAGAACTACCTAAGAAGACAGGCAAGGAGCTATGAGAGGTCAAGGTGTTATTAAATGTGCATGTAGAAAATTACGGCCACCCTTTATATCTGTGCCGAGCAAAACCCCTCTTCTCTGAAACCACTTGTAATCAAAATTTAGGCGGCATGAATTACTGATGTGAGAGGACTCCGTGTTCTCAACCCTGCCACCCCATTTGTCTGAATAAATGCCAAGTTCCCTGCAGACAAAGCATTTGACTCTAGGAATGATTTTTATTTTCCTTCCTTGCTGCACAGATTAGAGCTTTGTTGACTATAATAACCAGACAGTCAGCATTTGGTTCTAGCACCCTGAATCAAGCAGCCACTCCTAGTGTAAAACAATAACCCGCATTGCGATGTCAAGTGGGAGACCTGGATGTGGGAACATACTTCAGATTCTAGTCTCCTGGCCAAGGGGGTTGGACTGAAGTCTGCGGGGCGGGGAGGGAAGCCAGCCGTGCGCTCTCGGCATTCCTTCGGAGGAAACGCGCACCAGAGTCTGAATCAGCTCACCCGCACACAGGCAGTGGGCTAAGGCAGAGAGCACGTGGCTTAGTGGTTAAAGCATGGAGGGAAGGGCAGGGGGTCAGCCAGCCTGGACTCCGGCCCTACCTCGGCCCTGGGCTTTGTATCACGAGCAGGTCTTTTACTTCTTTGTGTGATAATACCTTCTGGATCGGACTTTGAAATGAGAGCTCATAGTGGGTTCCCACACTGGAGGAAAGTTCCCAGGAATTCAGAGCAAGTGCTGACATTTGCCTGGCACAGAACTGCTCCCCTGCTTTAGCACACGGTGATGTGCCTCGTTGAATGGGACCTGATTCACCAGGCTGGGCTGGCTGTTTGGAACTGGCCTAACTCGCAGCGTCTGGGTCAAAGCACTTTGGTGGAAAGCTGCTAACACTAGAGAAGGGGCCCTCAGCTCTAGAGACTGTTGCTCTCAAGGAGGCCCAGTGGCTCAATGGATAAAGCCTCTGGAGCTGCAGATTGTGGGTTCAAGTCACACCTGGGTCAGTCAGCTGCTTTATCAGGGGCTAGACCTGATGATCTTTATGCAGTCCCTTCTAGTCCTAAGCTTCTATATGATCAGAGGCCTGAGGAGCAAGCCATATGAAGAAAGGCTGGCAGATATGGGACTGTTCAGCCTAAAGAAAAGTTTAGCAGGATTTGGTGGCAGCTTATAAATATATCAGGAGCTTGGCCAACAACAATCATTTACCAAAGTGCCCCAGGAGCAATGGTCACTCCAGGAGTGACCTCAGCAGTGCTGAGTAGAGCAGGAAAATAACCCCCCTTAGTTTGGCGGTTGGACATAATGATCTGTTGAGGTCCCTTCCGATCTATGAGTTATGGGCAGGTTTTGTGGGCACTGTTGGGAACTCATAGCCATCCCAGTTTCATAGCAAAGCAGGGATGAGCAATATTCTTTCCATGGAGATGGGGATAATCTGATGGAGAAACTGGGTACACCTACATAGACTGTAGGGCTGGAAGGACCTCAGAAGAGCATCAGTTCCAAGTAAGAAAGATAACTGGGGGTCAGATGACCCCAGCAAGGTGAACATCCAGTCTCCTCTTGAAGATGTCCAAGGTAGGTGATTGCACCACGTACCTGGGCATGGAAGGAGGCTTCAGTTCTGTGCCTCCCAGTATGGACAGGCTGGGGCAGCTGATTAAAGGATAAAACTGAACCGTGACGCTGACTGTCTTGGCCTTTCATCTGGCTCTGGCATCACGTTTTCTCTCTTGCTCATTTGGCTTCTACTTCCCCACTCATTACCTTCCAGTAACTATTAACAATGGCCATGGCCCTATTGATCCATGTTCTAATCTGGAAAACATTTAATCCTGTTTTGTTCAGGACTTCCAGTTTGGTTCTGTAACAAAAATGTAAAGTAGAAAAGGTCAGTTGCTGCACGGCTTTCATGAGCCAAGGCTGGGCTGGCAGCTTCAGGTCTAGATCGGCAGGGTAACGCTTTCTTTCTTTGTCTCTGTAACCGCTCTTGGCTTATTTCTAACTTTCCACAGCGATTTGCCTTTTTTCACACCAATTTCTTCAGCTTCCAGCTACCCCCAAAGGAAGAAATCAGGGGGCTTTTGTATACCCACAGGTACAGGCTTGAAAGGCAAGCAGAGAAAAAACCAGTTCAAGCTGTAGGTAAAGGACACTGGAAAGGAGGGGGTTCAAACAGACCAGTGGACGAACCGGTCCTTCAGAATGGAAGCTGGTCGCCTCTGGGCACTGGGGAAGGCAAGTCTTGCTCACCCTTGGGTATGGTGCTGCTGTACTCCCTAGCAATCCCTGTCAAGGGAATGCTTTATGATCCCCGTGTGAAAGGCCGGGTCAGTTTGTATCGTGTTTCTGCATGATCTGTGTTCTCACACTCCCAGGCAGTATCTAGCTGGGAAAATCTTTATGTGGCAAGATGAGTTGTTTTTTAGTCTTTCTCTGCAGCATAAGGTATCGTGCTGGTCTTTACAGAGCAGTGACTCAATGCAATCTGATCCAGCTTTATATCCAGGCAAAGGGACAGTAGAGATGGGCTAGTAACAATGCTGGAAAGTCCTTTCCAATACTTATATGGCAACGACATGTAGGGGCCACTGGTTCTCAAGGAAGTCGTGGCAGACTTAGATTCAAAGGAGAAATAGCCAGACGACGGGTCTGTACTGTGGTGAAAGTGCAGACAGTACTAATAACTGAGGACACCGCAGCAAAAAAGGCTTGTTTTTCTTGTTTGTTAATAGATAATAATATTCAGCATCCCTACAGCCCTTTGCAGCTCCAGAGCATGGGATAGTCATTTGCTGACCCTCACAACTCCTCTGTGAGATAGGTAGAGAAATGTTGCCATATGCATTTGACAGATGGGGGAAAACTGAGGCACAGAAAGAATGAGGCCTATGTTTCCTAAAGCCGTCATTGATTTTGGGTTCCTTGGATCTTGGTTGCCTAACTCGTGTCACCTGGGCCCTGATATTCGGCCACTGGGAGTTGTGGGGATTCAATACTTCTGAAAACTTAGGATCACAGGAAAGTAGGGCTGGAAGGGACCTCACAAGGTCATCTAGTCACTTAGGTGAAGGTGCTTCATGTTGGGCACCTAAAAGTTGAGGCATGCGATATTCATGTATCATTTAAAAAGCATTGTCCTAAGTGACTTCTCAGGGACCCACAATGTATCGGTGTCCGAGCTAGGAAGAGGGTCCAGGAGTCCCGAATCCATTCAGACCCCTGCCCAGCAGAGCCCGCTGCTTCTGCAAGACGGCTCTGGTCAGGTTCCCAGGTTTCAAGTGTATGGGTTATTTAAAACAAAGGCTCAATTAATTTAGCTGCTGAGCAATAAAGGGAGCGGCTTTATCCGCTTGGTTCTTGGTTTTATTCTGCCATGGACGGTGCTGTTTATACAGAGAGAAGTTAAAACAACCAGTCAGAAGAAACGGCAGCATAACCATGGCTTCTGCTTTCCTCTTCTCTAGGGCATCTGTGACCAGGAGGACATTTGGGCACAGTGGCATTGCTGTGCATACATGGTACGCCTGCCCTGCACTCATCAAGTCTATTTGGGCTATGGCCATTAGCCAGCATCAGTTCTACCTGGACAGGAAGCAGAGTAAGGTAAGAATCGCGTTAGGAGAGTGTGTCCTCCACGGCTCCCACTCCCGCATCACTCCCTCGTCCAAAGAGTGGCTCTGGGACTGCCTTTGCTCTTATGCTCCTAACACATTGCCTTAAGAGCTTAAGCGCTGTCATACTGGATTAGACCAAATGTCCATCCAGTTCATATCCTGTCTCTGGCAGTGGCAATGGTGGTTGCTTTAGAAAAGAGTGTAAGACAAAGGGCATGTATAGGGTGACCCATCCCTGGTCCGGCCCTCCCAGTCACAAGCAGTTACAGGCACAAGAGATGGCTTCAGCCTGCGGTTGCAATCTTGATGGACCTCCATACATTTGTCTGACCCCTTTTTGCACCTGGTTATGTTTGTGGCCTCCACAGCATCCTGAGGCAAGGAATTCTACAAGTTAGAAAGGTGCGTTGACTTTTGGGAGTTCAAGGGGCTTTGGTTCCCTCAAATGCCTATCAGGTGAGGACTGGGGGCTGGGAAAAATCTGGCTAAGTTTTGACCAAGATACAATGGCTAAAGTTCGCAAGTGAACACAATCTGTTCCTGCACATGTCCTAGCTCAGGTCATCATAAAGTCAGGACAGTTTCCTACAAATGTGTTTGCAGTAGTTTTAAATTCTGCCCCCCAGCTCTGAGCTGACAGACGCTTCCCTGCCAACTTGATGAGTTTTACAAGCCTGTTTTCCTGGGGGACCTGTTAGGGGTTAATTGTTTTCCAGTCCTCTCTCACTGTTTGAAAGACTCGCACAGACATTGGGAAGCTAAGCGCCCTTATAGAGAGCCGGCCCGTATCTGCCTGTACTCAAAGGAAGCCACCTCAAAAATAGCATCAGTGCTACATATAGTCCACACAGTAGCTGGGAGAAACATTTAATAGAAAAGAGCGATTTCTTTTCTTTAGGTAACAGTACCCATTTAAATATGAGTATCCCTGGCATAATGAAATGTGAGTGATGCAAATCTTGGCTAGTGGGGGGTTCTTCCTCCTTCCCATCTTGTCCTCTGTATGCTGAGCTCCTACTTCCAGTGAGATTCCAGGTATCTGCTATCTTCTTGTCTGCCATCTGTTTCCCCCACTTCCAGCACTGGCTGAAGCCAGGACTCTCTAAGCACTTGTACTGTTTCCATCTCCCTAGGACCAGCTTCGAATAAGGCCAGACCTGTTTGCAAGCTGGGGCACTAGAGCCTGCAAGGTTTCAAGGTGTTTAGTCCACAAACTGACACCCAAACAGAAGGATATCCCCCTTTCCTGGGTGAGAGGGTGCCAGGAACTTCCCAGCTTTTGTAGACAGCAGATTGGGTTTCACGCAATGACTGTGTATCTGATGGCCTCTTCACACCTCCCCCCCAGCCATCATGAGTAACTCAGGCTTGTTTGCATCCACATCAAGATGCTTTGTTAGGGTATTCCCAGGCTTCCTGCTAACACTTTGAAGTGGGTGCACACAAATATGTTTTAATTTTTTTTTTCACTTTGAAGAGTGGGGCTTTCATCTGTCATCTCTGTCTTTAACAGCCAAGCTTCATCAAGTTCTTCTGTCCTAGCTTAAGTTTCAGGGATCTGCTGCATTAATCCAGCTGATCACATCAGTGTTATGCCAACACGGGCTTGGTTTTTAAAGCCAGCAATGAGCGTTCCCAGGTGGAGTTGTGAGAAACTTGGTGGATTCAGTTCTCAGGCGTTTCTGCAAACGCCTTTCCCCTTTCAAGTGGCATGGGTTTGTACCCCTTTACATTTCACTCTGAGATTCACCTTCTCATCTGTCTGTGCCCTTTAACATCCAAGAAAAATTTAGGGACTCCCAGGTTTTGTGGCTGGGTTTGCCAAGAAAAAAAACAAAAAAACACTGAATTGCTCCAGTCTGGGCCCATGCTGGTTGCAGTGATTTTGATTAGATGCAGTGGGATATGGCACAACACTAGGCTTGAATTCGCCTTTCAGAACAAAACCTGAGACCAGCCAAGACCTTATTTTCCAATTTGGCTGGGATATTTTGCCTGGCTCTGCCTTTACATGTTGCTTGATTTAGTCAAATCCCAATCTTTATTGATTTAGACCATTTTTGCACCAAAATTAAACCAGGGTTTTTCTTCCAAATTCTATGCATGACGGGACATCGTGGCATGATGAGACCCCAAAACCTTGCAACCCTGTTGTTCGTTTGTCTCTGGTCCTGCATTACAGTAGAAGACGGACACTTCCAAGACTTCCAGCTCTCTGAACAATCTCTTCAGAGTGCAAAATGCGTGTCCATTTCCCTTCTCTTTTTCTGTACCAAGCCGATAAATGCAGCAAGGCTGAGCGCCAGCTCCGTGCAGTGGTGCCCACATCGAGTCAGTCAGATGTTTACCTTTGAGAGCTTGCTGGTAGCAGGAATTTCCCAGGCCTCAAAGGCTGGGCTCCTCAGATGTTGAGAGCTTAAATGTGTGAGATTGCCAGAAAATGAGTAGGCAAACTGGGGATGGCCCCAGTGAAACACGTGCAGCACAAAACCCTTCATCCCAGGCGAAAAGACCAAATCGATCCCTGATGTCGGTCTGTTCCTGGGGTCACTGGGGGCGTTCTGTAAGACGTCCGACCTCACAGGAATGGCGCTAGGGATCCATTTGGCTCAGGGACTTTAAGAACTGCTTTGAAATTAAGCCCAAATGAGTGAGTTTCCCCCCAAACAAAAGAGACTTGGCAGATCTGTGCAATGATGGCTGTAAAATACTTCGGGAGGGTGGGGGTATTGAATGCCCTGGGGGAGTGTTAGTGGGATATAACCTAGCCTCTCACTGCTGTGCTGCCAGTACAAATCCAGCCCAGACCTTGTCACTTGCTGGGCAGTGGCCTACATGGAATGAGCCGGGGTGTGAATCCTGCTCCCAGTGGACCACTGTCTGAAGCACAAAAAACCATGTACCAGTTGGCATCACTGTCAGCAGCAGAGAGACCTGATAAACCATCTCTTTCTGGAAGTGCTTCCTCTAAGTCAGTGTGGAGACTAGGGCTATGCATGGCAAACAGCACCCAATGGCAGTGACAGTGATTCTCAATTAGGTGCTGTTTTAAGGGTGCCATGCAATATTTGCACTGTTAGGTGTGCAAACACCTGCACATGATTCAAAGGGTAAACCCAGAGATTTCAAATAGAAATCCAGAGTGTCAAAAACATTCTGACCTGTTCTGGTCTGTCTTAGTTCTTTGAAACAGAAAAATTGCTCTAATATTTTTCAGGGATGTATTTGGTAGCCATGTTGGTCTGAGACAAAAAGAAATGCAAAAATCTAGAACTCTTGGCTCAGAAATGATACCTTTTATTATAGTTGGTCTAATGAAAGGTATCATTTCTGAACAGAGAGTTCTAGATTTTTGCCTTTCTAGTATTTTTCTGTACTCAAGAAATGAGTGAAAGCCAAGAGCTGGCATTTTCCGAGAGGTGCCTTGAATCGAACTAGGTTGAGAACCGGTCCCATCCACACACGTGTATTTCTAGCTTGAGTTAAACTTGGAAACACTGGTCGTGCAGGACGAGGGTTGAAACAGAGCTGACCTCTGAAATAGTAATGCAGTGGGGGCAGGGGAAGGAGTGCAGCCGTTGTCTTCAACTTGAGTTAGCACAAACTCATCACCTGCTAATCCAAGCGCTCTGTGCAGCTGGAGTGGCTAAGCCAACTCAAGTGGGGCAACTTGAGTGACAAAACTTGAGCTCATGGTTGCCGTGAAAATCAGGTTCTGCGCAGGCAATCACAGGATCAGTTGCCTAGGCTGTTTTCTGCAGTGAAGCTTTCTACAGGCTGACCAAGTGAAGGTCTCTGTTCTTAGTAGGTACATGATGAGGCAACATCTTCCTACAAGTTATTCCAAAGCTACATGTAGAAACTATAGCTGAACCTCGATGCTCAGTCAGATCCAGGTTCACAGTCAAATGCAGCCTGTAAAATGAATCTTGTGCCCTTTCAAAGAATCATAGAAGTGGGGTCGGAAGGGACCTTGTAGATCTTCAAGTCCAAACCCCCGCCTGAGCGGGAGAAGAAAAAAACAAAAAAACCAAAACTGGACTCAAATAAGTCCAGCCAGGTAGGCATCAAACCTCTTCTTAAAGACCCCCAGGGTAGGAGCCAGCACCACTTCCCTTGGAAGTTGCTTCCAGATCCTAGCCGCCCTGACTGTGAAGTAGTTCTTATGGATGTCTAATCTAAACCTCCTCTCCAATAATTTGTGTCCATTGTTCCTTGTCATGCCAGGGTGTGCTAGGGGAAACAGTGTCTCCCCCAAACCCTTCTGGTCCCCCCTAGTGAGTTTATAGACTGTCACCAGGTCCCCCCTCGGCCTTCTCTTGTGAAGGCTGAACAGGTTCAGGTCCCGCAGTCTCTCATTGTAGGGGCTGCCCTGTTGCCCCCAGATCATGCGAGTGGCCTCCTCTGGACCCTCTCAATGGTGTCCACATCCCTCCTGAAATGGGGCGCACAGAACTGGACGCAGTACTCCAGCTGTGGCCTGACCAGTGTTGCATAGAGGAGGAGGATCACCTCCTTGGCTCTACTTGAGTGCACCTGAGGATGCACGACAAGGTGCGGTTAACCCTGTCAGCCATGATCTCACATTGTCGGCCCATGTTCATCGTGGAGTCAATAATGACTCCAAGATCCCTTTCTGCCTCTGTGCTCTCAAGAAGGGAGTTTCCCATCTCATAAGTGTGCTGCTGGTTTCTACCGCCCAAGTGCAGCACCTTGCACTTGTCAGTATTGAAACGCACCCTGTTTATGTCAGCCCACCCCTGTAACCTATCCAGATCTTGCTGCAATCTTTCCCTCCCTACTAGCGCGCTCGCCTCACCCCAAGTTTTGGTATCATCAGCGAATTTAAACAGGTTGCTTTTCACGCCGTCGTCCAAATCACTGATGAAGAAATTGAACAGCGCAGGCCCCAGGACCGAGCCCTGGGGAACCCCGCTGCCCACTTCCCCCCAGTTGAATATGGCCCGTCCACGCCCCCCCTCTGAGTACAACCCTCGAGCCAATCTGCAATCCATCTGACTGTGTAGGCATCAATGCCACAGTCGCTTAGTTTTTTAATGAGGGTGGGGTGGGAGACGGTGTCAAAGGCCTTGCTGAAGTCTAGAAAGACTACGTCCACAGCGTAGACGTGCTCAGCCTCTTCAGTAAGGATGTCAAACTATGCTAGCATTTTTTTTCATGGTTTCTTACTGTATCTCTTAACATGCAGATTGTAGGGATATAGGTCCTTTGTTCAAGGGGAAAGAGTCCCTGGCAATGCAGAGAAACTAACCAACAAGAAGGAGCAATGCCAACTTGGCCCCAGATTCTCAATGTTAAAAATGCGGGTATTTGAGAGCCAGCTTGCTTGCAGAAGAAGCTGAGTTAGCTTTGGAGGTCCTGTTTTCTGCTGCACTGAAAGGAGTCTTTGCTTCTGTGAACCTTGCAGAAATATCAGACTGTATAATAGTGTTCTGTGTCCATTTCCAGTCCAAGATCCATGCTGCAAGAAGCCTAAGCGAGATTGCGATTGACCTGACGGAAACTGGAACACTGAAGACCTCGAAACTAGCCAACATGGGGAGCAAAGGCAAAATTATCAGTGGGAGCAGTGGGAGCCTCTTGTCATCAGGTAAGTCCTTTCCAGGAACTGTCAGAGAGGGGAGGAAGGATGTAATGAGGACAGTGTGAAAAAGCTACCAGCTGCTACAATGACGGGCATTTCAGCAATGAAGCTGACAGCCACAAGATACTTTCTGTCAGCTCTGCTCTGTGTCTGTGCATGTGATGATTCGTCTTTCATCTCCCCAGCATCCTTATTAAAAAAAAACAACAATCTTACCGGCACCCCCATCCTCACAGTTCATTTCCTTTCTCTCCCTGGAGATATCCTCTCCAATCTTCCCAGCTCTCTGCTATGGCCTGACCTGTCTCCTCTCCCTGCACCTCCAGCACCAGCTCCTACCCACCTCCCTGCTTCCGCCCAGCCTGCTCCCACCCTAAACAGCTGCTTCTGTCCATCCAACCCAGCCACTGGAAGCAGGGAGGAAATAAGCTTGTGTGTGGCTCATTAGGGAAGCTCAGGCTGGAGGATTAAAGATGTCTTTCAGCACTGCAGAGACATAATCTGTAGGTAAATAGTACTGCTGTGCCCTGCCTCTCTGTTAGTGGTTGCTGGAAGTCAGGCTCTATTTTTATCTACAGCCCTGCCCATCTAGTCACCCAACCCCCAAATAAGTGAGTTTCCAGGTTCCTTTCACCTAGAAGCTGCTTGGTGCCTTGCATTTAGCCAGTTTGGGGGGTTGTGAAAAATGGTTAGATGCTCTGTGAAAAAGTTCAGCATTTTCTAGGCTTCAGGGGTGAGTGTAGCTCCTTTAAATGCTCCAGTAATCAAGAACTACAAAAGAAATGGAAGAGGGATTGCTGTCAAGAAAAACAGCAGGAGACTTGAAGTCAAGAGCTTGGGTTCTGGCCCTTGTTCACCCCTTTCCTGCCTGTGTGACCTGGAGAGTCTTTCGCCCTCCCTGTGCCTCAGCTTTGTCATCTGTAAAATGGTGCTAAAGGTCTCTTGTAGGAGTGATGTGAGGATGAGTGGTTTGCCAAAGGTTTTGAGCTCCTCAAAGGAAAAAAATCACCAGCAGCACAGTTTTATGTTCTGTTCTTTTATGGAAGGCAGGGTACAGGTGTGCCTTATAGACAAACCATGGATACCTACATTTTCATGACCAACAGCTCCCTTCATTTTTTACATGTGCATTTACACTGGCTTAAATTTACTGAGCAGTAAATTACTATGCAGTAAACGGGAATAGGCCAGCATCTATACATGCAGGCATTAAAGCACATTAACGCTGTGTGTTTTAACACACAGTGTTATTGCTCAGTAAGGTGTCTACACATGCATTACTGTGCAATAACTAATTGAGCGTAAATTTGATACCTGCTCAAAATTTATGCTCAAGTCAGCATAAGCCGCCATATTTACTGCGCAGTACGGATGTGCATGTGGAGAGTATGCCCATACTGTGCAGTAGTTTCAGTTACTGCAGAGTAAATGTGCTTAGGTAGATGCGCCCAACGTGTTGTTTCTGTGAAGCATGGGGGATGTTACTTTGATCCATCAAACCCACAATAATGGTAATGTTCGACGTGGGAGAAAAATCTCATAATTAGGGGAAAGTGTACCCTTTAATAAGACCCAGGCTGCACACAGCTGAATCCAAATTCATGCTTGGAATCAGCCAGGCCCATGTTTCTCAACCTGTGCGCCGCAACCCAAAAGTGGTTGCATGCTGGAGTGCTGCGTCCAGTTCTGGGCACCACACTTTAACAGGGACGTGGACAGGCTTGAGAGAGTCCAAAGAAGAGTCACATGTATGATCAGAGTCTTGTACAACAAGCCATACGAGGAAAGGTTGTGGGATCTGGGACTCTTCAGTCTGAAGAAAAGACGGCTGAGAGGGGACTTGGTAACAGCTTACTGCTACACTAGGGGAGCACATCAAGGGCTCGGTGAGCAACTGTTCACCAGGGCACCTGAGGGGAAAAACTAGGACTAATGGCCACAAACTCCTGGAAGATCGATTCATTAGATCAACATTAGGAAAAACTTCTTCACAGTCAGGGTGTCCAGGCTGTGGAAAAAGCTCCCTCCAGAGGTGGTGCGATCGCCTACCCTGGATATCTTCAAGAGGAGACTGGACAGTCGCCCTGCTGGGGTCACCTGACCCCTAGTCACCTTCCCTGCCTGGTACAGGGGGCTGGACTTGATGATTTTCTGAGGTCCCTTCCAGCCTTACAGTCTATGTAGATGCACCCAGTTTGTCCATCAGATTATCCCCCTCTCCATGGAAAGAATATTGCTCATCCCTGCCGGCCTTACAATCTACGAATCTATAAACATACAAAGCAGTCGTGAGCAAACTTTAAAAAATGGATCAACAAACTTTAAACATTGATTCTTCTTTAGAGGAGAAAAAAGTGGGAAACCACCAGTTCTCCCGGGCAGGCTGGCAGAGGTCCAGCCTGGAAGGGGCTGCTTGGGGCCCCCTGCCCTACACCCCCTCCCCACCCCACGCACTGGAGGCCTGGGGGCAGTGGGTCAGGGGTGAAAGGCGCTAGGTCGGGTCTGGCCACTGATGCTTATAAATGGGTCTTGGTGCAAAAAAGCTTGAGAACCACTGAGCTAGGCAGTACTGGCCTACAAGGTCGGCATCTGTACCTCCTTTGTGCCTAGTTTCCAACTCCACTTCCTTTTGCTTCGGGAGCGTTCAAGAAAGAGTTAAGTTGTGAAAGCGTGGGGAGCTGCGGAGCAGCTTGTTCAGGAACTCCCAGCCTAGCGGTGAACAGAGATGCCTTTCTGCTGCTTACGTCCCTCCGGACCCCGCACACAATCCGCTGTTTGTGCCGTGTGTCGCTCAAGCAGTGGCAGCGTCTGAGGCCTCGCTCCGTTGGTGTCAGGTTGTTGGGGCTCTTTGTTGGCTTTTTCTCCAGCTCTCCCACTCCTGAAAGTTAACAACACAAAGGAGCCCAGGAAATACTTCCCCTGAGATCCCAACCTTGTGGGCAGCAGTCTCGCATTTGTGAATGCCGCGAGCTGGTAATCCTGTGTCTCTGGTACACGCCAGCTCCCCGCGCCCTGAGGAATGTAGCGGGCCTGATTCTGCGTTCGAACCAGGGGGACCCCGTGAGCTCACTGGAGCTAGACCTTGCTTTTTGAGAAGAAATCCTGTGAACCATCTGGCTGAGGAGTTTCTTTAGACCACGGTGACATTATTGCTGTGGCATCCCTGGCGCTGCCGAAAGCCCCCAAACGTTGCTTAATGCAAATTGGCTTGAGCCAGGAGTGCAGCAGGCCTGGAGGGTCAGCTTCCCTCCTCCCATCTCATTGCTAGGCACATCCCTGGGACTCCCTCCAAGCTTTTGCATTTCCTCCTATTGTGCTGAAAAATATGCACACTCATAACAACAGCGTGTTGTCGCCAAGCCATGCAGCATATGTCTTGAGAGAGTGGGAGGGAGCGAGGCCGCTGTAACTTTCCAGGCTGTAAATACAGGGAGTTACCCGAAATCCAGAGGGGGAAATTAAAAACCGTTCTGTTTATCACTGCCGCTCTCTCAATATTTTTCCGCCCTCCTTTTCTCCTCGGAGTTTCTTCTTGTCTTTCCTTTTCCCATCTCTGCCCCTAGGATGCATTAACCCAAACCGTGTGGTGCAGAGCGCACTCAAAAGTACCAAGTCTCATCTGGTTTTGTGGAGATACCACATGCAACTGGAAACAATTAGTAGCGGTCATTTTGGGAGGGTCTGGCAGGCCCAGTGCAGACTGGAGACCATATACACATGGTGAGAGATAATGAGCCCACAACCTCCATAGACAGCACAGACAAAGGAGGGGAGCAAGCCTGTAGTATGTAGGGGCAGGAGCTTCAGCCACCATTTTCTGGGACCACCAAAACCCACCGTGGCCGGACAATGCCTTCCTCTCCTGACTGGGTACAACTCAGTTAAGATGCCTGCATAGGAGGGGTCACAGAGTCATAGGGCAGGGCTTTGACAGGTCGTGCCACAAGTCAGGGAGGGAGCCCAGGTCTCCTCATGCTGTCTCCATTGCCTCATCCTCTAGACCACACTCCTCCTTTCCATGTCTCTGGCACAAAGTGGTAAGCTGGATGCCTGCCGTTCCCATTTGCATCTCTCGTCCAAATCTTAGCGAGCCGTTTGCCTAGAAAAGGGCCTCAGCTGGCATCCCTGACAGGTCACTGCCCAGAGCTGAATGCTGTGCCCCAAACCCGGCTTTGAAGGGTTCTGTGCTGGATCTGCTCACCCAAACTTCGGGATGGTGGCTGATCCGGGTTTTGATCCCCCCATGTAGGACTGTTCGGATCTGGAGTTTTATCTGAGTCCTGGAGAGAGCAGGGAGGGCCAGCTGCGATCCCGTATCATTCATCTCCGTGAAGATGCAGCCACATAAATGAGATGAAACGAGGTCCCTGATGTTCAAATGCAGGGCTTTGATTCCTGCCTGTCTTGGCTCTAAGAGCCTTGCAGGGCAGCCCAGATCTCCCTGGCCATGAAGTGCCATCCCTGCCTTTGGGCCTGACCCCAGAATCCCACCTGCCCATAGAAGTCATTTCATCTGACTGAGGACTTGTCTGTAAGAAACAAAATTATGCTTTATCTTTGCACACATAAGTAACTTCCCACCCCAACCTTTCCCTTCACATGCCCAGCCACGTTTGCCTCCCCTCTGCACTTGGTAGCTTTCCTGTAAATAGGCCTGTTTACATATGAAAATGCCTCGGGCTTACGGATGGAGGCGTCCGTCCCAGGCAGGCAACCCCCGTCCCATCCCCTGAAGACATCCATCACGGCGATCTTCCCCTCACACCACGCTGGGAGTTTATTTAGCTGATAAACAGTGACTTGTCCAGTTTCTGTAAAGGCCAATGAACAAAGTGACTAATGCTGACCAGTCACCCTTGCAGGATATCTGTGCACATCCTACACTGAACAGCTCCAGATGGATGATGGAAAGGGCTTGAGTGGCAGTCTGGCCATGGCTGGAGAGGATATCCTATCTGTTAGTCACAGCTGGGAGATTCGGGCTGTTTGTGGTCACTCCGTGCTGTTGTGCCGACATCCTGTTGTGCTGACTCACAGCATCCCCAGGCATGTACCACCCCAGGCATGTACAGGAGCTGTACTCCTCATGGGTCTTGATGAGACCCTGATCAGGTCCAGGAGGCTTGAGCCAGCAGGTAGGCAGCAGGATTCAGCGTGAGGAGTCACCACGGTTAGAAAGTGTTTTGCTGATGGCATTGGGCGCACGAGAGAACATCTCAAAGAGCCCTCTGAATTGCACAGCTGGACACAGCTGGAGGATGGCTGTGGCCTGTCCCAGTGTTTTTTCACTCTGCTTATTCTTTCCTTTCCACTGATTCACTGTCTGCCTCCCCCCGCCCCCCACCTCATTCAACTGCAGACTCACTCCACTTGCCCTCCATCTTCCCATCCCTTCCCTTTGTCTTTCCTATTAACTCTCCTCCCCACCCACCTTTAGTCTCAGTCCACTCCTAGGCTCAGATGTGTTTAATGGAGAGAATAAGTTGCTACAATTACACACTGCTTCCATCCCCACCGCAAAAAAACGTAGGGAATGAATATGAATATTTACCAACCTTCATTAGCTTTACATTAAAGTACTTAATTATTTTAATAAAGCATAATATTCAGTAAACCACTTTATCTTATATTAAACTCCTTTTTCCTCCCTTCAGCTTTCTTTGACTCTCCAGGCTGTCTACAGGGCAGGAACTATTTCTTCCTGTATGTTTTTACACTATCCAGCACAAGCAGACAGGTGGGATGTAGCCTTAGGGGTCTCTAGACCCCCCCTGAAATGCAAATTAAAGTCATTAGTATAGACAATCCAGCTCCAAAAATAAGGAGCCAGCAGGCTGTACTGGCTTGGAGACAGGCCTGGGAAGTCTGCTATGGACCTGTTGAGCTACCTTGGTTGTCAGATTCAATTGGATCATCATGACACTCCCGTGCCTTGTGCTGGCTTTATATCAGTGTATAATTCTTGATTTCACTGGAGATTTTCTTGTCTTGCACCAGCATTGGAGAGGGCAGAATCAGGTCCATAAGTCCTTTAGGAAAAGGTCAGCAGTGATAGAAACAGTGGTATAAATTATAAGGTGGCTGTCACCTGGCCAGAAAGAATCACATCCTCGTCCTAGATGTCACAGTTCTCATTCCCACTCCCAGGAAATCACCTGGAGAGCTGACAACAGTGGCTGGACCTCAAATGGGTGTAAGGCAAAGTAGCATAACAGGAGCCAGTTTGGAAGCCAGTGGGTGTTTGGCAGGCTGGGACTTATGCCCCAGACTGTACACTTAGGAGGAATGGCATGTGGGATTTCACAGGGATTCAAGCAACAGGGTGACGCATAAACTTTATCTCCAATTCTGTGAAATACTGTGCATACATCAGCGAGGCTGCACCATGCTTAATATTGCTTCATGTTGGACCTGCTGAATTTAGTGCCTTGAAAAATTCCTGAAGAAATGGCTGTAACCTACAACATTCAGTCAACCCCCCACCCTCCCAAGTCTTCAAAGGCTTGGAAACAACCCATATCATTTTCTATTACGTTCCTTCGGGTGGTTCAAAAACCACATAGGAAAATGTGGACTTCTATGTGAATTCAATATGGGAAAAATCAAGGGAAAATGGGCAATATGGGAAAATGCCATGTCTAGTACAGAAAGATACTAGAGCAATTCTTCTGCTGCATGCAGAAAGTTCAGAAAGACCTCAGCAGGGCAGAATATTTCTGATGCTCTGAATTCCTATTTGAAAGCTCTGGATTTATCTTGTGAATCATGTAGGTGTTTGCAGACCTAATAATGCTAGTAGCAGGGGCAGGAAATGAAATATAGGGATATATCCCTCAGGGGTAGGAAAAGCTGATAGGAAGCCCTTTCTGCTGGTCAGAGTGGTAGGATTTTATGCATTCTCTTTCTCAGATGACCTGGGTGGACCCCAGACTCAGTGCAGTTTGTGGCCCTCAGTATAGCTGATTGCTTCTGGACAGTCTGCCCGGTTGGTTTAATTTTCGTTCAGCATTTGTTGATGTGCTCTCCTGATGTGTTTGGATTTCATTCGGGTTGTTTAGAGTTCAGTCAAACACTGAGGCTGTGGTCACGGATGTGCTAGAGGATGGATTTGTGTTACTGGTATGCAGAGAGCCTCCCTTCGACGTGCTAGGCTTACCATAGTGTGGAGCTCGCTTCTGCTCTCCCTTACAGGTGTCTTGCAGTACCGTGTCTTGGTTGACTTTCATAGAGTTCAGTCCTGATTTGTACCAGCCTGGTTGAGGAGCAATTCAGACCCACAGCATCTGAGAGCACACATAAAGAATCCAACCTTGCATTTTAAAAAAAATAGAGGGTTCCCCCAGGAGAGCACAGACCAAACCCCCACCCCGGCCCTCTCCGAAAGACTGCAGAAATAGATACGTTCTGCAAAATGCCCAAGTGGTCATCAGGCCTGGCTTCATCAGTTTGTGCATGAAGGACCCCGAACAGTCAGATAAAACTTGTATTAGAGACCTTTGCCACGTGAGGGCCCAGTTGGAATAACTGGTTTAGTGTCTGAACTGGTAACTGAACCGGTTTAGTGCCAGCAGGACATCAGACAAGCTGAAAAGGTTCTGCTAGTCCTCCCCTTGCTTATCCCTCATCGCCATGAATCAGAGCGCTTTGCTTCTAGGATCTATGCCAGGAACTGAGAGATGGGATTGGGTGCCAACTAGTCGTTTCAAATGAAAGGGTCTCAAGCAGGGCTAATGTGGCTCTTGCACAGATCTAGCACAGCCAGTGGAAACGCAATGAGCTGTTGTGATGAAGACAGGTCAGTTTGATGAGCTGTGCTACAAATAGTCCATTCCCTTATGGCAGACACACCCATAATTGAGCATGTCAATGAAAGCATCCAGCTCTTGGGTGTAGTACTTAAAATATATGTGTTTTTTTTACTGTTGCAACGGAAGTGCCTGTCTAGCTGCTATGGCTGATAGGTGGTATGGATATTAATAGCATTTAAAAATAAACTGGATTTTTGTCGTGGGGTGGGGAATGGAGCGGAGTGAAAGAGGAAAACAAAAAGAAAAAAGACATGCGTGAAGTTACCAGAAGAGCAAAAGGTAAGGAACAGATTATCATAGGAGGGGGTAAGAGAGTCATGAACAGCTTGTTGATGGTTAGTAGTTCATCAGGGTTGGAGCCGTAGAGTTCAGCAGTTCACCCGCCACCAGTAAGTGCTTTCTGTAGTTGTTTTAAGAGAGAGACTGGGGGGATGTATCCTGCACATGAAATGCAACATGGAAATTCTTCTAGAGAAAAACCTCTTACATTCTTGTAGTGAAATGCCTTGCTTGGGGTGAACATGTGTTATTCTGGGGCAGGCATACAGGCATAAGAAGAGCCAAGAGCAATCAGTTGGCATTCTTGACTTCAGGGCAAGTAAATAGGTATGGTACCACATAAGCTCACCTGACTTTTGGGGAGGATGCTCTGTAAAGCAGCTTTCTCTCCCAGAATCTAACTCATCTTTTGGAGAATTTAGTACTATTTTTGCAATCCCAGCACATCCCACTGACTGAAGTAGTTGTATGCATGGGACAAATGAGAGAGTTACTGACAGATCAAGTGAATGTTAGTTGACTGGGCAAGCATCATAGTAGTGATGGGAAAGGTGTATTGAGGTACGTGCTCCCCTTGGGCTAGTTGGGTTGGTTTCTTCAGAGACTGTTTCTTTCAGTCCACCTTTAAATGTCTTAGAGGAAAGTAGAAGCAAAGAAACTCAAAACAAAATGTAGCTGAAAGTGTGGATTTCACCTGGGATTGGTGCAAACCAGACTTTTGCCCCCCAGGTTCACCTGGAACAACCTCAGCAGAGCTTTTGGCAAACTCCAGCTGCACCTACTGGAGTGCATCTGCAGGTCCTTGCCCACACAAGGTTGACCTGCTGAAGGCACCTCTGAACATCTGACAATGTGGCCAACGTGAGCCTGAACCCATAATCCCTTGCTTGACAAAGGCTGTGGAGCCACTGTTATGAAAAATAGGTATTGTGGGGGGATGATTCAGCCCTGTGGAGCATGCAGGAGCATGTTTGAAAGCATTGTTCAACATAAGGGCTTGTCTACATGGGGAATTCAGTGTGCGGTCAGGTCAGGTGTGACCTGTTACGGTGCAGACTTCACTCTTCTGTGCTAACTCCATGTGGACGCTCTTGATCCGAGGCAGCTTCATTCACAGCAAATGCATTTGCTAAGAGTGCCCACACAGGGAGTTCCTCAAGAGGAGTTGGTGCGCTTTACATTTGCACAGGGTTCCCTAGCTAGACAATCCCTAAAGTGACTTAGGGAGCCTTGATTTTCAGAGGGTGAGGGCTCAGCAATCAAGCACCTGACCAACATCACACCGCCCTTGAGCATGGAGCCTTTGGACAGTGCTGTGTGGGTCATTCAGAACTGCAGGTGAATTAGAAATTGGTCGATATGTTTCTTGAAAGAAATAAAGTAGCAAACCCCAGGCCATGTTCGGATGCTGTTTGGTTCCAAATTTACACCAGCATAAGGGTACTAACTTCAGCAAGAGCTACAAGGTGCTTGGCACCTTGAAAATCAAGCTACTTATTTAAGCACCCAGTTTTGAATATCTTGCCTTACCTATCCCTAAGGAACAACTACTGCTATAAAAACCACTAGCCACCTCTTTATGGGTGGAGAAGGGTTATACATGCTTTATGCAAATCTAACTTGGCAGGGGGCTGGACTCGAGGATCTCCCGAGGTCCCTTCCAGCCCTGATGTCTATGAAATCTATGAAACTTTGGTAACTGTATCGTGGTGGTTTTTGTCATCATAGGGTAGTTCAAAACCAATAAAAGATATCACTGAAAAAAAAAGAATCCTCCTTGCCTCCAGAGTTAACCACAAGTTTTTGGGATAGCTGCAGGCACCACTGGATGCAGTTCTGTGTAGGAAGTCCAACTGGATGACTGGAATAGCCTTTGCTGGTCTCCATCCGTGACGATGCATCTTTGGTGCTGTTCATTGCTGGGAGCTTTCCTGAGAACTGCATGTAGCATTTTCAAAAGTAGCTTCAAGAAAAAAAAAAGTAACCAGCTTGCTTTTATTTATATAATAGAGAACTACAAATGCCTTTGTGTGCTGGGATGTCTAACCTTGTTCTGTTCGCTTAAGCCTTAAGAACTTGCCATAAACAAACGGGTCTGTGTAACACCTGCTTTGCTTCATAGTCTGATTCCTTGTTGGAAAGACTGCATCCAAAGCACAGGCTTTGGTGAACTTCATTAATGCTCCAAATGTGTGTTTTGCTGTCAGCTGGCCTTGAGGCCTAGTGAAATCATTGTTTATTGATAGGTTCCCAAGAGTCGGATAGCTCTCAGTCTGCCAAGAAGGACATGCTGGCTGCCTTGAAATCCAGGCAGGAAGCGCTGGAAGAGACACTACGCCAGCGACTGGAGGAGCTCAAGAAGCTGTGTCTCCGAGAAGCGGTAGGCAATGGCAGTCTCATGACCCCGGAAAATTGTGTTGCTTGTGTTGTGCTCATGCCCCCATTTACCAAGCCAAGGGGGAAGGAGCAAAGCTTTCCGTAGGCATCTCTTACAAAGCACCTTGCATTGACCACCCCTTCTCCCCCAACATTTCAGTGCAGAATCGCTATATATTGCACTGCCCCAAAGCCCAGCATATATAGAAGATGGCATGACTGCAAGCTAATTGAGCACCCAGAAGGCCTGATCCTGAGGGCAATGCTGAGCATGCTCAGTCCCACCAAAATCATTAGGAGTTGCAGATGCATTGGACAGCCTCCGAAATAGGATGTCCATGGGACTGGACTTGAGACCTTAGCTAGTCTGGTGTATGTCCCTTTGGCTTTGTCTACACCAGGGGGGAAAGGTGTGTACAAGGCTAATGCACTCTTGTTCCCTAGTGCTGAAGTGGCCTTGGGCACATTCCTTCCCCTGCCCATTCCCTAGCATCCTCTTGCATCTCCAGGATATTTCATAACAGATCTGTACTGTCTAATACCTGGTGCAATTCTACGGGCTGACACAGAGTAGAAACCCTTAGAGTATAGTATGTGGTGTGGGATGTCTCGGGGGATGCAGCCCACTGGCTGCATTCCTTCACTGTGCAGTATTTAATATAAGAAACATGGGGTAGGGTCCCTCTGTCACAGGAGAAAAGCATGTTAATGTGATAGTAAACCCCGTCAAGAGAAACTGACTCCTCTGGCCCAGGTAGCATGGGAGAAACTAAGTGCCACGTGATGAGGTCCTATTGTACTTTGCACTTGTCTGCTTAATTATTGTTTGGGTTGATTTAAACCAGAGCAGTGTAGACATAAATCCATTTCAACTCTTGGAAAAAGTAAGATCTGTGCTGCAAGTGTGCCTGGAGACATCATAAATACTAGCAGCAGTTCACATGTACCTTACACTTGGATCACTCACATACACACCTGTCCATGCTGTTTCCCAAGTCTGGAAGGCTAAGTAGAGAGAGTCAAAAAGCCTGAGACTGAATCAGTTCAATCTTCACAGGTTGGTCTAAGCTGCACAGATTGAACCGATAAGCAAATGAACAGACATTCACTTTTGATTCCAGAAATGCAGCCGCATGCCTGCAGTGGCCCAGGCGAGAAGCTGGGGGGCACTAGAGCATCTTCCCTGGGTGGCTGAAGCAGACAGCTTGAGCCAAGAGTAGCCTGCCCACCCTGTGAAGGGGGGTGGGAATTGTGGGAGAGATGCAAAACATCCTGGGATGCTGGGGGATTCTGAGTTTAACAAAAATCATTGGCTCCAAAGAGGGGTGCTGGGACTTTTTGGAGATTATTTATAGTAACTGTGGATATCACTTTTTTTTTTTTTTTTTTTTTAAGAAAGGCATGGGAAAATGGCACTGTGCAGTTTTTAAACTCTTCTTACCCTTGATTTACCCTTGGCTGTAACTTTAATACCTGTGAAGAGATGCAAGAAAAAACATTAGAGGAAGTCTCTGAGGGCCTGATCCCACAACCCCTACTCACAGAAGCCGTCCTTTGTCACACGAGACATCTCACGTGGCTTTAGCAGGATGACTCGAGTAGGAGTGGCAGCAATTTAGCTTGGCTCATCCATAGAACATAGTAAAGCATTTCACTGGCTCTTTGAGATGTTTCCTCTCAGATGGTCCTGCCTGGCCATGGGTTTGGGTTGGGAATTGCTTCATGGGAACAAGACAGAGGGGTTACGGTATGGGCATAATCCAGCCGGCTTGGCCCAACACATTAAGGACAGGGGCATCAAGTTACCCCAAGCCCGCTACTGCCTCTGTTACTTATTAATGCAAATTAAATTTCAGGATCGTGCCTGCCAGGACTTTTCCATGGAGGGTGGCAGTGTAGTCATCTGCATTTATGTTCTCCCAGAATCCTGGGGATTGTGAAAGAAGCCCGTACCGATGTTAACTCTTTACTCACTGCTCCACTTCATGTTAAACTCTGGGTTATAAAGTGATTGTGCCCCTTACTCCAAAGTACAGCCCATGGGGACCTGTACCTTGATCCATTATTTATAGCCAGCTATTTTGTGCTGTAGAGTAAACGTGTTACCGAAGAGGGGCTGAAACGACCTCCCCAGGGGATGTTTTCACAATGCATCTTGAAAATGGGAATTGTGCGGTGTGGGGGTTAGAAACTCATTGTGCTGGGAACTGCTGAAGATAAGAATTGAAAAGGCCATGGCCTCATTTCCCAGTGACCTGAAAACAGTAGAAAGAAACAAGAAGCGGGTGGGGGAGGGAGAGCTGTTGGGGGGGAAGAGGGTGGCAGAGAGCCTCAGCTCTACACTGCACATTAAGGTCGGCCACTGTTATATGGGATTAAGATGATTTAGGGTTTTTTGCCAGCTGGATCCTCTCAAGGCTGGTGTTACAGAATACAAAAGCCTTTTGTCCTCAGCACAGAGACTTTTCAACCCAAGACGCCGAGTTGTTCCTTGTAGCAATGCGCTTGCATTTCTGTGTAAGCATTTGCATGCCTTTAATTCAGATCAGTAGGGATGTATTATGCATACCAAAAAAACCGCCGCGTTAGTGGCAATATTGGCACTCGCTCCTTTCTATGCTTCAAATATATTCCACCACGCATCTCTTGGTTTGCAAATGGCCCTTTTGCGCCAACACGGCATCGCCTGGTGTCGCATCCAAACTGTGCATGACATCACTCGGTGTTTGGCAGGGATTTCAATTCATAAGATTGCTGAAACAGGTAATGAGGTATCGGGCACCTCTGGAAACAGCCCCTTTCACTGCATTCATCTCAGACAGATCACACACCAGGTTGCAGTAGTTTATAGCGCAGTTACAATGAGAAAAATGATGGTAAAAGTGGCCATTCCTTTTTCCCGGTGGGAATTCACAGTCCAACCTGCTGACTCCCTTTCAAAGATAAGGTTTGAACACCTTTTACTCCCTGGTGCCCAGAGACAGGACAGCTGAAAGACTGTGAGCTGGAGTGTATCCTAGCTCAGGCAGACTCCCTGGGGGATGGTCCTTCCAGAAACCCGACGCAGGCAGGTCATCATCTTGAGTATCTTTATTGCTGCTGATGGTCAGATAGCCCAGAAGCACCCAGCTGACAGTCAGATCCTGGCCTGAGCTTGCAGGGCTGACAGTTAAGAGAACCCTCTCTGTATTTATCAGCAAAGCACATCTGAGTGATGGAGAGGCTGTAAGCCTGAGACCCTGGGGCACTTGTTTTTTCTACCTTCGCTTCTCTGAGTATCGTTCCAATCTAGAGCTAGAGCCGGGATGGGTTTGATTTGGAAACTTCCCAGCTTCACTCATGGCATTTTATGTTTGCAGGAGCTCACAGGAAAGTTGCCCAGAGAGTACCCCCTCGACCCAGGGGAGGAACCACCCATCGTACGGAGAAGAATAGGGACTGCCTTTAAACTGGATGAACAGAAAATCCTGCCAAAGGGAGAGGTGAGGATCTGCCTTCCATTCTGGTCTCAGCTGTCCGGCTCTTGTACACCCAGGGCAGCCCTTGACATATGGCTCCAGCTTTTCTCTTCTTCTTTTTTAAATGAATTTACTGTTCAAAAGGCCTTGTCTTTGTTTATACGTGGAAGCAGAGAGGGGAGGGGAGTCAGGGTACAGGCCAGAGCCAGGAGTCACTGGCTTTGACACAGAGAGTGCGTGTAGCCTTGAGTATGTTAGTTATGGCCCTGGTCCTGCAAATAGCACAATCAGCCCTTGCCAGCTAGCATCACTGGGGCAGTAGAGCTTACTCCTGTGAGTAACAGTAGTTGTGTGTCTCCATCCCTGTCTCTAGCTGCAGCACACCCTTTGGGAATCACTGGGTAGAGTGATTACACAGGAGTGGTGGAAAAATGATACTTTTTCAATATCAAATCCAGCCTACAGAGCCATCTGGCCCAGGGGGCTCTGGAAATTTGGTGGCTGGGAAGCTGTGGCTGCCGCACAAAATTTCCAAGCCTGCTGTGGTGGATTGGGCTCCAGCCACATTGGCCCAGTGCAGTGGGATTGGGTTGTGGCTGCGCTGGCCCCGCATGACTGGATCGGGCCAAAAGGCTGGGCACCGCTGCCTAAGTCGTATCTGTGCGCATATGCATCTCTCCGGGTGTAAGAGACACGTGTGCACCCAATTTTATTCCAGAAAGAAAGTGTGCCCCAGGTATCAAAAATTTGGGAAACCCCGCACTAGTCTTTTGAGCCAGCTGTACAACCCAATCTCGGCTCTTTCTTTCTCCCTTTCTGCAATGAGTCTCACGCAGCACTGAAGCCATTTCCTTTCAAACCCTTTCTGCACATCTCGGACTCATTCCTCCAAGTCAGTGTGTGCTTGCAGGACAGACCCCTTCCCACCCAAAGGAGAACTTGGTTTTCCCGCAGGGAGCCTGACTTGTTTTTCTAAGCTCGCGGGGAGTGTTTGCTCTGCGCTCTCGCCCCTGCAATGGGTTGGGTCAGTGCCCTGAACCATGGCTGTGAAAACAGGCCCAGAGCAGCTGGAAGGCAGGACTGGGATTCACAGAAAAGCCATTGTCTGCAGAGACTTATTTGTCTCAAGACATTTGTGTATAGGGGAGTGTTAAGTTTCCTTTCATTTTATGACAGGAGAGACCTTGGCATGAGGGTGCAGGGAGGCTTGGTTTGACTGGAGAATTAACTGCTCATCATTTTTTATTTTGGCATTTTCCTTCTGCTGAAAAAATAAGCAGTTTGAGCTCTTCAGTTTTGTTCCCGAAGGAGCCAGCGAGAGGGATGCCATTGACCTAAAATATTCATTACTTTGCCGCTTGGAACTGAGCTTTGAGAAGGAAAGTGCAGTCTTGCCCAGCGACTCCTAAAAGCTCGTTATCATCTGATCTCCCAGCTCCCAGATCTCATTTCCCTGTTAAGAGGGGGGCACTGGCTGGTGTGCATCGTGGTGACACAGTATTGCCAGCCCTCACAATGATAGCACAGGCCTCCCCAGACTTTGAAGTAATAATAATACCTCTTTTGAACTCTGCTTGCCTGCTTTGCTTGCCAAAGCCTTTTTGAGCCTTTGAGATTTGCATTTTCAAGCCTCAATCCTGAGGGCTAGAAATGTCCTTTAAACCTAAATGTCATCACATGATTCCAGGACCTGGGGCTTGAACAAAAAAACACCAACGAGCCTGCAGCACAGGCAAATGGTTGGGAGTGCTGGTGCTCCCAGGCAGTATTTGTTAAGGCATCATGTTGGGGGTGGAAAAAAAAGTCATTAATGAGGAAAGGCAAGTGAAGGTGGTTGTTTAAGGGTTTACGGGTGTCATAAAAATGAATACGCTAAACTTGGAACGGCCAGTTCACGCCAGATCTCAGCCCCTTCAGTGGGATTTTTGTCTGAGCAAAGATGGTGAGGCTGGAACATAATTGTCTTCTTTTCTAATCATGCTTACCGCTGTCCTTAATCCTCCATCGCTGGCTGCTGTGAGAGTTGTGAGAGAAGGAAGCAGAACGGGTTCTCGGCCTTATAACGCCATTGTGTTTCCTCCACTTTTAATAAGTTTAGTGTTGACAGAGGTCATGGGATCTTCAAAGCAAAACTCGCCTTCAAAAAAAAAAGCAGGCATTCAATCTGCAGCAATGTAAGGGGAACTGTAATTAGAGCCTTAAAACGGTGCTGACTCACCACTGACACAAGGGGGATTTTTATGCCAAAATGCCCCAAATGAAAACTTCGCAGTCATCCCAGTCTGAGCAGGGATTAATTCATCCCGCATCAGCTTGCCTTGTATGTATGTGTGCTAGTAGGTTGAGAGAGGGGGTTTGAATAGCGGGAGCGTTTCAGTGAATATTCAGTGAATAAATATTCTGTGTCCTGGCAGTTTATGAAAGAAAAGAATAGAGGTTTGGGGTTTGGGTTTTTTTACTTTATACTTCATTAGAGTCTCCCTTTATAGGGTATTAATAGCAAACCTGCCATTTCACTTTGGTTCTAAAAGAACTAATGGGATTTGAGTGCTTAAGAGTTTTAGACATCTCAGAAAATTGCATCCCTATCTACACAGGCAAAAGATGCAGGATCAGATTCTCTGCGGGTGTTGGATTGATATAGCTCCACTGACTGACGTGGAGCTAAAGATAATGGATCTATGGCAGTTTCTACCTTCTAAGAGCCTGGCCCCAAGTCTATAAATCCTGTGTGGGGGTGATTTTCCAACCTTCTAGCCTAGACAAAACCTTTCAGGAAAATTTTTTCACATGCTGACATTTTGCACAACTCCTGTTAATGGCTCAGTCTTGTGATGCATCACAGCACAGTAATTGTGCTGGATGAGAGTCATCCCCGGATTGCAGTGAGCCTGCACCTGGGACAAATGCAACCTCTTCATTCTGTACAGACACAGTAAAAGTCCTATCAGCAGTGTTTCACTGACATGTCGTGGTGTTGCATGGACACTCAACATTGCAATGGGCTGTCATTGAGTCCAGCGCTAAGGGTGACACAGAAAGGTTGGGGTACAGTCATTACACCACTGAGACACATGGCAAATAGTGCGTGTGAGACAACATTGTGCCTCTAGCCAACACACACACGCCATAAAGGTTACATCATGCATCCATGTGCACGTGATCCCTTACACATACGAGTAATAGTTGTGAAGCCATGAGCAAGTTCAGTAGTCCAGTTGTGGTCAGTCTGGCAGTGAGGACATGTAGTTAGATCGAATCATTGTTAGAGTGAATCATCGGCACTGATTCCATCCTCAGCTGGTGGAAAGCAACCTAAGTCTGTTAAAGCCAATGGTGTTTGGCCCTGGAACCAGGCAAAGGATCTGTCCTCTGACACTTTGAAATCATGAGAGTTGAAATCTGTTGCCTGTTTGACAGGAAGCTGAGCTGGAGCGTCTGGAGAGGGAATTTGCAATCCAGTCCCAGATCACCGAGGCTGCCCGACGCCTAGCCAGTGACCCCAATGTCAGCAAAAAGCTGAAGAAGCAAAGGAAAACCTCTTACCTGAATGCACTGAAGAAACTGCAGGAGATTGAAAATGCCATCAATGAGTATCGTATCAAATCTGGGAAAAAGCCAACGCAGAGAGCCTCCCTGATCATAGATGGTAAGTAGGGCTTGTGGGGGCCTAGTGTTTGCACACCAGAGCTGTATTCAGAACCACACAGCATGCAGTAACACATACACCCTGATACCTTCACCTTGACTGAATTGCACCCAGTGAGCTGGAGCTAGGAATAGAGCCCAGGGGTCACAAGGGCCATAGTCCTGCTCTAACCTCTGCTATGTATTGCATTTCTCCCCCTCAGAGACCTCTTTATATAGGGAGAAATCATGGACCACAGGGGTTTATATTGCACCAATTCTTGCTTGTCCAGGCTGGCATGGGTGTCTGGCAGGCTGACATGGGACTCCAGCAGCACACAAGTGGTGAGGTGTCTCACAGAACAAGGGTAAATTCTGTGCTGTGTGACCAAGTCCTCTGAGTACTTAGCTTACTCACCTGTAAAATGGTATGGTAATACCTGCACTAGAGGTATGAATATTAGTAAAGGAGATTGGGTTCGTTAGATAAAATGAAGGAATCATGACGGCTCTTGTCATTGCATTTGTTAGAATAGTCTTCTGAAGACACTTAATTAACATTTACATGCTTTTTTAAAAAAGGTTTCCATTGACCTCCTTCATAGGCTTAAAAGAATAGGCCTTTTTCTTTTGTTCATTTTGCCCTTTTCCCTTCTTTTTGTACTTATAAACAGAGCTGAGATTAACACCCTCTCTGTTCATGTCCTCGACTGGGCTGCAGGTACACTGCAGGAGTTCCTCTCCATTCACTGTCAGTGCACACAGGCATGCAGTGTGTGTGTGTGAGAGAGAGAATGAAATGCAGGTCAGAAGAGCTCTGGCACAAGAACTGGGTAGCTGTTCTGCTGCTGCACAGGGCACTCAGTGGCCTGACACTAAGGAATGCCACTGTGAAAACACACGCCACTTGTGTAAGCCCAAAGTCAAGGGGTCTCTCATGGGTGTTTGGACCGAGGAAGTTGGCCTGTACTAAGAGAAATCTTATTGCTTCTTGGGGAAGTGGAGGCAGATGCCTCTGCTTTAATGTTCTGTGGGGGAAATCACATGGCGATTCAAAGTTCATTACTGCAACAGTAATGGCCCTATATTTCTTCTCCTAGAAGGAAACATTGCCAGTGAGGACAGCTCCCTCTCAGATGCCCTCGTTCTTGAGGATGGTATGTTGTCCATACATACTCTAGAAACCTAGTAGTGGAAAGTTAAGGATACATGATGAGGAAGGTGGAGGAAATCCTCCCATGGGACATGCCAACCTGAGCTTTTTGGAGCACACAGTTCCAAGCAATAAGTACCCTTTATCAAAACCCCTTTAAGTGCCCCCCCCAGTAGATTTAAGCATGAATTCTGTAGGGAAGAGGTCCATATGTATTGGAGCAAATCCACAACCACTAGGAATCCTCCTTGGTGGGCCAGGGCCTCTCTCTCACACAGGCAATCTGTGTGTGGCACACGAGGGAGAGGGCAGGCAATGCAGTAGCAGATGGGGCAAGGAGCAGAAAGAAGTGGGGAAGCAGATCAAGCAGGGAAAGGAGATAGGAGTGACACTCAGGGAGAGTGCCTAGTGAGAGAGAAGACTCTGAGGCACTGTGTCCATTGGTGGGTGAGAGAAAGCACCTTGGAAGAAGGATGTGGTGCCTAAGTATGCTGGTTTCTCTTTGCAGAGGATTCTCAGGTTACCAGCACCATATCCCCTTTACAGTCACCTCACAAAGGACTCCCTCCCCGGCCACCCCTGCATAACAGACCACCTCCTCCGCAGTCCCTGGAGGGGCTCCGACAAATGCACTACCACCGGAACGACTATGACAAGTCCCCAATCAAGCCCAAGATGTGGAGTGAGTCGTCCCTGGACGAACCCTACGAGAAGGTCAAAAAACGTTCCTCGCATGGTCATTCCAGGTGAGTCAGACATTTGGCCACTGCTGGCCGTGAGAATGGTCCTCATTCCCAGAGGTGCCTGGCTGGAACAGTAATGTGGACTCTTGCTGGGAACACCGGGGGAAAGAGCAGTGGTCTGTAGCCTAGGACTTCATCATGAAAACTCTTCCCAAATGGCACAGCAAAGTCATCAGTTCCCCAAATTATATGCAATTGTTCTAGTGGATAATTTTGCCATGCAGAACAGGCACAAACAGGCATAATCAAGCTGCTGGTGGGTAGCTTACTGTTACTGCAAAAAGCTGTCTGAAAGGAAAGAAGACAGAGTCTCTCAGAAATGGCTGCTGCATCCGTGTCACTTGAGCGGGGCTTGCACTTGAACCGGGGCTGCTGTAAAAAGGCATGTGACACCATTGTTGCACACGTGACAGTTGCACACGTGAAACTCAGTCCACGTCAGTGGGCTCACACACATGTAAGAGAGAGGAATTTGGCCCACGGACACTGGGCTTCTTGGTGGAGAGCATAAGAGTGAAATGCCTTGTTTGCTTTGCAGCAGTCATAAGCGGTTCCCCAGCACAGGGAGCTGCGCAGAGGCTGGAGGGAGCAGCTCCCTGCAGAACAGCCCCATCAGGAGCCTCCCGCACTGGAACTCCCAGTCCAGCATGCCATCGACGCCAGATCTACGGGTACGCAGTCCACACTATGTCCACTCCACACGGTAAGTCTGTCCTGCTGCCAGAGCAGCTCACCACCCTCCCTGGGTGCCAGGGTGTTGTCTTTTGCTTTGCTTTCACATTGCAAAGGTGAAGGACCCAATTCAGGCAAGTGCTTAAGTCAGTGTGCAAGTCTCAGCTGAAGTGCCGTCCTCGAGACAGAATCAGGCTATAGACCCCGCACTCACTTGAGATCAAACTCACCGGTCCTTTGGATGAAGCCTTGAACACGGTTCTAGGCTTTGCAAGATTCCTGAGCCCTTGCTGGCATGACGAGCTGTTATTAATGCTGTTATTAATGTTGAATTCAAGATGAAGCATTAATCCAGCTGAAGCTGAAGCAAAACAATTCCTCCCTCACTGCAGCAGACTGTGAGGTGGGGGGGGTGTAAGCGGGGGGGGTGGTGAGAAAACCTGGCACAAGTGACCAAGCAAGAGGCAGGTCAAATAAAATGGTCGTGGGAACAGCAGGATGAATTAAGATGGCAGCTTGAGGGAGCGATGTTGAGGGGGTGGTAGTCAGTGCCGGTAGGGTTTCCACAACAGCCTAATGCTGGCCCTGTTCTGCTGTCCTGGTAAACTCCTAGTCACCTGGGGGGCAGGAGGGGACAGGGCTGAGCCAGCTGCAAGCAGTTTTGGCAATCCCTCCTCCAGGGACTGGTTCTGATCTCACTTACATTAATGAGCAACTCCACCGATACCAATGGAGCTGCCTTAGTGAAGAAACTATGGGTATTTATACATGTATCTTTGCCTGCTTCTACGCAACAGAAATCCAGCATGTCGGAGCAGACTCAGTTAATCAACTCAGGGGAGCACGCACGCAAGCTGGCATGCCCAGTGCTGCATCGCGTATGTTGGTATAAATGGCAAAATGCCGCTGCCGCGTCAGTGCACAGAAAATGGCAGCGGTGCACTTTTGAACTAAAACACCATTGATGTGTTTTAGTTCAAAAGTATGCTGCTGCCATTTTCTCAGCGCTGACATGCATTTCACCATTTATACAAACCAGGTGCTTTTAAAAGTGCCCGGTGCTGCAGTGCATGCATGTGTACAAATACCCAATACAAGTGAGCTCCATATAAGGGCCTGGGCTAAGTCTGCAAAGGGCTTTAGGATAGAAGTGCCTTGTGTGCTATGTCATTTGTTCATAGGATTGCTGAGCAAACAGCTAGTCTGTGGTGTGGGAAATTTCACCTGACTTGCACTTGAGAACCAGCCTTGAACAGCAAGGGGGCATTTGAGCAAACATATTTCAGCCTGTGGCTCATTCATGAACTATTTGCCCTGACCTTGGCTATTTGTCATTTGTGCTGTGTGACTGGTCACATGGCACCATTGCTGCTCTGTGAATGGATGACTGATGCTCTCTAAACACTGGGCAAGCCTGTCTGGTATGAACAAAGACCACCCAGATTTGGATGTGAATCCGTGTCCTTAGACACAAGCCAGTTCTGGGTGCTTGCCCAAGGACATTCACACCATGACATTTTTGCAAACTTAAACCACTGGAGAGACAAGCAAAAACACCTAGGTGCTCCACGGGGGTGGCTTTAATAATGGGCAGCATTCGTTAAACTTGGGGGGGTCTCTGGAGACAGGAGGATGCTGAAGGAGCTGGTCTCTGACCTGCACATGTGACCATGTCAGGCAGCACTTTCATGACAGGGCTTTTCCCAAGGAGATGGCTAGTGGAGTAGCCATGCCAGCTCCAAAGGTTGTGAAGGGGCTTGGTAGCCCGAAAGCCTCACATCTGGGTGATGGAAGGGGCTGGGTTGCTTTTTCAACCCACCCCCACAGGCTGCAACCCCATAAGCACTCAGTGAGGTCTAACCCACATTCCCCACTATCATTCCTCTACCTTGGGGCAAAGAGAAGGGTATTTCATGCTTCCCAGGAACACCCTCCTGCACCGTGTCCCCCGCCATCCTGGCCAGTGCCAAGCAGCCACAGCTCCTGTTGGCGTTGGTGGGAACAGAAGGTACTTGGCAGCTCTCAGACATCATCTGTGCGTGTCTGACTGGATCAGCATGCTGCTGTGGCATAAAATGCTCAGAGGCCACCCAGCAGCTCCCATCCATGCAGCCGACTCAAGTGCTAACTATCTTCCTGGTCCCCACAGGTCAGTAGACATCAGCCCTACCCGACTGCACAGCCTAGCTCAGCACTTTAGACACAGGAGCTCCAGCTTGGAGTCGCAAGGCAAACTCCTTGGCTCAGAGAACGAGACGGGGAGCCCCGATTTCTACACCCCAAGGACTCGTAGCAGTAATGGCTCCGACCCCATGGATGACTGTTCCTCCTGCACCAGCCATTCCAGCTCTGAGCACTACTACCCTGCCCAGATGAACCCAAACTACTCCACGCTGGCAGAGGACTCCCCCTCGAAAGCCAGAGAGCGGCAGAGGCAGCGACACAAGTCAGCGGGGAACTTAGTCTCTTCGAATTCAGGGAGCATGCCCAACCTGGCTGCCAGGAATGGAACAGGCCACCATGGGGTCTACCTGAACAGCCAGAGCCAGCCGTCCTCTCAGTACAGGATCAAAGAGTACCCCCTGTACATCGAGGGCAGCTCCACGCCGGTGGTGGTGCGGAGCCTGGAGAATGACCAGGAGGGGCACTACAGTGTGAAAGCACAATTCAAAACGTCCAACTCGTACACGGCGGGGGGGATGTTTAAGGAGAACTGGCATGCGGACGAAGTGGACTCGGTGAGACTGACCCCTTCCCGGTCTCAGATCATAAGGACTCCGTCTCTGGGCAGAGAGGGCCATGAGAAGGGCTCGGGCAGGACTGCCGTGTCAGATGAACTCCGGCTGTGGTACCAACGGTCCACAGCCTCCCACAAGGACCACAGCCGCCTGTCACACACGAGCTCCACATCCTCAGACAGCAGCTCCCAGTACAGCACATCTTCTCAAAGCACCTTTGTGGCGCACAGCAGGGTAACGAGGATGCCTCAGATGTGTAAAGCAACATCAGGTAAGAGCCAGGTCAGGAGTTTTTGCACTGGTTGGACTGCATTACTGGTGGGGCAATAGCTGGTAATCTATGACCGGCATCAGACCAGACTGCTTTCCCTGTCCTTGTGTGGGTACAGCACACTGCATACCCAATCCTCCAGGCTGGCCAGTTGTATTTTACCCCAGACACTCATTTGGGGAGGATTCCTCTATTGCAGCTCTCTGAAGAAATAATTTTACAAAAAGCTAGAAAAAAACACTCAGGTCTGATCAAGAGCCCACTGAAGTCGGTGGAAGTTTTTCCCTAGGCTCCATTAGACTTTGGATCAGACCTCTAAAGAGGTGCCAGAGAAAATCCCATCAGCAGGAACACACTGGTCCTAGGACACCAAGTTGGTCACCATGACAAATTCACAACATAGAAAGCTACCAAATTCAGAAGGATGTCACCTTCCAACTAAATCTACTAGGGAGTAAGAGATTTTAAGTTCATAATGAAGCAGTGATTTGAACATCTGGTGCAGAATTATAAGACAGTTCTTTAACAAGGAGCAGATGGTCCTACTAAAAAGATTTGGGTAACGTCTGGAAGGCAAGATCTTTGTCCTGACTGAATCACAAACTACTAGAGATGCTTGCTGACCCTGGGGGAAATCTTGCAAGACATCTAAAATCAGATGCTGTGGTTAATGAGCAGCATGGCTACTGTGGGTCCTCTTATCTGGGGTCACTGGGCTCTTCTGTAGCGTCACTGTCAGATAATGGTGGAAACAAACCTACAAACACTAAATTAGCAATCGAGCAAAGTTTGCCTGAGACACTATTCAGTAGTTTAATATTAAATCGCTACTTGGCATCAAGCCCTCTGTTGACTAGTTTCAGTGACATACGAACTAAGATAAGGTTTACCCAACCGTTCCTCACCCACACCAGTGGGTCGGATTGAAAGGCTGATGGAAGTCAATGAACACGTACATCATGGGCAGGATCGTAGCCGGCCACCCTCACCCTGTCTACAGCCACGTGCTTCAGCCTTGACATGCAGATCTCCCTTCCAGGGGTTCTGTTTCCAGGGCCCATTCAGTTGCGTGCATCTCAGAAGAGGTCACTGTTGTGCATGCCAATTAATCATGATGGTGCTTTTAAAAAAAATCAATACTTGCATACCACTAACTGAATCAAGGCCACTGCAGTCATTTCACACAAACCACTGAATAGATATCAGCCCATCATTTTCTATCACTACCGACTTGGGGCCAGATTGGAGTTGGCAATATGATGATGAAAGGTGCACTATTCCATTACCAATTGTTGGTTGATTTATTTCCATTACCTAGGAGCCTGTAAGTGCAGGGGTTGTGAACTAGATGTACACGTATGGTCCCAGAAGGTATGCAGGGGTAGGTGGGGACAGAGCACCACCACCCCGTGCTGCTGCCTCTCAGGACCAGCGCTGCACAGCCACCACTCGCCACCCCTTCTTCCCCACATCTGGCCACCTGCTACCCCACCCCAAGGGTACACTTATTAAAAAAAGATTGAAAACCCCTGCCTTAATGCGTTAGGTACTTTTGCCACTCTTTTCTGCAAATTTTTCCCCCTCCATTAGTTAGGAAATTCAGACTTTCTTAGGACATTTCTGCCTTAACAGGAAATAGCTGAAATTTAAGGAGCTTTCCTACCGAGATAGATATTGAGACCAGTTTTGCAAACCCATTAGTTTTAGACAGGACACTCAGAAGAAAGCACTAGTTAAAAATACTGTCCCTGCGAGTTCCTGAGAGACTTACTTAAGGCTGTACTTCACTAAAATTGTAGAACATAATTTAGTTGCTTTCAGTGATCATGACACCTCATGATCCAAGGGCAGTATAGGTCTAGTCCTCTAATAGCCAGCTGCTAGAATACGAAGAAAAGATGATGCTGACCCATAGGGCCATTTGTTAAGACAGAACAAATCAGACTTTGCACTTTAGGTAAGAACAGCAGCTTGTAGGAGGGGGCTTGTGAGAAACAATGGGACTGTACAGCCAAGGCAGATCAACATCTTTTGAACTTCAGTGTCCTTCAACGATTATGCTCTTGGGAAAAGTGTTGCACAGCGCTCAGCTTTAGGACACAATGATCATAAAATGGGGTTCCCCTCCACCCCCATAGATCCCTGTAGGAGACATGCCCCACAAAATTAGTGCTATTACAGTATTCACATACAGAAGTCCTCATTAAGATCATCTCTCTTCTGGTCCTACATTTATGATTTCACTGTGGTCTAATGTGAATGAATCTTATGACAAATGCCTGAACTCTAGAGTTTGGAAGCTCCCTGCCAGAAGCCCTGCCTGCTGCTAGCACAGGATTTCACACATGGCCCCTGAGATGCTTGTGCCACCTGCACTGCTAGCTTTGCCCCTAAGAATTACCCGTGCTGGCTGCAAACTGCGGTACCAGCAACAGGACAAACTGGTTCACTTTCACCTGCTGAGAAGGTGAGCCTCTCATGGAAGGACCTTTGGCCTATGAGACACACAGCTGGAGACTGGGGCAGGACAATATTTTCCTACCCACATGAAGGCAGAGCCACGAGCGCATGCTTGCAGTGCTGAGCTAGCTGTTCACTCGCTGCTTAGGGAGCATCTGCCAACCTGTGCAGACAGCCACAGCTACATGTGCTGCACTGACTCCCCACTGGGTTGCAGCTCGTCTGGGCTGTCAGAGCTGAAATACCTTGACCCCCCTGCCCTCATCTAACTGGTTATTCCCCCCCACCCCCCATCTTCCTTGTTTTTCAGCTGCCTTACCTCACAGCCAGAGGAGCTCCACACCATCTAGTGAACTAGCAGCTACGCCACCAAGCAGCCCCCACCACATCCTGGCATGGCAGACCGGGTGAGTCTCAGGGCCTGGAGAGGTAACATCCCTCCATGTCCCAGATCTCGTCCCTTCAAGGAAAGACTCCCAAAGAAATAAGACCTCTGAGGCAGAAAGTCTCTTCGGGAACCAGGCCTTTTCCTGAGGGCAGGGGGAGGACGCTTGAGAAAGAGGATGAACGCATAAGACAAGGGAACACCATCAGATACTCAGCACCTCGTCTGCAGGGAGAGGTCTTCTATTCCCTGTTCTCGCTTTAGTCCAAATCTAGCAGTGTAGAGAGCGCTCTTTTTATCTAGTGCTGGCAGGTGCATCTTCATGTCACCTGCTTTGCTTTCTCTGGTACCAGATGAATGGTGGGAGACAGATGGTCCGCATCACCTTACACAGCCAAATTGTCTTTATAAACATCCCCCTGGTCACCCAAGCCCCTGGGACAGCTACTCAGACATGGTACACGTACAGTTGGAAGCTTAACTATTGTAACTCCAGTACCTGGGGGTGAGGACGAAAGCTTCCCCAGGGCGCACATCCTGCAGGATCTTCATTCTGTTCACTTGTCTGGTGGTGTGAAGCAAAGATCCTTTCCTAGATCCACCCAACCTCCCGTTTCCCTGTATGCTGCCAGTACATGATTCTGTGAAACTACAAGAAGAGACTTCCTGCCCCCCACTTTAGAACCGCTACCCTAGGGAAGGTTAATCATCCTACAGCACATAGGTTCCCAAACACTGGGACGCAGCCTGGTACCCAGCCGCGGCAGGCTGGCTGCTGGGTCATGGCACCAGCCCCCCTGCTTGGACCGCCATCTGTCCACCCAGGCTAGTGGCTTCTGGAGTCACAGCTGAGCTTCCAGGGTTGAAGCCGGGTGGTGAGGAGCACCGGGAGGCCAGCTTTGTGTGCCCTGTCCCACAGTAAAAAAAAGGTTGGGAACCACGGCTCTAGCAGTCCACTACAAACCGGGGAGCTTATCCAGCAGTTACTGTAGGAGACAGACATTGGTGGGCCTCATAGTCCTTCCCTTCTCCTATATAGATTAGACTGCTCTTCGGTTTTAAAAGAGTAAGGAAAAGTTGGTCACTACACTTGGTCTCCACTGGAGCGTCTAAGCTAAGACTAGACCTTGAAACAGATGGGAACAAGGGGGAGAAAGAATAGGACCTCAGGCTCCTGAAATAAATCCCTTTGCACTTCTAAATGCTCAAATATGAATTCCTGGGATCCAAACTCACCCGTTATATTTGAGGTCCCAGTCCAAAACTAGAAATCAGTCTATAATTTGAGGTACACAAAACATTGTAATACCCGAAACTTCTGCCATTTTGCCAGACAGCTGAGATTGCCACCATTTGAGGTCTTAGTTTTGACTCTGCCTCAACCTCTATCACCATCTGGCTTTATCCCTCTCTCTCCTAGTAAGACTGATCTGAAACCAATTGAGAAGTTTTCTGTTTTGAAGGCAGCCAACAACTTGAGGACTCAGCATCTGCCACTCAACAGAACTGCTCCCTGGCTTTCACATCAGGATAGCAGAAATCCACAGCTAGTGGAAACAGACTGACTTTAATTGTTATCATTTAAGGAGACTCTGTACAAAAAAGTAATGGGAGATAAATTTGTGACTGGTTTCATGCTTGGGAAAAAATCCAAGTCTCCAAGAAGCAGGTCTGGTTTATTATTGGGTGCCTAATGAAAACTTGGCCATCTTGTTACTTTGTGGCATGAATCCAAGATTTAAAATTCTGCCTGACATGCTTCCTTGTCACTAACTCTTTTGTCTCATGATTCACCAATTTGTTTTCCCACTGTATTAATAAGCTTTTAACAATGCTTGTTTCACTTCTTCTCCTTAACATTTCCTCTCTGCTCTTTCCTCCTCTTTTTTTGCTCTCCTTTGTTCAGAGAAGCAACAGACAACTCACCCACTATGGATGAGTCTCAGTCTCCAACTCACCAAAGTACTGATGAATAGAGGTATAGTAAGGGAATGTTTTGTTCTTTCATCCTTCTGCCCTGTTGCTTGCATTCTGCAAATACAGTGCAAATAATTTCGACGCCCTCCTGTCTGTACGGAGCAACCACTTGAGCTGCGTGGGCCTTTGTCTGAGAGCAAGGTTTTGTTCAGCTCCTACAAGAGCCAGCTGAAAGCATTTACATGTGAGCTTCATTTTGCAGCTCTCTCTCACCCATTCAGCACATTTGTAGTTCCTCTTGTTTAAAGGCCTCATGCCTGCTTGCTTTGCAATGCAAGTGGCCAGGCTGGGCTCAAGTAAGCACAGAGCACTAAAGGGAGCAAGAGATGCCTCACTGCCAGACAGTTTCAAAGCAGTCTAAGCAAAGACCTGAACCAAAATGGGGAGCAAAAGCAGTTCCTCATACTTTTGGGAGTAGACTGCAGGAGGCCTGGATACATTTCCAGGTGTAGCTGCATGCTTCTTGCAGGACCCTGGGAAAATCCCTTGTGCTCCCCCTCACCATCTGTACCATGGGGATGATATTTTCTGACCTCACAGTGGGGCGGGGAAGATAAAACTGCGAGTGGAGAGGCATTCTGACCACTACAGTAATAGGGCCAAGCACACAGATGGATAGGAACAGTCCTGCCCTGGCTCACGGGGAATGGAAATTGGCCCAGAAAAAACTGCAGTAGCTGTGAAACTCCAGTCCGTTACTCTACAGTTTGACAAAGTGGAATATGCTGCTTGTTTTGAGCCCAAATATATAATTAACCCGTAAACTCGTGCGTTGTAGCAAGGGGTTTGGAAACAGGAGGCTCTTAAAATGCAGCTGAGCTGCTTGGTTTTACCTTAGACAGACAGCTGCTGCCTTGGGGCTTAACTAAAGCAGCAAGCAAAATAGAGAGAGAAGACCAGAAATGCTACGCTGCTTCAGCCCTGGGGCTTCCTGGCCCTCAAATCTGAGCCTCCCTAACAGAGGACACAGCCACAAGCATCACAGCCACTGAGTTCTCGGGGATGAGCTTAGAGGCAACTGCAATGCAGGATCCGAGAGCTGGAAGCTGCTCACAAGTCCCTGTACCCAGCAAAAGTGTTGGGCACTATGGGATAGGTGCTTCCCTGTACAGCCAGTCACACACTTGAACCTGGGCATGTCACACCAGGCGATTTAGTGCAATCAGTGCCTCAAGCAGCATTTCCTCACACCAGGTAGGTGTACCCCAGACACGGTGCTCTCTACCTAAGCAGAAACACGCCGTGATGTCTTTCCAAAAAGGCAACCCCTGTATGTCCTAGAAAGACCCTTACCATCCCCAGCATGTCACAGCAGCCCGCTCCATCAGAACATCCTCCCGTTGCCAAAACGGCAGAGTCCTTGCAGGGTGCAGGTGTCCTTATCCTACACGCTAGTGTAGGCCTCCTATTCATAAGGTCACTGATATGAGAAAGCAAGCCAGCAGGAAGTCCTGACAGCCGTTCCTGGCACACCCTTGTCAACTCGTTACCATGACTTCCTTGTTTAGAAAGTATCCCAACAAAAAGTTTCTTGCTCCCTGTCAAATCGGACATGGAATCAGCAGCATTTATTTTCCCTCAAGTCAACAGCCAGCCCCTCTGGCTTGGAGGTGGGGAGGGGAATCACCAGTGAGAAACCTCCGCAATATTGCTGCTGGGATGATGCAAGGCAAGAGGAGGTGTGTGTTCATATGTGCATATCCCATCCGCCTGCATAAACACAGGAGGTTGAATGCAGTTAAAGTGGAGAAAAAGGGCTTCTTGCTGTAGCTGCCCCATTCATCCTTGCATAAAGCAGTAAGCTACATGCACTGGATAAAGCCCATGTCCTTCGTCCCCTGGCTGTGCCAGAAGCACCTGTGAGTGAGTGCATTACTGATCATGGGCTTTTGTTGAAGGTCATCAGTTTTGATGCCATGACACGTACCTCCTAAGAAGGGGTCTAAAGCTGTCATTGGAGTTCAGTTTCCTCTTGGGAAATGAGCCTACGCTAAACTAACAGAGAAAGATCGCTGTTCAGCTACTATTACCCAAGTAAAAGCAAGGTCTTCTGGAAGGGCCTGGCTGCTTGGGTCCTGGATGTGGGGACTACTCTGCGAGTACCTGCAGACCCCCATGGTGCCACTCAACGCACAACACCTCATCTCCTACCCATCCCTGTTGCCTGGTGTTTTGTGTCTGCAGCTCAATCTAGGAATGCCTGCTGCGACACTCTTTCTAATGCAAAATCTCCTTTTCTCCTGTAGGAGTTACAACGATAGCTGCTTCCTGGATGCTCCCCTCTATCCAGAATTAGCTGACGTCCAGTGGTATGGACAGGAAAAAGCCAAGCCTGGGACTCTAGTGTGAACCCCTGACCTCAATCTGATCACATCAATGCCATTTTGAGATCACCTCACTGCCTCTTCATTTGCCTTACCCAGATGCACTGTCACCCGGCACCAGCTTCAACTCTAAGCACTTTTCTCGAAACCATGATCAAGGATAACACTACCAACCACCGACCCCACAACAAGCAACAGATCTGAGTATTTCCAACCAGATTGCCACGGACTAGTAGATGCCTCCTGCAGCCCCAAAGGGCATAGGTGACACATGAATAACTACACTAGTCAGCCAGGTAGTGATTAATTTAAACAAATCATGAAAACCTTTCAAAGTCTAGGCACCAGCCTAGTGTTCTGTGGCAGGTATAAAGAGTAGGATTTCTCCAACCCATGAGCTGATGCCAACACAGCATCAGTAGAAAAGTTGGGGAGACATTTGCCAAGTCAATCTCTTACTCCTAAAGTATTTCTTCTCTGAAGAACTGTAAAGAAAAGCTTGTCCCTTCGCAGACATGTCAGAATATCACATCCAGTTCTGTGCTGCCAAAGATCCCCCCCAAAAAGGCATAAAGTCAAGCATGCTTAGCAGTTTCTTGCCACAAAAATCTCTCTCATTTAAGCCCATTTCCAGACGCAGCAGTTTGCTATTTGGAAATGGTTTTAATCTTCCTTCAAGCCCTGCCAAAAACTTGGCATACCCCAATGTGATGAAGACACACTGGAGGGTGGGCTGGGATTGCTAATGCAATCTTGAGAAGCTACTATTAAACAGGACAGACAAGAAGGTTGACCAGGCTACGAACTAAAGCAGAGGCAAGTACTGCTGCTCTTAGCTGGCACAGACTACCACAGACACAGCTATTTTTGTTTTTTGGGTTAATAATTTGATAAGGAAGGTGACAAATTGCCAAAAGCCATTATTGGACTAGACCCAACCAATCAATTATAGCAGATTTATGCACAAAGTGGTTAACATGAAATCAAAAGGAAGCACAGCCTGCTTTGACATAAAGCTGCAGTCACATAACTGTTCAGCTGGTTTCATTCACTAGCGCCAGTGTAGCAAAGGGCTCGTCACCAACGTATCACTGTCCGAGAGGAGCCGGTCCGCCATTACGGGAGGGCCCCAGTACTAGTGTGTAGCAACAAGCAGACTAGGCAACATTTTCCAATTACAAGAAGGGACCAGAAGAAATCCAAGCTATACGTTACTAACTCTTCCACGTTCCACACAAAGTAGAGCCGTTTACCGATACCAAAAGGAAAAATGCATGAGAATGAGCGATGGAAGGAGCTGCAAGTTTACACAGACTTTTGAGCAATGCTTTATACAGGTCAAGCCATTGAACTACAAAGGCCTCAAAGACACTTTTGTAATGAACACGTGCACAATCTAGGTGGGTGTTGAAGCTGGCACATCTAGTCTTCACTACGGTGCTATGCTGTTTTTATTGCCACTAGGTGGGAGTGGGGCTCCTGACCCCGTCTCTCAACTCGTGAGTGCAGATGACGATGATTTCCTATGGGAAAGGCATTAACAAAAAACGGCTGGAGGGGGTTATGGTGTGAAAAGCAGAGACTGAAGGTAGCTTTAGCTTAAAAAAATAAAAACATAGTGTGAGTGTGTACGAGTGTATGTGTGCATGTGTTTTAAGAATAACAATAGAGTCTACCAGACAAGGAGGGCAAGAAATTTAGACACCCCAACTTGGAGCTGCCACACCTTTTTGCAACAGTAGTGCCAGAAAATTGTGCTGTATGAAACGATCAAATGACTGGACTGCTGCATAAGCAGACCTGGAACCATAATGGGCTTTTATGAACACAAGCCATTATCATTAATGCTTTTCCCTGCAAAGTTAATCATGCTTATTTGACTACTCAGAGTGAATCCATGCCAGCGAGTCACTGTAGGGTTTGGAGTGGGCAGTGGGATTTGAAGATGAGGGGAAACAGGCACCAAGAGGTTAAGTGACTTGGCTCGGCATCTCATAGGCATTCAATGGCGGGGCCAGGAACAAGCCACAGATCTAATTTCCACGCTCTAACCATGAAAATTACTTCTCCATAAACTGACATTTTAACACTGCAAATTTTAGAAAAAACCCACCCCTGAAGCATGCATTAATCTTTCCAAACCCACAGTCTGCAGAAAGCTAGAATCATTACACTTGGAAATAAAACCATGTTTGAAAATAATCATGCGTATTGCTAACCAAGTGCTAGGCAGAACTGACAGCACAAGGTAGTCCCCATTCTCTGAAAGGGCATTGCATCATATGGTTTTGTCTTTCCCGCTCTGTAAATGTGGATTGCTAATAAGGGAATTATTGCCTCCTCCCAATTACTTTTGAGAGGGGATAGTGCCAATTAGTAATGGTAATGGTAGTGTCATTTGCTGATAACTAATCTTTCCAAAGATTTAAAAGGCCCAAATTAATCACCGACACTGCATTTAGCCCACAAATTTGAAAGGCTCTGAGCATGTTTTTATTTCTTTCTCCAAGTACTTTCTTTCCCCCTCTATAGCCTTTTTCATTAAAAAGAGTCAAGAACAGCAGTACAACGGGACCTCGGGCACTACTCTAATAAAAATTAATTGCTCCAGAATCAGAACAGGCCCGCAGTTGTGTAGCAGGGAAACAAATAGGGTGGCAGCCCTCAAGTTCATTATGTTGGGATTGAAATTGCAAAAAAAAAAAAAAAAATGTATGTGGTTTGCCTGCAATGCAAACAGGCCCAAGGAGAGGCAAATAAACGGACTGGGTTTTGCTTCGTGTTCCGCTTTTCTGTTTTTGCAAATCAAGGCACACGTGAGCCAGTCTGGTAGTAAAGACAGATTAAGTAAAACAGGTTTTACTGTTTAGCTCAATTCAGTTATACACAAAATGTACATACGATGTTAATCAGGTGCGATTAACATGTTTAAGTATAACGTAGAGGGGGAAAACAGTTATTGTATACAAGCACTTGACTACCAATTTATTGGCCCCTCATTACCTTTTTTTTAAAGGAAGCCCTCCCCATTCTGAAATAAAGCCACTATTGCATTCTTAGTCTACATGTATGAAGCTCCCTCTGTTTAGCCAGAAGTGTGGTGTTTTCTCAGACACCACCCCATGTTGTGAGGCAGGGTTTATTTTTAAATGATATTATATGCAGTCGAGTGTTAAAAATGTTGAAAAGTTCAAATCTGTTTTCACTCTGTATTAGTTTTAGTTCTGGACATAGCAAACCCCATTCAGGTGCTATCAGATGACCAGTTACTGCTTAGTTAACTAGATGTAAAGTTTTACATATATATTAATGTCAATAGTTTTATTACAAGTTGTGTAAAATGGACTCTCTAGTTTAAAAAAAAAAAAAAGAAAAAAAGAAAAAATTAGGTCTCTCCTAAAACCAACTTTAGAGCATGTAAAATGATTTTACTGGATTCTGTTCAACTGTAATCAAGGAAGAAAAATATGTATGTTGTAGAAAAAGTTGCAGAATTAAAAAAAGATCTGCTTTTAATTTATTCTTTTTGTATTAAGAATTTGTATAGTTACCTCTACATTTTGCAAAATGGTGTTGTCAACACTTCCTTATTAAAGCATTTTCAAAATGAAATCTTGCCATGGCTGTTTTAGATGTGGGCAGAGGGTCCATTGGGAACAATGCTCAGCTGTACCAGGACGTTGGTTTGGTCTAGTTACATCCAGACTGTGGCCACGATTGCCAAAAAGGACCTGTGTTTGAGGCAACTTGGAAATGCTGAGCACCCACGAAGGAAAAAATATCAGGCTCTGCCTGATCTTTTGCCCATCTGTCCTGACCTGTCCTAAGGTTGTCCGTGGGCTGTCTCTGACTGTTTCCTTAAATGTAACTCCTCACTATCTAGGACATGATGGCAAAAATATTTCATTTTAATCTGCAGAATAAAACAAATCAATGAGTCTGTGACAGGGTCCAAGGGTACTAGCTAGTTCCCAGCAAACAGAGTTCACTTCTGCTAAACTTTCCTTTTTGAAGATGACTGTTGGCAAGACTGTGATTCGGAGTCCAAGAAAGCTGCAGCTGCCGCCTGCCAGAGTCAGGGGAGCTAGGCCGAATGCCAGCTCAGCGGAGACTTCCCTTTTATGCTCATGTTAACTCTCACGGAGTCCAGCACACTGTCCCTTGAAAAAAATGCCCTTGCTGCTTACCTTCCGCCAACTATTTTCTGTCCAGCACCTTTCAGAGACGGCTTCTGGCCACATTTCAGGGTTGTTTGCCAACGGTATCTGCTCCCTTTCTACGCTGTCTTGGTTACTGACTACTGACACTGCTAAATATCAACTACAAAATGCCAGCATTCGTTTTTTCCACCATCTAAACCAGGTGCTGGCAATGTTTTTGGCTAGTGCCAAAAACACTCCAGTCTTCAGCCATGCCTCAGCTTGGCATGCCAGAAGTGAGGGAGTCACTTGGGGCCCGATCCTCATTGCTGGCAGCAGCTGCACATGCTTGTCCAGGCAGGGGAGAAGCCAGGGCACCCCCGACCCCTCCACTGCCAGGCACCACAAAGCATGCACGCAGCTGCTGCTGCAGAGCCCGGTGCAGCTGTTTGCAACCAGCCCAGGCTCTGGGCAGCTGCTGCCTGCCACGGAGCCCAGGCTGCTTGCAGCCTCCCAGTCACAGCCCAAACTCTATGGCCCAGAGCCTGGGTTGGCTATGTCGTGCCAAGGAAAATGGCCTTGGGTGCTATGCTCTGGCACGCATGCAAAGGGTTGCTGATCCCTAACGCAGTCACTACCACAGCTGCAAGAATCTCCAAGCTGGGCCCAGGCCTTGCAACCACACGTGTATAAATCCAATTGATATGAGCACCTCCTCTGCAGACATCTGCTGAAACAAGAATGAAATCATATATTCCATTAACCAGCCTTGGGAGCCAATAAAGGAGGGTGTTACTACTGGCAGGTAGCAGCTGCCCAGATGGAACGGAAAATAAAGAGGGATTCCTGGGAAGCCCTGCCACATTCACTACCTGCAGGTGTTGCTGCACTGGGAAAACAAAAGGTCTTATTGTGGGCCAACAAGCCCAGATCAGGGGGATGGGGAAGGGACCATACTCAGAAGCACCCTGGAGGCTACGTACAAATGAAAATAAACAATCACTGTGACTTGCAAGTCCGTTGCCACTCCCACACACTCCATGAACTCTGCTGAGGTTTCTGCTGCCTCCTTCACCCGCTCCCAGCTTTAAGTATTTTTCCAGCCACTCCAGAAGCACTACAAATCAACATGCGTTAGTCAACATACACCAAGTCCCCTACTTTTCACTACCAAATCCTGAAGCTTAAGTGCTCTATGAACCAATTGGTCTATAATGTCCATATACTGCTGGGCGCTACTTCCCAGTGACACCACATTTGGTGGCCACTTTTACTGTAGCATGCAAGCTCCCTGGGTCTGAAACAGCCCAGGCACAGTGCAAAAGAAACTACGGACAGCATATACTGTAATGCTCCACATAGCAGCTCTGCACTAGCATAACTATGGGAAGATTTGAGTGACTTTGCACTTTCACGCACTCAAAAGGAAGACCTCAAAGAACTTTCTTGCTATAGCTAATACCATCGAACTCCTGGCAGGTGTCATCCAAGGTACAGGCAGGAAGAGACAGACTCAAATCTAAAAATCCTAACAACAGTAATTGTAATAATTTGCCTTCAAACAGAGCAATAAGAAACTAGCCGGGGATTCAGCCATCGGTGAAGGGCTCAATAAGGGATTCTTGCTTACGAGCAGCTTCTCCTCAGGGTAAGGGAAGCCCAAACGCCATCCACTACACCTCCCCTTTCCAGCAGTTTTTTAAGGAGAGTCTCTCTCACTTTTTCTTGTCATACAATAGCCCAAACACAGCACTGTGTCTTACCACTACAGTGCTGGTCTGGCAGTTAAGATCTAACTAGATCTTCAATGACATTAAAACTGAGCTGCCTGAAATCTAAAACTAAGTTATTTAGGGCAAAGACTGGGCCAGCCTTTGTGTCTGTACAGCACCCACCACAATGGCAGTCCTGTCTATTTTGGCCATGCCCTCTGGACAAGCCTGGTACAGAAATAAGTTTGTGTCAACATTTTTCCTTCAACGCTTCCATTTTGGCATGGCTTACTGATATGCTAATACAAGCCCTTCATGCAACAAGGGTAGCAGACAGACGTAACAATGGCATTGCTACCACAGAATACAGATACAAGCTGGGAGGGTGCAACTGGACGTTCATTCCAAGTCTGCAGCAATACGCACGTAGCAAAATCACTTCCACTTGATCCAATCCCCTTCCCCTCCCAGGTCAAAGTTGGGAGGGATTTAGCTACAGGCTCACGCACACAGAATAGAGACAGCAAAACTTGGGCTGTGCACTCCTGAACAGCACACTCCCCTTCCCCTTTTGAAGTGCTCAACACGTACATTTGTCTACCCGCAAGAACTGTCAGTACAGGTTAGTCTACGCACAGGAAACAGAGTTTATGTGCATATAGTAATATGCTTCAATACCCAATAAAGAGCAACTGCAAATCCCAAGTCATCCCCATTCTCACTGATATCACCAGCGATACTTCTGCAAAGGTAAAAACTGCGAGTCTTTGATGAGCCACCCAAGGATGGCATTTTTGGATGCAATTTATGCACACCGTTGTGTGTACCACGTTACTCAGTGAAACTGAATCTTTGCTGCCTCCTGGCCTCAAAAATCCCTGATTATGATCCCTGATTATGGTTCTAACTTCATCTCCTGCAATAACAGGGAGCACAGTTATTCAATGACTGTACATTATTAAGTCCATGAGGAATAATATACAGACAAGCTTGACTCCTTTTAGGCAAAGCTCTCTGAACAGGAAGAATTATTCCAGAGATGCTGCTTCAGGACAGGAAGATGAGGTAACAAAGCCACTGCTGTGCACCAATTCGTTTTCTCAACTGACTCAACATTTCCAAAGCATGAAAACGTGAAATCTGCTGCAACATTTTGTCACGTAAATGGGCACACTGGAGCTCCCAGAGTCCTAAAATTATGCAAGAGTCTCAGCTTTCATTTAAAAAGTTTCTAGCCCTGGGGCTAAAGAGAAAAGCTTGAAAACCTGAGCCCTTTTTTTCAGCTCTTGGAAACTTTTTGGTTTAAAGCATTGTGAATTTCAAATACTATGGGGAGGACATAATTGCACTAATTTGGTTAGAAGCCTACATTTTAAGGCACTTCAGCATGGGCCAAGTAGTTTTTTTGTGTCTAAATATCAACTAGCCGTTCCTTTCTCATTGCAATCAGAGGGGACCACAACTGAGCGTGTCCTGGCCCATCAGGTATAGCCTCAAACTAAGGTATACTGAGAAATGTTGCCTTAGGGCCTCGTGGGTGGTAATGGCTCAATCGTGTGACAGGGTGCAGGACCATAAAACCATATTCTTAGACTAGCAACATGGATGAGGCACCAGAATTTAAAGCAGGGCTCTCTAGGTCGAGCGCTAGGTAAGTGCAGATGGAGAAGCTGTCTCATGAAAGGGCTGGAGAGCTGGAGCCGGGGAAGTTAGGCTGCTCAACCCCATGAAGAAAGGCCTGGGAGGTGGCATAAGGACAGACAAGGATCCAAGGAGCCTGAGCAGCAAGAGCTGCAGCGCAAGGTAAAAGTATTAATGAATGGATTAATGAGCAAACCTCATGTCAGGACTAGTGAGATGAGGCATGACAGAAGGATTGTTGCATGTTTGAATTCAGAGGGCAAAGTTACCACCAGCTGGGAAAAAATGAGGCATGAATTATCACCCTGGCAGCAGGAGACTGCAAAGCTGAAGGGGGGAAAAAATGAGACAGATGCATAACCTGATGCTGAAAAGATAAAGAGAAACTGCTGCGGGGCCCCACTGTATCAATGCAGGACACACAGTGAAAGAGACCCTCGGAGAAGGAAGAGTACAGCTGTGCCCCAGTGCATACCTACACCCAGCAGAAGCTGGCAATAACATTTGGAAACAATCAAAATGGTACTTAAACCATCATGTATCTCAATTCCACAGGCAGATACCGCAGTGCCTCCTACTCCAGATGCCTTGGATAGATCAAAGGACCCAGTCAGCAAGCTTTAGTGGGTTAACTTTTCACACAGGTCATTTGGTAAGAATTCATTTTTATACAAAAGTAGAAACAGTAAGTGCCCAGAAAACTCAATGGAGATGAGACGGGAACTGGGGTACACACTCTCTAAACCCAGAGCAGCAGGGGCCCTGTTCTGAAGGAAGAGGTCACAATCTAAAGAGACAAGACATCGGGAACAGGAGAACAAGATTTTAGATGGGCAATGGAGGCAGAATCATGGAAGACCATAGAAGAGCAGGAGCTGTACCAAGTTCTCCTGAAGCCCAGCACAGCGCCTAGGCCACAACACCAGCCTTCTCATAAGCAGGTGTCCTGGTTTTCTCTGATTTAAAAAAAATCCCCAATTTTTGGATTAGAAAAAGTAACCTCACATCGACATTTTTCCATGATCAAAATCAAACTCCACTATACATATATCTATATATTAGTGGCGTTTCATTTTAATCATGGAAAAATGTGGATTGGGGTAACTTTTTTTTAATCGAAAAATTGGGGATTTTTTTTTTTTTTTTTCAAATCACAGAAAACCAGGATCCCTGCTCGTAAGGCACCCAGAAGTCATAATTCAGAATTGTGCACAAGTGGCTTTCTGATAACTTCATGAACAAACAGGAAGATGAAAAAGAAATGCTCATCTGTCAAAACCTAGAGGTCAACGCCCAACACTCGAGCTGCAACATCTTGCCTTCACAAACTGCAGACTGCAATCCAAGGCCAGCTGGGCACTCCCACCCGCTCCGAAAACCACTATGCTATTTAAACCAGGCTCTTGGGCTGTTTGTTTTTTAACGGATACTGTTTAACTATTTGAACACGGTCTAGTCATGTGGGTCCATCCAGCTGCAGAGAGCCTCAAAACTGATGAAAAGCAGTTGCCATAACAGCATTCTCCTAGTGACACTCCAGGGACTGAAGCTGGCGCTCACACTCGGGACAGCTGGAAACTCTTACATAAATATGCCGTGAGAAAGTATTTTTCAGTTTCTGGGCTCCCAATACAAGGCCATTCCAGAAATTGCTGGGGGATAAAGTTATTCTGTCATGGGATACATTTGACTGCGAAGGCTGCATTTTTGGGACTCTCAGCAAGGAGACACATTGCTTAAATTACACTGTTGCTTAAATATGATTAGAGTAAAGAAACATTCACATCCAGAATTCACATCCCCGCAATAGGAATATCTCCATTCAGACTATTACCCATGTCGACATTAAAACAACCCTGGTAGTTCCTGAGTAGGAGGGAAGGTCTATCCAATGGCACCGGAAACCCCTGAAGGAAACTGGTTCCCACCAAAGCAAATACAACAATCCTTCTTAAATCACTTCATGGCTATTTACTTACTGCACCTTTCAGGGGAAAATATAGTTCTTCTAAACCGGAGACAATAATGTTCCTAAATGATTCAGGGAGTTATAATTCAGGGAATTATTCAACACAAAGGTTAAGGTAAAAAGTTAGAAACGGAACAGGAATCCGAGGGAGGAGGCCTAGGGGGTGGACAGAGTTGTGGCCTTGTAAACACTGGCTGTTGCACTAAAACCTGTGTGTGTGTGTGTGTGTGTGTGTATGTAAGAGTGAGAGAGTGCGAGCATGTGTTACATGTGCATACACCAGACTGTCATTACTAACAGTCTTCCAAGGACAGCTCTGCTAACATCTCCCCAACTCCTCCCAGCAAAGCCCAAGCTATTCTCTAAAGCCCTTTCCCCAAGGTCTGCTTTGAGATTTTCACAAGATCTTCTTTTTTATTACTTCTAAACTGCCTAAGCTCTAGCTGTTTTCCCTCGGGTTCAGAAACTTCAGGCTGAAGAATTACTATATCCAAAAACATAGTAAAAACCCAGAGCCCTGAGATTTCCCGAGACAGACATGCTGTTGAGTTTTCTAAGAATAGACCTGAATGCAAAATATCAGTGCCTCCATCTGCCCCAAAGCACAGAGACGTTAGGTGACAGCAGTGTTGGGACAAAGCCCTCTTTCTCCCGTTGCCTTCACCATGAGGATCAGAGCTCAAACAAGCGCTCAGTGAAACCCAACCTTACCTCCGTTCTTCAAGAATAATTTCAGCTCGGATTCTTAAACAATGTTGTTTCTCCATGGGGTTTCAGCACTGATAAATCTGTAACATTGAACTTTTACTGTTCAGAAAACCTGACAGGCCACAGGACTGGTAATGGGATATAGAGACTCTTAGTTTTAAAGCACAGGTTTGAACCCAGCCCCCGTCTGCAGTGACCAGAAATCATATCATGGCTTTTTGCAGGTCTGGTTCACATGGGTTAGCAGTCTCACTCCAGCTTCTAAAGGGGCAGTCATCCTTAACCATAAAAACCCCGCTGTCACTGGCAATAATTCAGAAGCCACTGTAGAGGGGTCAGGGTTCGATTGCTCTCCAGGACACCCATCTAAGACAACTGGGGGAGAAGCCTGTCCCAGTCCTGGCAATGCTGGGGTCACTATCTGGATAATCATGCATCTCAGACTGCCAATCGAAGTCTGTGCAAGTTTAGACCTTCAACAAACATGCAGCATCCCACCTTTTGCATCCTATATGAACACGAAGGTATATCATTCTGGCTGCTTCCTCATTGGTCTTGAGTCAGGATGAAGGATGGTAAAAAAGCAGTGGCTGTTAAAAACACTGTACCTAGTCCTGGGAGGTCTGGTTATTCTAACTGCAATGCCTAGCAGACTGCAATCTCCTCCAGATGTACCAACACAATTTGAAAACTTAAGGAGCTGAAAGATTATTTACCTCAAAGCTCACAAGGTTTCTATTAAAAGCTTCATTACCAAAAAAAAAAAAAAAGTCAGATGTATCCAAGATCAAACCCTCTTTTCACCCAGCTTGGATGCATTTTTCTGCTGAGAAAAATAAACTTTTACTGATAAATACCACATGAAGATTACACATTAAAATATTCATATTTACAGAAATAACTAGGATTCAGCTTCAACTGTTTCCTTCTAATCATCTGCCCACACCAGTCTCCAATAGGAAAGAGTCCAAAAAAACCCACCTCATTGCTGTCAATCATCTAAGCATCTGAATTATGGGAAAAGAGAAATTAAGTTCAGCCTGGTATGCTTTCCTGAATAACTGGTTAAAATAAAAACAAGGAAAGCCATCTCGTGCTCCCCCCCTCCCCATGCAACCACCCAAAAAAGCCCTGTGTGTCCTGGATCTGCCAAGTGTAAAGTACACAGTCCTTAAGAAATGTAAGTAGATGTGGCTGGTGAAAAAAAATCAAAGAGAAGACAAAGCCCTACTTTATGCTTTTGCCCAAGGCCCACCCAGAGTTTCTGGTTGGTATTCAAGCAAAAACGTGTTGTTCTCTTCATCACTCTCTGGATCTGGATCAGGAGCAGAAAGTGATTTACACCTTGGATGTGAAAGGGCCTCACAACGCGTTGTACTCCACACATTTCGATGGGTCTGTTGGGAAGTGTTTCTGGCAAATGGTCATGAGCCTCTTCAACCCCTAGAAAGTTAATAAAATAAGGACATTTCTGTCAGAAGTCTGCAGCCACCAAACAAACAATGATTTGATGGTTACTTCCGATTCCTGAGCGGAAGTGAGAGAAACCACTATAATGATTTTTAAGTTAAGTACGTTTCAAAAGATCCATGGTTTTGTACAAGTGGTATAAAGAATGAGTAGCTGTATGCTTCTGAAGTGGGAAAGGAGCATGAGAGAACTTGCAAAATTAGCCCCTCTACCTTCATAGGAAAACATCACATCTATTATACTAGAAACTGTCCATGGGAAAACAGTGGGCCCCCCATCACAGGAGACACAACATCAGGTTAAAAATTATTTTAAACAGCTGATTATTAAAAGGGAAGGAAATTTATAACGTGTCCTGTTCATCATTGATACTCTATACTACATTAAACGCAGTTGTAAAATGAAAAGCTGCATCAGTCATCTCATGGGTCTCCTGCACGGGCACGGTGCCAAAAAGTCTAGGTTTGAAAACTAGAAAAACCTTACAAAAATCAGTATCAGGCTTCCAGTGAAGAGTTGCACTTTTCTCATCACTTTAATCAGACCACTAGCACTCAGGGCATTTTCACACATGCAAGCACCGCAGCACCTGGCGCTGTGAAAAGTGCCTGGCGCTATGATGCTTGCAGCTGTATAAGCGGCAAAATGCGCATCGGTGCTGAGAAAGTGGCGGCAGCACGCTTTTGAACTAAAACACATTGGAGATGCTTTAATTCAAAAAGTGCACCACCACCATTTTCTGCACATTGTTCACTTCAGTTTGCGTGCAGAGCAGATCGCATGTGGACAGATAAATCAAGTCCGTTCCGAAGCAGCAGATCTCCGGGGTGTCACGGGACAAAAAATGATGTGTATAAATGCCCTCACAGCCTAAACAACTCAATAGTGATACTCTGGAATCACACAAAGATAGTGGATCACACATTGTAGAGCAACGGTGGGCAAAATATGGCCCACAGGACAGATCCAGCCCTCCAGGCATTTTCATCCAGCCCACCAGGCTTACCAATGAATTGTTCCCTGCCAGCCCTTCTGCCCATGTATACATACCCCTTGCCAACATACCCTACCATGCCTCGCTCCCACCTTTGGGGATGGAAAGGCCTGACTCAGCCAGCAGCAGCTTCCAGGTAGGGCTGCTGCTGCCACTGCTGTAGCCTCCTGGGGACCTACTTGGTTCCCGCAGCATCCCACTTACTCCAGGCAGCAGGTAGGGAGGCAGTAGAGGGAGGGGGAGCTGTAGCCGGAAGGGAGCACAGGGTGTGGGGCTGTGGCTGGTCGCGGCATGGAACCCATACCCAGGCGGGCACCAGCACCAGAGCTCAGGTGGGCAGGGTGGATGGGTGTGGGGACCCTTCCACCCCGCAAACACTCCTCCTACAGCATGCAGCCTCTTCAGGCAGTGGCAGCAGCAGCAACAGGCAGGGATGCTCATACCCAGTGCATGTGCCATCTCCCAGGGCACAGATCCAGCCAGCACTGCATATCACAGTGAGAAGCACAGTCCAGCTTGGCCAACTCTATTGCAGGGGCTCCACTAAGCACACGTGCAGCTCCTCGCACTTGCACAGCACAGGAGGGAAGCTTCATGCACTGGAGCCGACTGCCTTCGAGGCTTCCTGCCACACAGGTCCCAGACCAGCACTGGAAGTGGAGGGGAGCCCCAGGACCTGCATGGCAGGAGGCAAGAAAGGCAGCTGGCTCCAGCGTGTAGAGCTTCCCTCCCATGCCAGGTGAGTGTGGGAAGTTGTATGTGAACGGCGGAGAGCACCACGATAGAGGCGGCCTGGCCAGAACCAAGTGCTAGGTGACAGCGCCTGCACCGGGCACCAAGCACCACAAGCGCCTCTGCCTGCTGCTGGCAGAAGCTGCACACCATAGGGGAAGTCACAAACGCCACAACCCACCCACATATACACCCTCTCACACCCCCCACCCCACACACACACACGCAAACACTCCCACACAAGGCCCCCCACCACACACACGCTATACAAGACTATGACATTATTTTTGAGTTATTATGCATTGTACACTACACAAACAAATCACGACAAAATATTTTTTGTAATAAAGGAGGCACGACCTGGCCCAAGTAGCCCAGAGGCTGGATGACTTTCGCTCTCTTTGAGGTTAAGTGGTGAATCTAGAAAATGTACTAGGCATCGCCCATTAGGGATGCTGTAACTCTGGACTTCTGGCACATGTGCACAGGTAGGGACAAGAGTTATTGTAGTTCTTGTTATAACTAAAATGAAGTGTTTCTTTGGGGATAGAAGGGCAGAAGAGAGAATGGGTGGCTGTGAAAGACAGCCACACCTGCCATGAGAAAGGGAAGTACGAGCTTGAGAGGGACAGTAAAGTGGTGATGGGCAGGTGGCTCCCCTGGGTGTGAGGCATGGGAATGGAGTAGGTAGGGATGGGAGGGAATATGGAAAGAAAATATTTTATTGTATGGAGGCATTGACTGGGAGTTCGGAGTGGCTCTCCTTGGTCAGAGTGGGAGCAGTGGGGTGGAGGGGTTGGAAGTCCAAGGGTTGTTTTGTTGTACCTTCTGATTTTAATATTTCATTCTGTTTTTAAGTTATTTTGTTATATTGTAACCCTCCTTGAGCCTTTTTGGGGAGGGCCGCAAAGAAATCAAATAAATAAACAAACATGCTCCTGATATTGTTGGCCTGGACAATGCTAATATTTCATAACCCAAATTCAAACAGTGCTGGTTACAGAAGGCTCTGAGTGTTTACAGCAGAGAGAAGGAACACACATGCTTGAGGCTAGCTCGACATATGGCCATATGGTTAACTACAAGTTTGAGCAGCTCAGATCTGAGCCTCCTACCCACAGCGAGACAAAGGAAGACTGCATACAGTTATGCAGAGACTCCTAACTGGGAGATTTTAGGCTGGTGAGCCTTTCAGTTTAGCAAACGCAGGTTGGCAGGATGGCAGTTACCCAAAGACATTTGATCTGAGGTATTTGAGAAGAGACCCAGAAGCATGGCTCTTTACACAGTTTCACACAGCCTCCAAGAAAAAATAAGAAATAAGAACAATTCTTACACTTCATTCTTTTAAACATTTATATAAGTTTGGGACATTTTTATAAAGTGGTCTCCCTCTGAAACTGCAATTGTGAGTACATGCAAAATGTCCCTTTAAGGGTCACCACATCTGGCTAGCTGGAGAAGTACAGGGCCAAGCTGGAAACACCTTACTTCACTGTTAAGTCAATTCAACAAGAGGCCCATAAACTCTGTGCAAGACGTGATGGTAAGGCAATGGGTTAGGAAATGATGGAACCCAGGAGAACAAAACATGTGTTTGTAGTTATTTTAGCCCTGATACAGGACCCTGGTAATAAGAACTATTTGACTATCTCTAAACCAGAGCAGAAGAGTGCTCACAGGTCCAGGAAGCATTGGTTATTAAACTGATACTATCTTGGGTCCCAGCCAGAAGGCAACAGCCCATATCTAGCACTTCTTTTAACCACATCATTCATACTTATAAAGCTGCACTATTCTAACTTTGAAAGTCAAGTCTCGGGACTCCAGAGCCTAACACTCAGCACCTCACCTGAATGTATTTCCTCTGAGTCTCATCATTCAGGACATGGGCCACATGTTTAGAGAAAATCTTTTCACGGCCAGTTCGGGCATGGATGCCAACCATGGTGACTCCAATGGGCCAAGGTGCATTCCCAATGGCCATCTGAAGGTAGGCATCATTCGCCTGAAGAAACAAGAATTATAAATAGTTAGGAAAGATGATATCAGAAAGTAAAGGGCTCCCAGAGTTCACTTCCCATAATGACCAACACAGGGCCATCCCTAGGGAGGGGCACATTGGGACGACCGCCCCAGGCGGAGTGGCCACAGCAACTCCGCACCACTGCTACCAGCTTCGGATCCGGCCACTTGCTACCCACCCGCCCCAGCTGCCTTCTTTATGTCTGGGGCACATGGGATCAGGGCCTGCTTGGGTTGGCTCTGATCAACACACACATATCAAGCTCTCTCCCTGAAATGAAGAATCATTTTTTGAAATCTATTTTACAATCTAAATGATCTTGCATTTGACTCCTGAAGTCAGTGACAAGCATGAATTTAATGCTTTGATTATATATAGGAGGGAAGGAGAATCCCAGGTAACAAAATGTAACACTGACCAGAAAGTCAAGTTTCTGGAGATCATTTTGACTATACAATCCTTTAATGCTGACTTTAACTTTCTGCTAACAAATTTCCTTATTTTTTTAGAAGCTCTCTGGACATTTTGAGGGAAAATAAGGAGAAAAAAAAAGGGGGGGGGGGAGGAGGAATGACTGGACCAGAAGCCCACTACCAAAGCAACTGAATGGTGGGCTCAAGACAGCTTCCACATGGCTGAGATTGCCCTCACACACACATGGAGCCTAGACAGTGTTTGAAGAAATAAGCCAGCTGTGTGAAGTTGTCTTCCAACAAAAAGACAGACAGCTCCTTTGCCGCTCTCTACAAGGGTGGGCTGCATTTAAACTCAACACCTATGGGCAGGTTATCAGCCATGATGACTGAACCTGGTACTGGCAGATCTAAAAGCAGGAGCCTTGACTGACCAAGTTAGAAGCCCCTGGACTTTGAGCTCAAAACTCCAGGTGCTAGGGGGAACAGAGCTGTGCTTGCTTCACGTTCCAGGATATGATGGTTGTACCACTTACTGGTGGTGCACCCAACACTTCCCACAATTAAGCTGCCATTTTGATTATTTATAATTGTGCTGAACTTCAGCAATTCCAGCCGAAGTCTTCTTACCTTTGGCTGAACTGTTTTGCAAGTTTTAGCCAAAACAGCTGATGAAGGAGAAAAAAAAATAGATGGGAGAAAACACTGTGTCCGTTCAGAAAAGAGTCTCAAACTCTGACACCTAGAAGCTGCAGTAACTCCCAACTTTTCAGCAGAGACCTGAAATGGGAGGGAGGCCTACCCTGGCATTAGGGATGTGCCTTTTGCCAGTCCCCTGGAAATGTACCCAAACCTTGCCAAGATAGAAGTCTCTACAAAAATTCAAGTTCCTGAATACTCAGCCAAGACTGGTCTCCAAAGAGCTCATCTGCATGAGCGGGCCCCAAGCCAGGTCTGTGGAGACTGTGTCGAACTCATCCTATTATCTCCCCCACCCCAGGCATCTAGGAGTCGTGACAAGGGGTGGAAGAATAGAGTAAAGACATTCCCCTCCACACTCTCCATCTTGCCCCATGCCTCCTGGGACCCTGGCAGCATGGAGAAGATGAGAAAGCACTGGAAAGCAGAAGGGTCAGGAAAGGACAGGGAGAAACATGGGGCAGGGCAGGAGGTCAGGATCCAGAACAACTACAGCATCCTGCCTTCCAGGGCCTGAAGTCTCTCCGCTCTGCTGTCAGCAAGCAGCTGTAAAACTACTGGTGAAGTACAAGCTGAAGTGATTGGCCCACAGCCTGTTACTGCTACCAATTACTCCACTGCCTGATGGGCTGCCTAGATGCTGAGGATTTAAAAAAAAAAAAAAATTAAGGAAAATTTTGTGTGTCCCATGTCAAATCAGCCAAATTGATTCTAAATCTGAGTCATCCAAGAACCAAATGTGGCCCTATTACCAGCAAAGATCCTCCACCCCCGCATGGGGCTTCAGATGCTTCCAAATCCTTTGGCGGGCATCCTACGTGCAGGCCCAAGCCCGGAAGCTTGGGGCTCAGACGTCCCCAAGTTTGGCTTGCCCTCTGCCTGCTGGAAAGGACACGGGACTGCAGGAAATGAGAAGCAAAACCCTGCTCTGCCTGGAGGCCAGGTAGGGACGGTATACTTTAAGGACACCTGTAGCCACTCACAACACATGGAGATATTTCAAGAAACACTAAATATCCAATTACTGAATGTGGTGAGTCAGGGGGGAGAAGGGGGTTGGAATTGCCTGTGATCATAAAGCAGTCAGTCATTAAAGGGTTCATTTTGGTTTACAGGAGACAGATTTTGTCATTTCCCAGCTTACATGAGCTCCATGTTACCAACGCAACTATCTTTCACCATTTTCTGGAGATTTCAAGCGTACAGCACTAAAAATACACATCTTGTTGCACAGAGCAGAAAGCACACAAGTTATCAGCAACTGAGGAATGTAAAATCTTGTCAAGAATTAAGATAGGGAACTGGGTAGAAGGGATGGAAGCATCTTCAAAAGTGTCAGGTCCACAAGCCTCAGAAAACCTTCCAAGTGCATATTCAAAGGCACCAAGCCAATCTAAGTATAAAATCAAGCACCTGCAGAACAGACAGGCGCAGCTGATCCACCCACATTTGCCACATGCCAGTTGCTTTCTTAGGGGAACACTTAGAATAGACAGATTGTAATTCAGAAACGTCTTAGCCTGACTTCAAACTGGTTTGAATTAAACTTGCCTTAGGGCACACTACGTTCCTAAAAACAAAATCAGGCTTGCTCACTAGGCACATTATTCCAAGTCCTCACAAGTCTTGGGGAAAAAAAAATTGGAGGGGGAATTACAAGGCTCAGTTTCCCTTGCCACCCATGCTCGCCTAGAAACGGTTTCAGCATTCAAGATATTTCTGAAGGTGGTTATAGTATGCTTCATGTAAAATGTATAACTGTCACTGTCTTGGGGCACCAAATAATTCCAGTTGCCTCCTCTAGGTGCATTTTTTACCCAAAAAATGTAAAAAATGCATCTTCAATCTTGCTAATTCTGATTATGCACCTGCAGCCCATGACACTCTCAGATTGTAAGCAAGGCAAGATTTATCCCTCTTCAGTAGCCACATCCAAATCCAAGACTTTCCAGGCAGCTCTCTTGCTGAGAAACAAATATCAATCCAAAACCTGGAAGCCCGCCATTCAGTTCCAGGAACTATACAGTGAATTCCCCACCTCCCTCTGCCTGGTGTCTAACCAGAGGCTGATGTCAATTTTGTCTGAACAGCTGTTATGTCTAACCCTAACTACGTTCCCTCTGAGGACCTAAAGCCTTCACACTATATACTCAATCTAATTAATACAAGATAGTTTCAACACTTTGGAGGCTTTTAAACAAACATACCTTCACATACTCCCGTTGCAACATGAATTTAATAATATCTGTTATTGATTCTTTGATGTCTGCAGGAAGAGTCTGTAAGAGAAGACACATCAGTTTTACTTATGAACAACACATAGCTCTTGAAAGTCCTCATACCGTAGAAGAGCTCAGCACATACAGATCTCAAAGCATGCTAAAGAACACAGATACATCTAAATAAAAGTCTTGTGCAGACAAGGTGACTCAGGCCTGGGAAGCTTAAGTGACATGCCCAAGGTCCCAGTAAGTCAGCGGCAGGCTGGAAACAAGCCACAAATTCTTTACCACCTCACCAGTCCACTGAACTTGTGATGCATAAAATGACAATTGTGCAGGCAATGGACAGTTATTTGAAGTAGATGATACAACTCAGTGATTAGGGCACAGAAAGGAGAACCAGGCAGTCTATTGGGTTTTCTTCTCAATTGTGTGATTGGATAAGCCTGAGCAAATCTTGGTCTCCCTAATTCCTTTTCCCCATGTGCACAAAGGAGGTAACATTTTCTTAGATGAGAAACAGCATGTAACCACTGAATGTTCTGTAAGTCTTGCTGAATAGCAGCATTTTAAAAATCCTTCACCCTTTTCCGTAGTTTTCTGAAGAGGGGTCGGAGGTAGGATTCTGTCTGCTTTTGAGTGGCACTGCTCAGTTTCCCCTGCACACCACGTTTGACATAATCCTCCCTGGCGTTCAGCTCCTTGGCCCAAACTCCAAGAAGAAACTGCAAAGGGAAGGAACATTAATGATACACTGCCACCTCGTGGCTAGACTCACAAAGTGCACGCATAACTGTAAAAAAAAATGAGGAAAATGTCTGGACAAAACTCAAAAAGGTGGTTTTCAGGAGGGAATTGAATTAAAACATGGCATACAAGGATCATAAAGTTGTGCCAGGCATAGGGGATGGCACAGAAGAAGGTACCACGAAGCAGAAGGAGGCAACTTAGGAAATGCCAAGATTGGACGTCACTGCTGGAACTAACAGGCAAGCCAAGACAAAGAAACAAAAGCAGAGACATTGGTGGGAGACAAAAGGAAAAGTTTCAGCATTATTTCAGCTAACCACCACACAACACTCCTTTCAGATCAGAGCCCAAAAAACATTCTTGCACTACAGTTCCACAACATTAGTTTCCACGTCTCTTGTGCTGCAGTGCACTTGCACACAATCCAAGGTAAATGGGTACCTGTGCATTTAAGATAAGGAGCAAAAGTTGGCCAAGCACAAATACTAATCACATCACACTAGGTGCTGCTAGCCGCGGCTGACAGGCCTGACAGACCTTCCAGGCTCAGACAGACCAGGACAGACTGATTTGTACAGAGCTGTCACAGCTTGCTTAAGCTCTCTTAATCCAGTCTAACTTAAGTGTCATAGGAAAAGATTTACCAAAAATGTGTTAAATAAGCATGAAAAAGCAGAACCAAGTTTTCAAAAATGTTATGCATCTACCAGTTCCTCACTCTGTCCAGTAGGAGGTGTTGAGCCCTTCTGAAAAATCTAGCTACCTAAATAAAGACTGGCTAAATAGGGTCTTGATGTCTTTAAAAAAAAAAAAAAATCTATCCCTACACATACCAAGGCAGAACAGTCACAACCAGAACCTCTTGTTTTTAATTATTTTTATTACAGTCACTAAATCATACTCTTTGCTACTGCTGAAACAGAATCATCCCACCAAATTAAACCTCTTTACCTTTAAGAATTTGGTTATGATGTCCATGTCTTTATGGTCATCCCCTTTTCCCAAGGACTCTCCCAAAGCCTGAAAGAAGAGAAAAGCTGTCAGTATGTTTTCCTTCCACATCTTCCAGTTACTTGTTTCTGCCAAAAAAACAGCCAATAACACTGTGCAGGCTTCTGACATTCATGAATCTACTGCTTGTGGGCAATAAAGAACCAGCTGCAGATTTCTTAAATCTGACTTATCTGAGATTTCTAACGTAAAAGCATTCTCACTTACTAAATAATAGGCATGACAGGCAAAGATGCTGAGCCCACAACTGCTGGACATTGATGGTTATGATTTGCATTCAGTATTTTAAAACCTCTAACAAATCAGCTCAGAGTGACTTTATTAATGTTATGCCATGATTTATGCTATTTAAATTCTCTGTTCAGAGTTTCACATTTCTGTTTACTTGGACAGGGAACCTTTGTATAGTCAGCTCCAAGATAACCCTCTAAGGGAGCATCCACACATGCAGGCATGTGCGCTTGCAGCAGCTCAAACAGAAGTGGCACAAATTTGAGCCAGGGATTTCTGCCTCAGGGCACATGCCTGGACATGTACTTTGGGACAGGGAAAGTTGCACCACTTGGGGCACAATAACCCTGCTCAGCTCCACCTGGATCTGCAGCCAGGGGAAGCTAGAGCCTGGAGCCAGCACCTGTGCTGGCCCCAGCACTTTAAAAACCTGCCCTGTGCCAGCCCCAGCAGTATAAAAACCTGCTCTGGTGAGCAGCTCAGGACTGCTTGTCCTCAGGAGCTTCTGAAGCCTAGCCACTTGGTATCTAGGGACACTACCCCTTGTGCCAACTGGACTGCTGAAGCAGCCCCAACCTGGAATGAGCCCTGTCCCCTCTACCCACTGCAGCAGTCTGGCAGTGGGGGATGCTGCCTAGCTGTGACCTGCTGCCACCTGCAACAGCATCCACTCCCTTGGACCTGTGGCCCCATGGCTGCGCCCCTGCCAGACCCCCGCTCTGCCATTTGGGCAGCTATCACCCAAAAGATGTGCTCCTTGCAGTGGCCCACTTTGAATTGTCCAAGTGTGTCCTCTTGGCCCCAAATGGCCAACAGGTCAGCCACCTCGTCTGCCTCTCCAGCTGGGTCCCCAGTGCTGGCCCTGGACAGGGTCGTCTGTCCGGGTCTCGCCACTTGTCTCACTAGCAGAGATCCTGGTGTTCCCTGTTTAAAAATTGCAAATTCTCTGATAAGAAACCCAAATTCTCGCATTCAAACACCCAAAATAGCGTTCTTCCACTATTAAAATGAAACACTGCTATATATATAGAGATCCATTGGGCAATGTTTTATTGCTACATTTACAAGTTTAAAGCAATTTGGAAACCTACCAGTGTCTCTATCATTGTAATAAAATACATTCTAAATATCTATACACTTTGGCATTTACTTTTGGCTTTTTTGTCATAGAAAAGTCAGAGCTGACCCTACCCCCTTCACTCATCAGGATGTGCAGTGCTGAGCAGCACTGATATGCCAGTGCCCTGCCTCTGCCTCTCAACCCACAGCCTGTCCCTCATCCCAGTCCCCTCACTCCTTACCCACAGGGCCACGTACGTGGGTAAGGGGTTTGTGGGGGTGGCTGGGCCCAGGCAGGGAGGCAGGCAGGGGGGCTGGGGCCAGGCGGGGGACCCACCCCCCCTGAGCTGCCCCCCAATGGTCCCCTGCACCCCCAGTAGTCGCCCCACCCCTCCTTACCTGGAATGGAGCCCAGGTCCAGGTCACTGCAGCCTGCACAACTGTCTGTCCTGCATAAGCAGGCAGCGTGCTTCAGCCCCAGGGCAAGAACCAGCCATAGAGATGCTCTGACTGGCTGCCAGTGCATCTCTGTGGAGGACGCAAGCCTCTGGTTGCCTCAGGACATGATCTGGGACTGTGCCCTGCTCTTTTTTCCCCCCAGGGTATTTTTTTGATACCTGAATCTCCAGGTATAAAATTTTGACCCTGTGCTGCAAATATGCAGCACAGGGAACATTTTTTTGTTCCCAGAGTGCTTCTTACAGCATCTCAAACTGATTTGGGATACTGCAAAAGGCATTTGCACTCATCTGGACGCGCCCTAATAGTGCAGCAGTCTGTTGACACGTACACACTACAAATGCTACTTTTATACTTCTTATAAAGACCCAGTGTTTGTAAGGCCCGTCTACATGAGGAAACTGATCATCTCTGTCTCAACAAGACTTCTGCATGAACTGGTTGCAAAGAGGCTTAACCATACTGTTAGTGTTTGCAGCCTGTTTCTGCCCATCCTTCGATAAGATAGCCTGAGTAGACACCTTATCTAAACCCAGCCATGAAGTTTCCATATGGCACTGGACACCCTGAGAGAGAGAGTTAGATTAGCATATTATATACCTCCAATTCTTCAATAGTAGTGTTTTCTTCATGGACTTTCAGATCATTCTGCGAGTCATCTTCTCCTGCTTCTTGACCACCTACAATTTCATTCAGGTACTGTTGATCAATCTTATCCAAAGCCGCCTTCAGGTCATTTCTCAATCCCTGAGAGAGAAAGGAGAAATAGTTACCATATAATCATAATCCTATTGCTTTGGATAATGCCAGGAAACTTTTTACTTTTGTACAGTAAGGGCTGAATTCTGAGGACTTGCATAACTTCTTAACTTTAAGAAGGGGGGCTGTAAAGTCAAAGTGAATTCAAAGGGCAAATCTTCTAGACACATGAACTGAGATTACTCATCTACTTAAAGTTAAGCGGATACACAAGAGTCCACTGAACTGAAACTTAAAAACACAGCAACTAGCACCTTTTCTGCCTTTTTCAGCTAAAAAGCTATAGGGACTGAATTAGCTTTCAGTGTAGTCAGCACAGTACCTTAATAGTAATTCTAATGGAAGAAATGCATTGTCTGTTGGGCTTCATCAAGTCTTCCCATCTGCCCTGAACTAATAAAGCAACCATGCTTTCTTTATTTAAAACAGCTCTAAACATCCATGCTGTTTCCCTTTAGCATGTATAAATATTGTTCTTCTTTTTAAACAAAACTGAATGTTTTATTTAAATTGCAGTTAAAGAGAATTTAACTTCACCTACTTTCAACTGTGCATGAAAAAATATGTAATATTACATATGGTTACAATCTGGTACTAAATTTTTATAATCAAAAGAAGACAGCTTGTCAATAGGCACAAATTTCTCTAAGGAATGGAACTACTGTGACAGGCTTTTAAATTACACAGAAAGCTAGAATTCAGTCTGTCACTCCTAACCCTAAGCCAAGTTCATGCACTCCTATCACTTCAAAAGAGGTGGGTATGTATTTTCTGAGTGATCTTTTTTGACTCTCAGGAATGATTCAGCTGCTTTCATCAGTTTTGGATGTTTGACCCACACTAACTATTAAACCTTCCCAAATATAGCTCAACTGCAATGGGCTCAAATGCATGCTAAAAGTAGTGTAAATTATTTTATTTCCTGTCCTCAGGCCTGATTCCACTTCCAGTGACGCTAATAGCAGTTCTACCTGACCTTGGCAGAGTCAGGCCTCAGCTCGCCAGAACTGTATCACCTCTTTAATCTTGTTTATCCTACTTTAGGCCAGCAAACAGAGGAGAAAAGACACAGAAGCTGTGCAAAAGAAACAGGTTTAGAACTGCCCATCTCCCATAGTTTGTAGAGCACTTGGCGATTAGGACTGGCTTGAAACAATTTTCCAATAATATTGTTTATAATAAGTAAGAAGGAATAAAATCCAGCTTTCTTGTTTTGTTGTGTAAAGTGCAAACATAGGGGGTGGGGAGATAAACAAAATCATGTCTTCTTACTTAGATGATGATATCTAATATTCAGTTAACAGGTCTGTTATAAAAAATGCCAGGCCAGGAGTCATTTTTGGTTGAAAAATGGGGGGAAAATGGCCCACAGCCATTAAAAAGTTGGACAGCTGTAGTATAGGGAGAGTAAAAGGCACACTCAAAAAATCTACATGTGGAGAATGAAAAGTATTTTTCATTGTTCTATACCTTTTTTAAATGACAATCCACAGGAATAGTAAACATTAGGACAAAACTAATTACATACATACTGCTCTCACTGTTAAACATTCATTTGCCAGTGTTACCTTGTTAACTTCAGGCGCAAGAATTTCTATCTTCCTCAAACGCTGGAATGCATCATAATCTGTTTCTCCAAACAATCTGACAGGTTCACCTCTCTCCCTCAATCTTCTAATCACCTGCAAGGAGTCAAAGTGTTCTCTAACACAAACTAGTAGGAGGCAAAATAAATGCAGGACAGTTTATTTACATAGTCTATAATAAGCAAACTGGGGGGGAGAGGCAGTGGTAGTCGAAACAGCAGCAGCAAAATGTTCCAGACACTTTCTGATCTAAATAAGACATTCCCACAGTATTTCAGTTAAGGGTCATTTCAGCTGAAATAATTCCAATCCAAATTTTCTTTAAAATCTCAGGCATCCCTGATGTGGCTTAACTTCCTCTTACCAACTTGTTTTTGAAACAGCATGCATCTGCCCTGCTTAAAAAAAGTAGGTATCTATTTTCAGAGTGATCTTTTTTTGACTCTCAGGGATGATTCAACTGGTTTTGTTAATTCTTGATATTTGACCCCCACTAACTATCCCCTGCCTATGGTGTGTTGTGAGATGTTCCTATTTCTAGTGTTGTGCTTTGTACTTTTATGTGAGGGTTTGAAGTGGTGATTTTTAGGCATCTTTGGAGAAATGGTTGCCAGAAGACACAAGGGGCTCAACTCAGCAGCCAGGGAAACTGTTTCCAGTAGTATGTTCCTGCAACATTTTCACATGATGGCAGTATTTTCCAAGCACCAAAGTGACCCAAAAGTCAGGGGGATTGCACTCTGAATAAAACTTGAAATTCTAAATTACTCTGGAGTTTTGCAAGATCCTAATGGATGAAAATGATGACATTTTCTAAGTGTCAAGATACTTACCTACTGTCTAAGGCAAAAAAAAACCATTTGTGCATGAATGTAAGTATGGGCTGAGTAGATTGGGTGTCTAGGTTAAAAGCCGGAATGACCTGATTGGAAGACAGACTTACAAAAGCTCCTCTTCTAAGGATCTTAGGGCTCTTGCAAATATTAAGTCTCAGTATATAAATACAGCATTCATTTATTGTAAAAAATAGGCAAAACTGGGGAAAAAAATTAGACAATATACCTAAACTTGGTCAGAGCCAAGAACAGAACTCACATCTCCAGACTGGACACTGCCACCATTTTTAGTGCAGTGGACTAACTAAACAAGAAGCAGCAGAAGAGTTAGAGTTTTCCATTTAGTTACATGGTTCTCTGTGTTTCCCATACTTGGGGTAAACCCTTAACTTGCAGTCATTGCAGAATCAAAAGTGAATATGACACATCCATGCTGCTGACACTTAAAAACCTCCAAGGGGAAGTTATGGCACTTCTACATGTAGACCTACGAGGCACAAGAACAAGGCATCCCAGTTTATGCTGGAGATGTGGCATGCAGCTTTGAAACCAAAAGCTAGTAGTTCACCTTTCTTTTTTTTTTTTTTTTTAATGGAGTCCTGCAAAGGATAAGGGCTCTGGTTCTGTTAGCTCTGCCAGCCTGCTGAGGGTATCCTAAGCATGAATTTTCATACTTCTGTGTTGGAGGTGTTAGTAAATTTATTCTTCATTCTCAACATCCTGATTTCAGCTTAAGGAAAAGGCTTTTATTTCACTAACTAAAATGCTCTCATAAGGACTTGTCCCCTTAAAACATTGAGAGAGCAAAGCAGTAACTGCAGCTATGTCCCTTCCAAGAATCTAAGAAGAATTTTAAAATTGGCCTTGGCCCAGGGTCACAGGCAAACAAGCTGAAAATTCAGAATGGGGGCGGGAAAGAGAGGGAGGAGAATGCAGCTCCCTATCCCATTATCAAAGATTCACAGTTTTAGATTAATCTCAAAGAGTAATCAAACTCTAGAAGTGAATGCATTCAGCAATTTAATGTAAACCATTAGAAAAAAGGGTTCTTTCCATCTGAATGGTCCCAGACAATTTGTTGCCTAGCACTCTCATTTTGCAAAATCAGAAATCAACCATCTTGGCAAGTAACATAAAGAAGGCAGGGTAGATTTTCACCTTGCAGACTAGCCACAGTAGATAGATTATAAGTATATAGCACAAGCTTTTGTAAGCCAAAATTCACTTCATAAGATGCTGTGAAAGGCCAGGGAGAAAGCAGAGTACCACATCCTTCCATGGCATCTGATGGAGTTTCAGCTCATAAAAACTTGCGCTATAAACTAACCCAAATAGAGATATATAAAGGTACAAATCTACCCTGCTTTCTACTTGACTTCAGACTAACTCGGCTAATGAAGTCTCTCAGGTGACAAACACAACCTATATGGTAAACATAAATACCGCAAATAAGTACTTCGCAGGACGATAGACACAACCTGGCAGAAAAGGCTCTGGAGCACTAGAAAGTATCTCTAATGGAAAAATTCAGATGGTTTCTTGTAAACCCAGGCTGGTTAGTTGGCGATATCTGATTTTACCTCTTGTCTGGAAAGAGTCATGGGTAACTTTTCTTCAGCCAGCTCTAGCTCCAATACTGGGTTGGATGAAGTCAATGGTTTCTCTTCCTCTTCTGTCTGCTGTACCTACACGGTAACAATATTTATTACAGCAAGCCGAGGCAAATAAACCTATAAATTTAAGAGCATTAGGCTGGAAACTCTCTGGAGCAAAGACTGCTTCCCATAGTGCAACTATACAGAACAATCAGTCCTGTCTAAACACAGGTCTCCAAGTGCCACCTCAATTCTAGAAACAATGCCACAGCTAAAATTGTATGCCAGTGTATGCATTTCCAGAGGAAGGAATAATTTTATTACAAATACCAGGGTTTCCTAAATACTTTTAAGGAATGGGGAAAACAATAGATCTGGAAGGCAATACAAAGACATTCAGTTGACTGTGAACACAAACAGCAAAACAGCTTATATGGGGAATGCTTTTTGAAGAAGAATTTGACAAAAGACTACAGTTCATTGCAAAAAACATACCACCTTCATGCCCTCATTATAAGAGTAGCATGACAGTAACAGTTCCCCTCGATCGGGAAGGAAAGTCTCCAAATCAAGTGGAACTTCTTCTTCCTGGTACAGCTTGATGTTTTCATAGCACAGGAACCTCTCTTTTGCCCAAAGTTAAAAATATGCTTGTAAGTGCATCTCCCTTTATAAGCCCAGGTGTAACACTTTGTCATGGAGGGTTATTAAAAACAAAGGAGAATTGGGTGAATAGGCTGATGCTGGCAGTTCTAAGTCAAACAGGAAAATAATTCACACAAGAAAGTGAGCAGCATAGAAATTTGCTAGATGCCTTATTAGTTTTTAAAAGTAATAATTCAATTTCATTCTAAAGAGTGTTACACTATATGCAGAGTCAAGGAATGCAACAAAAGCCAGATTCAGTTTCTATTTCTAAAACACAAGCTTGGAGGACAGCTTATATCAGAAAACCAGTTTCAACATTCTCTCAGGCCGATATCCCAGTCCGCAATCAAGGGCTCTGTGTCTGGACATAAGGATATATCCATGTGGCTCCAGCTACTGGACCAGGCACAAGTCTGTTTTTCATACTACATTAAAATATACAGGGGTTAAACTTGAATTGAAATACCCACCCACTTCAGTGGGAGTTCAGGGCAAGCAAGGAAGACAGGATCAAGTCAGTGATTGACATCTAAATAGAGAAACATGACTTTCATCATTTCAAGGGACAAAAGAAACCTACCTACTAAAGGTAAGAGAGGAAGTAGGTTAGATGGGAAACACCTCCCCTTCAATGTCAGAATTTCTTTCAACCTTCTAATCATTTTTTAAAACAATAAAGTAGGACAGCAACTCTGAGGAAAGATTTGAGCCATTCTGTCAGCTGGAGTCAAAGTTACAAGCAGTATCTTTGCCATGGTTATTTGTGCTTCAGTGCTTTCTCGTTACAAGCAAGAGACATAATATGTATTATTAAGGCAGTCTAAGCAAAGCAAAAGCGCCTTTGTTTTAAAAAAAAAAAAAAAAATACCAGCCAGCTTCCTGCCTTTCATTTTATTAATCAAAGCTCAAATGCAGAAATCTGGGAGGCTCTAAAGAAGCACCAATTCAACTAAAAAACTCACATAAAAATCTCTCCTGAGATCACATTTTAATTCAAAAGGATTCCTGTAGCAAAAAGAGGTATTTTGTCCCCATGTAGCTTTTTTGTCTAAACCCACATCTAACTTTCTGTATCTCAGCAAAAAGCCTGAAATGTACTAAACTGAATTCAAATCACCCAGGAAAGTTAAACATTAATACACAGATACCAAAAACCTAAAAGAAACCTCATTTACCCTTTGATGAGTATGGGTCCTTTTTACTCCAAGTGACAGAAATTATGCTAGAAACACCAGACTGACACAATTTTTGAGTGTCTTCAGACTGGTAAAAAAATAGGGGTGCACTGATGGAGATTTTTGGGGCCGATACCAATGGCTGATTTTTAACGAGCAGTATACCGATTCAATTGCCGATATGCAGCCCAGCAGCATGAAGAGCAGCATCCAGCTGGTAAGTCCGTTGGGGAGAAGGAGAGTGGGGGGCAGATCCAGGCCCCCCGTGGTGAGGCAGGGAGTGGGTCTGGGGCAGGAGCTACACAGCCAGGGCAAGATGTGGGATGGAGCCATGGCTCATCTGGCAGGGTGTGGAGGGAGGGGGCAGCTCCTGCCAGGGAAGGCATGGGGGGCATGTGCCCCCCAGATCTGTGAGCGGGACAAGGGCAGCTTCAAGGTCTTCCTGGCAGGGGGTTAGGCCAGGGCTGCACTTGGGGTGGGTGGTGGCAGTGCTGGGAGGAGGGTTATGACAAATCTGTAGTCCACTGCATAGCCCCCCTCCTACCACTGCCACCACCCGCCCCCAAGCATAGCCCCGACCCAACCCCCGCCGCCAGAAAGAGCCCAATGCTGCCCCTGGCCCCAGCCTGCGGCTGCAGCCCACCCTCACCCTGCACACAGATCCGGGGGAAACACGCACCCCATGCCCTCCTGGGGTACGTGCAGCAGTGGGACCTGCCCCCGCCCCCTACATGAGCCACAGCTCCGTCCCATGCCCTGCCCCAGCTGTGCAGCGCCAGTCCCACTCCCTCTCTTACCACAGGGGCCTCAGTCTGCCCCCTCCACGCCCCTTCTTTCCTCCTACAACAGATTTACCAGCCAGACACTGCTCTCCATGATGCCAGGCTGCGCTCCTGGCCACCTGCATGCTGCACTGCAGCTGTGAACATGCATGTGGCATTTATCAGGAATATTATCAGCCAAAAAAAGCCAATTTCTGATAACTTCAATTTTCCTTTTATCAGTGCCAATACGATATGGGACAGATGTATCGGTGCACCTCTACTAAAAAACCTGATTGAATATTAATTTCTGACTGAATATTAATTTCTGCTCTGAAAAGTCACAGCTGAATTCTCAGAACACTTTCCAATACACATACACTGGGTGTCTTCATAGGAGGTATTTCTATGTTGATATCTAAAAAGATCTAAATGCCTTACAAACACATCTAATCAAATTTTTGGATTGGCTAACTAACTAGGTAAAATACAACCAAAAGTATGGCTTTTTCTGCCTAACGAACATTAAACAAACCATTAAAGGTTTTCCTTTCAATTTCAGATCAAGTACTTCTGTATATACAAAAACACACATCAACCCTTGAAACTAAACAATATTCCAGCAGTTCCCAACTACTTCCCTGATGCTGCCAAAGTAGAAAAAAAGCCTTCCAGATCACTCATTTGTTTCAAAATGCAAAATCCAGAGTTTCACTGTTTTCTAGTATTTTTGTCTAAAAGAAAACAAACGCTGTGCTGCACTCCATCAAGCACTGGATCTTTAGAGGCCAAGCAAAACAATTATCAATGCTGATACTAAACATGATGGCAAGTTGTTGTTTTTTTAAACAAACACCCATTTTGTGCCGATTCCTCTGAAATATTTTGACTGGAAAACCTTGAACATGCTCTTTGTTGTTCTTTCTTTTTTTAAATACAGGGAGGTGGCTATGTCAGATCCAGTGTTCGTGCCTAAAAGCACAATTTAAAAAAGAAAAAAAGAACAAGCTTTAATCCCAAGCCACTTCATGCTTTCCACAAAAAGCCAAACCAGAACATAAACTTAAGTAGCTAGATATCATGCATGTCTTTTCCTGCATTAAAGATGTTTTTGGAAACGCATACCTCTCCAGAAGGCTTCTCACTTACAGGCTAATGTATAACATTGACAAATTGAACAAAGAACAACAGTTATCATTAACAATGCTTGCAATGTTGATATTAACATCTAGACTACAAAGTGAACATCCAAATCACTAAAAGAATGATCCCAGTACCTTGTAGCCACATCTCTGCAAGTACGCCTCTTCCTCCTTCTTAACTAGCTCGCTGCGCTTGAAGTGCTTTTTGTTTTCCTGGAAGGGAGGAAACCTGTTAATACTTTACACAACTTGATTCCAATGTCTATCCAGTCTATCCACCTGGACCTCAAAGCCTGCATCTTTCCTTAGGTCTGCTTGCAGGGAGAAGAAAACATGTCAAAGGGCTCCTCAGTGCACACCAGCTACAAGTTCAAGGTAATGCTGCAACACATTTCCTCCAAACTGGTTGGTTAGTAAGTACTGCATTTACCCGAATCTAAGATGACTTCAAATTGAAGACACCCCCCCACCCCCATAATTAGATGCTACAAATGGCAAATGTAAGTATTTGTTATAAGAGGTGGCGGGGGGGGAGTGGCTTGGGCAGCAGAAGAGGCAAGGCCAGCCAGTGGCTGGGGCTCTGACTTTGATGCCAAATGTGAGGCTGGGCTGTGGCCAGAGTGACTGCCTGCCCCCTCCTCGCCTCATGCTCAAATCCATAAAATCATAGAAAATTAGGATTGGAAGGGATCTTAGGAGGTCACATCTAGTCCAACCCCTTGCTCAAAACAGGACCATCCTCAACTACACCATCTCAGCCAAAACTTTGTCTAGCTGGGTTTTGAAAACCCCCAAAGATGGAGCTTCCACCACCCCTCTGGGTAACCTGTTCCAGTGTTTTACTACCCTCCTAATGAGAAAATTCTTCCTAATATCTAACCTAAACTTCCCTTGCTGCAACTTGAGACCATTGCTCCTTGTTCTGTTATCTGCCACCCATTGAGAACAGTCCAGCTCCATCCTCCCTGCAACCCCCCTTCAGGGAGCTGAAGGCTGCTATTAAATTCCCCCTCAGTCTTTCCTTCTGCAGATTATGCACGCCCATTTCCCTCCTCATAAGTAATGGTCTCCAGCCCCCAAACCATTTTCACTGCACTGGGGGGCAATTTGTCCACATCCTTCCTGCACTGGGGGCCCAGAACTGGACACAGGAAGGAGAGAGACTAATTCAAGACTAAGGGCTTCCTCTCTCCTTCCACGATGAGAGGGGAGGGGGGCTCATCTTGGATGCACACATGGGTGGTGAGTACCATACAGGCACCAATCGCTCCGAGCCTCTGGATGCTTTAAAACAAAAGCTCTGGATCAGCATCACCAGGTCTTAAATGTGAAATTATCGTATTGGAAGCTCAAAATTATCATCGTATTTGCTGAAAAACTGCCGTACGCTGAACAAAGTATGCAAGTAAGCATGCTAATAAGCATGCAAATAAGTCTTCTTATTGACTTTCTAGTGCTCCATGTAAGCTACCAGTGAGCCAGCGAGAACGAGGTCAAAGTTGAAGCATTTTTTCCTATTCTGAGACCAGCAGCCCTGGAAAAGGGCTGAAGCCAACCCATGAGCCATCTAGAACTCCCTAAGAGCAAATAACACTAAGATGTGGGGAGAAGTGGGCCCACCAGAAGGGAGAGACAGGCTACAACTAGGCCTGGACAGGTTACAGGGGTGGGCAGATGAGAACAGGATGGGTTTCAACACTGACAAGTGCAAGGTGCTGCACCTGGGGAGGAAAAGCCAGCAGCAGAGCTACAGGCTGGGGAACTCCTTTCTCATCAGTGCAGAGGCAGAAAAGGATCTTGGAGTCATCGCTGATGCCAACATGAACATGGGCCGGCAGGGGGTCGTACTTGATGATCTGCTCAGGTCCGACCCTACTAACTATGAAACTATGACTTGGGTTTTGCACTTGCTGCATCCATTGTCTCAAGAAACGATCGTTCATGGCGACCACCTTTACCACTACTAGTGGTACGTGGGACCAGGGTGGTAATTACGATACCCCTCGACAGCACCGCTCCGGACTCGTTCCCAGGGAGGGGTGCGGGAGCCCACTCTGTGACGTAGGACCCGCTCCCTCGACTTAAAGCCGCCGCCACGCGCTGAGGGGCCCCGCGGCGCATACGCAGAGCGGCGGGGCTCCGTTCCCCCCTGCCCGCTCAGCCCGTCTCACCCCGACCAGCTCCTTCTCCTCCAGCAGCCGCCGCTTGCGGAGGATCTCTGCCCGCAGGATGTCCATAACCCCGGTCTCGCGCAGCCGCCGCCGGAAGAGACGCAGGAAAACAATCTCGCGTCACTTCCGGGCAGGCAGCACCCAGGATGGGAGGAAGGAAGTGGTGACGGTGCCTGAGCGCGATTCCTGCAGCGCCCCCTGACTTCCCCCGCGGCACTGTACCGCCACGCCGCCCGCGGGTGTGCGTATGCGCCGGTCCCTGCTAGTGCCACGAGGTGGGGTGTTAGCACCCCCCCTGGGAATACACCTTGGCTGCAGGCTCCATCAGCCTCAGTCCCCCGAGCAGCTTCTGTCCATGCAACGAGCCAGGGGCAGAGTGCAGACCCTACACCCTTTCCTGGGCCCCACAACCCTTTGGGGCTGGGGACCGAGCATCTGGAGGCCAAGGGTCATTGCGAGCCCAGTCACCAGGGCTGGATCAATACAGCAAACCAGCCATGCCAGGCTGCTGCCCAGAACTGGTGCGGGCACCTCGGCACCAGGGGAATTGCCCCCCTACGGCTGTGTCCCCTTTGGGGCAACACAGCATGTTCCATGGGTCTGTCTTTCAGGACCACACTGGTGTTCCCAGAATAGCCTCATCTTCACAATCCTGAATTCACTCGTGAAACCCTTTTGAACCCCAATCAGCATGTCATGATGTTTGACTTGCTATGGGAAAAAAAATCAACCCCCTCCCCAAATTCCTGAAGTGATTTAAAACACCGATCCCAGCCGTGTTGTTTCCAACACCCCGTCTCTACTCGTCACCTCAGTGCTTTTCAGTCAAGTCTTCAGGTTCGGACATGCTATGAAAGTAACATTCATTCCTCTGGTGGATAGTTTTCTCCTACCTACAGACAAATTGAGTTCATCCACAATCATCCTCTTTTACCTCCTTATCCTGCTTCAAGAACAAACTCTCTATACTGTCCACCCTGTTTGGACTGGGTGACCGCCTTTGCTCGGCACTTTGTCAACAGTCAATTTTAGATCTTCCACCAATCCAAGTGTTTTGTTACCTGTAATACCTACAGTATGCCAAATCCTCTTCCTCACATTTTTACTCACCTGCTTCTGGAGGTGAGACAGGAAGCTGCCCTGAGAGCACCCCCAGGTGTCGCTTTCAAGCATGCCAGTGGCACAGCCCTCAAAGAGCAGTGGCAGGGGCAGCCCATGGGATAGCCTCACCACGGCATTTTCAGCGCTGGTGAATGTGGAGCTGAAAGGGGTAAGGCAGGGCTACAATTCTTAGAGGTGCTCTCAGGAGACTACAAGACATGCCTCTGGTCTCTTCTCAGGACCCAAATAACTCCTTCCCCTCACAAATGCAATGCTGGTTTTTCCATCTCAGCTCATACAGGAATCCTTCTAGACTTCCATGTTTATTTTCTGGTTAGAAACATGTCAGGCGTGTCATTTTTTTGTGGAGCGCAGCTCTCCTCATATTTCCAAAGAATAGCTTCATAGCTGACTTCCCCTGCCAAGTTTAGCTGAAAACTTAAAAATATCAGCTGCCTCTGAATCAGCTGTTGTCAGACGCGAGGCTACTTTCTGACAGCCTGCCACTGGGTGAGTTTGCTCCAGTTGTCCTCTCCAGTTGACTCATCTGGTGGGACTTTGAAATACTCCATATTACCACACAGGACATTGTCTTGGTTTCATCGGACAGATGCCAGTTTCATTTAGCATCATAGTTCTCAGTGATCAGCACTCTTAACAGGAACCTCTGCAGAATATAACAGCCAGTCCCAACTGGCTCAAGCCACAGCAAAGATAGTTTCCTGCAAAGGAGAGCTCAGATGACAGGTCCCTCTGCCATCTTCCTCCTTGTTTTCTTTCTTTGTTGGAGGCTGGTAGTAAGAGCAAAAGCCATAAACAAAAAATAAAAGGAAATATTTTCCAATGTAATAAAATGATCAAGTGTAGACTGCTCTCTGCTTCTATCATAGTTTCATAGTTCTAGGGTGAAAAGGGACCTGAGCAGATTTCATAGATTTCATAGACATCAGGGCTGGAAGGGACCTCGGGAGATCATCAAGTCCAGCCCCCCGCCCAAAGGGCAGGAAGTCAGCTGGGGTCAGAGGATCCCAGCAAGATAAGCATCCGATTTACTCTTGAAGGTGTTCAATGTAGGTGCTTGAACCACCTCCGCTGGCAGACTGCTCCAGACCTTGGGGGCTTGGACAGTAAAGAAATTCTTCCTTATGTCCAGCCTGAAATGGTCTTGCAGGAGTTTGTGACCGTTCAACCTAGTCATCCCTTGGGGTGTTCTGGTGAACAAACGTTCCCCCAGATCCTGGTGGTCACCCCGATAAACTTATAGGTGGCCACCAGGTCACCCCTGAGCCTGCGCTTTTCCAGGCTAAAGAGTCCCATGGCTCTCAGCCTGTCATCGTAAGATCTGTTTTCCTGACCTCTGATCATGCGCGTGGCTCTCCTCTGGACTCTCTCAAGCTTCTCCACATCCTTTTTGAATTATGGAGCCCAAAACTGGACGCAGTCCTCTAGCTGCGGCCTCACCAAGGCCGAGTACAAGAGGAGAATGACGTCCCAGGATTTGCTCGAGAAGCATCTATGGATGCAAGCCAGCATTTTGGTCGCTTTACTAGCCGCAGCATCACATTGCAGGCTCATGTTCATCTTGTGGTCAATGATGACTCCCAAGTCTCTTTCTTCTGTAGTGCTATCCAACGTAGCACTGCCGAGCCTATAAGGATGCTGCAGGTTTTTCCTCCCAGTGTGGAGAACCTTGCATTTATCGGTGTTAAACACCATGAGGTTCTCGTCTGCCCATTTGCTGAGCTTGTCCAGGTCAGCCTGGATCACCCGCCTATCTTCTGGCGTGGATGCTTTGCCCCAAAGTTTGGTGTCATCGGCGAACTTGGCCAGTCCACTCCTGACTCCAATGTCCACATCGTTAATGAAGATGTTGAACAGTATGGGTCCCAGGACAGAGCCTTGAGGGACCCCACTGGTCACAGAGCACCACGATGAGTGACTGCCACCAATTACAACCCTCTGGGTCTGACCACGCAGCCAATTTCCCAGCCAGCGGATCGTGGTGGAGCCAAGGCCACAACCGGCCAGTTTGGCCAGAAGGTGATCATGGGATACCAGATCAAAACCTTTTTTGAAGTCAAGATATATGACATCAATCTCTTCTCCCTCGTCCAGGTGATAGGTCACCTGGTTGTAGAAGGAAATGAGATTGGTCAAACAAGACCTACCCGCAACAAACCCGTGCTGGCTGTCCCTTAGGATGTTAGCCTGGGCCAGTCCCTCAAGGATGGCCTCCTTAATAAACTTTTCTAAGATCTTCCCCAGGATAGAAGTCAGGCTAATGGGCCTGTAGTTAGCCGGATCCACTCTCCTCCCTTTCTTGAAGATCGGCACCACGTTGGCCTTCTTCCAGTCTTCGGGCACTACACCAGAGTGCCAGGAGTTTTCAAAGATCCGTGCCAGGGACTCGGCTATGACGCTCACCAGCTCCTTGAGTACCCTGGGGTGCAGATTGTCAGGGCCGGCTGACTTGAAGGTATCATCTAGTCCGACCCCCTGCCATGGCAGGAAAGAATACTGGCCTACAAAGAATATAGGGTCAGATCCAAAATTGAATGTAGGTGCCTACAGAGGAGGTTAGGCACATAAGTCCAAGTGAGCAATCCACAAAACATATATCCAACCACTCAGGTGCCTGAAACCCAAAGATGCTTATGTTTTTAATACTTAAGTCAGGGGTCAACGATCTTTTGTCAGCAGCTAAAAGCTCCAAAGGTGGGTTGCCACCTGTTTCCTTTGCTAACTTCCCTCCATTGCTTCTGACTCACTTCCTGCTCCTACTGCTTTCATCATCGCTGGATTGCTACTTACACCCGATCTTTGTGGGCCAGATAAAATTATTTTACAAAAGAGATCCAGCCTGTGAGCTGTAGGTTACCAACTCTGACTTTAGTTAGGTCGGCTCCTAAAATTCTGCTACTGCATGCCTGGAACTGCTGCCATCTTGTCTGGGCTGAGCATGTGGGTACCTAGATCTCACCAGCCGTTCCTGCACCTAATTACCCAGAGAGGCCGAGTCAGGTTGTCATATTCAGACCACCCATAATATATATCAAGAGCAATGAGATTAGCACAAATCACTGCACCAAGAGTTTCTCTGACTCAAAACCACACCTAATGGCAGTCACCTTGTATATAAGAATCTACTGGTTATAGCAGTTGCCCGGGAGGTGGGAGACCTGAGTTTAATTCCCACCACAGCCAGAGAAATTCAGAACCAGTTCTCACATTTTCCATTATCCTAGGCTATAGCTAAGCTTGGGTTGAACACATGCTCTCTCCCTCTTGTAGAAAGTGGGCCACTCAGGAGAAAGGAATGCAACATTAACGGGGTAGGAATGAAGGTAAGCAAATCATGACTTCATAGCCTTGTGACAGGGACACTTCCCTTCAGAGGTGTTATCTCAGGTTCTGGGCCTTGCTCCAATGCAACTCATGCATGTTATCCAATGACTCCTTAATGCAAAATACATAACCAGTCCCTACAGATATGTTGCTGGTTCTTAATACTCTGAGAATAAATGAGAAAACAGGGAGATCCTAATAAAAATGACAGTCAGAATATGTCACCTTACCACACAGAGACTTGAACAGTAAGGCCTTACACTCAGCAAGCTGAAAACATGCCCTCAAGAGAAGAAGTTGACTATACTTTACTTGTCTATTTTGCCTGCTGGCAGAATATAATCCTGATATTTCAAAAAGCAAAGACAAATTCTCAAAATCCAGTTACAATAATGGAAATCCTGACTTCTCAAATCAAAGCAGATATTTTCAAGAAGGCTTCTGGAAAATGATATGCAATTATGACAAATGAAACACGTGGTCCACAAAAAGCAAGTGCCTCCCTGGTTGTGATATGTGGATGATGACGCTATGTTCATGAAGAGTTCACCGGACTGACAATGTAGCTTATCCACTGGTTGAGATAATGATATGAATAACTACAGATGTTGTGGGTTGAACAAAACATCACTAAGTTGGCTAGTGAAACTGCTATCCTTTATTTAAGATAGCTGTAAGAAAGTGCTAGTTAGTCCTCTATAAAATAGTAGGGATATGCAAACCACATGTCACTGCCCAAAGCAAAGGTACATAGGGAATCCCTTAGGAATACCCAGTCAGAAGGGTTTTGCTGGAAATGATTTCAAGTTGGGTATTAGGGTAGGAAAAGACAAATAGCAGAAGCCTCACAGAAGGGGACAGAAGAAGCAGAAAGGCAGGCACAGCCATCGAAGTAGTGATAGCACAGCCATAAGAGAAGAGTATTTGGGTCAGTGACTGGCTAAGAGAGGCTTAGGTTTGTAAATAAGGAAAGTATCTCCTGATGTTTGATTCCTCCTGTGTTTAGAGAAACAGGACTTTGTGTGTTATAAACAACCCCAGTTGCAAAGAAATACCCGACTCTATTACCAGTTTTTCTTGCTGCTTGGAACAAACTCTAAGAGCCTGATTTTTGGCTAGCCATTCAAGTCAAAACATGGCAGTATATACTATTGTAACTAAACCTGAGGATAAACAACTGTCACAGACAATGCTAAGTTGGTTGCCAATAATGCAGCAGACTTAGTATCACATGAAGCAATCAGATTGTAACAGAAGGAAGCAAGAGCTACTTACACTCATTGCTATGGGCCTACTCTGAATTGAGCATGCAAGGATGCCACTAAGACTATCATCCTAAGAGATATACTTGAAACTGTTTACAAAAATCACAAAATTAATTAAAAACTGCTCAAGTGAGAAGCTTTATTTCAGGACGTAAAATACAAAGTGGTAAGTACATCATCAGGTATCCATGACATCTGTCCAACAGAAAGCAGAAGTGTAGGCTTCAGTTTCTGAGAACTACCTTTCATTCTGTGCTATTTGGGAGGTTGCAAACAATGTATTAAGAAACTGAAATGAGAGCTGCTTTGGCAGTGTAGCAATTCAAATGGCAAGCTATAACTTCCTCTTTTGTACTGAACAAGGCTGAAGAGTCCTAAATGTGGTAGAATCCATCCAAAACTCTGCAAGGATCAGGCATTTCAACAAGAGGGGGCCAATCTCCCATAAATTGCACTTTGTTCTATGAGGTTCATCCAAAATCTTGATACAGCCCCAACTTTCATAGAAATGAAAGTGCTTGATTCCAATTCCTTCCACAACTGATTACTCATCTACAGAAAATCAGTAATTGAATATCAGAACAATCACTGAGATCAGTAAGTATAATTTCACTGCTCTCTTTAGAGGTAAAAGTTGAGACATTCACAGTTCAACCAGTGTTTGATTCCACATGGATACAAGGATAACACTGCTGATTCACAGCTTACAGATGTTACAGGCAGAGTTTGAAACTTTATCAGATTTGCAAATTGTTCTTTTTACTCATATTTGAAAAAAAATAGTCGTTAAATGAGATCAGTATGTACCCCAACAAATTTGCCCACTTCTAACAAAATAAGCTTCTCTTCGTTTCTTTTATTTATTAAAGTAATACTTACATTTTGGTGGGTATTAGATTGCTAACCCCCCCAAAATGTTATGTTCCTGTTTACATCCGTTTATTCACATGGTACTTCAGTTCATCACGGGGGAGAGCAGGGGGGAGGCATCAAACCCTCTCTCATGTACCTACAGTAATTTATTGCAGATTCTGGTATTATCATCCGGGAGTTATGATTACGCAAGCTTTGCTTTATAAGAACCTGTATTCAGGGTAATCATTAACTGTTTTGACTGAAATTTCCCACACTCTAGATTTACTTTAGGTTATTTTTTTAAAGTTTCAGCTAAAATTATCCAGCCATTTCAAGAACAGGGTACATTGGTTTGTCCATGTTAAAAAAAATTGTTTGTTAAGACTCTGAAACTGCGAGACTGTAGATCAATTTGTTGAAATTTGACAGGGAAGTCACCCTGATGTCAGGGATGTGCCTATTGAAGTATCTCTTTGTGAAGAATCTGAAGAAACCCTCCAAATAATCTGTTTAGACATGCACAGTAGAACTCTTTCAAGTTTAAGTTCAGCTCTCGGAAGATTCTATCTGCCCTGAACATGTTCCCCTCCTCATATTTCCTGCATGGGCCTGGGCCGAGTATTATTATCCTCACTCAGCATCTGAGCATGCTCCATCCCAGGGGCCATCCAAGTAATCGCTCCTCCAAGATGCTGGGAGTTGGCTATTGAGCCAGGTGTCCAGACTGAGCACTAAAGGGGCATGCTCTACATGCTCTTAATGCTTTTCCTGCTTGGAGAAAGAAAGTAGCCTGGTAGATCTGCATATCTTCGGGGGGGAAATGAAGCTTTGGCTTATATATAAACACTGATTTGGAAGTTAAGTGGACTTTAGCTGAATAAACTGAATATACCAAATACCAAATCAAACATTAAAAAAATCTCTTTTAGTAGGCAAGGTTCTTTGGGTAGATGTGATATCTCTTAGTAGGCTTTCTTCTATTCTTCTATATACCTTTTATTGAGTCTTGAAATGAAATAGTTGTGGATGGGTCACTACCTTTATCATTGGTTCAAAGATCAAAATCACTGGTTTATTTAATCCCTGGGATGATAATCATTGAAAGCTGCTACCAAATTATCACTATCAGAAGGTGTTGACTTGTTTCCCACTAGATCTATCTCGCAAAAAAACCCAGTCTCAGATGACAACGTTATTGGCTACCTCCGCAGGAAGGTTACGGACTGATTGTTTTGGTGAGACTAGACTTCCTGCTCCTCCCAAAAGGTAAATCAAGGCAGAGCCACTGCAATGAAAGTGCTCTGGTAGACATCCCCTAGATGAATGAGGGCATCATTCCCCAGGCTTGTCAGTCACTGGCCTGACCAAGATATTAAATTCACAGTCTTTATCTTAAAGAGGCATTTCTGAGTATTTGTTTCGGATGCACTCTGTCAGTGGGGGCGAGCTTGGATTTTTTTTTAAAACTCTGGTAAACAGGCAGGTGGCATGGATGAAGCTTAAACCATTCCAGTGGGCTAGATACTGTATTAAGCACCACTTGAAAATACTTAGGAAATACAACTTCTGACAGGCACCACTGCAACTTTTTCATGAATGTATTTTTGTTCACATCTGTGCTCCATGCCATGAGGATTATAATTTAGTACAGAGCCTCTCATTGGGAATAAGGATTGAGGGAGTCAAGGCAGCAGCCTTGTGCACTGACAGGGATGCTAACAGAGCAGCAGTGGAAGTTGAGAGCAGATCAGAACAGCTGGGTGGGCTGATAGAAGGAATCAGGGCAGCCCAGAGGAGCAGTAAGAGGATCCAAATAAGTGGATTAGTAGTATACTAAAGCACACATTACTTTTAGTTTTCAAACTCCCATTGATATTAGTGCAATTGCATTCACTAATGTGCAGCTGGAGAAATACAGGAGAATCAAAAACAGGATCCAGAAGCAGAGAACAGATCCCTGCAGGAAGCAACAATAGGGTCAAGTAGGCGGGGAGACACAATGTAAGGTAATGCCCCCAACAGTAGCCTACGTCAGGACTTGCACAAATATGGCTGTTGTGTGGGGATCTTTATCCAGCAACCTATGGGAGCTTGCAAGCATTGCTAAATGTCATTGCTCCTACAGCTGATTATTTTTCTAACTGTAGCTTCAGTGATTGATTACTACCAATGGTCACACTCTCTTCTCCTCGTGTTTGAGAAAAAGCAGCTGAAGGGACTGCTGGGGAAATCAGACAACCGTGAGAGAACTCCCCCTAGCTGGGCACTCACCAAGCCACTGCATTTGGGTCCTGAGACACTGGACCCCATGTTCTCTTAAGCTTTCTTTGACTTGAATAGGCTGTAATGATGACTCTATCCATTACTACTTCACAGATAAGAGACTCTGGCACCCAACTGCCTTGTACCTGACCCTGGCCCATACTGTCCTTAAAGGCACAGACAGAAGAACAGCTCCCCACTGTAACTCATAGCGCTTCACAGGAAACCCCATGAGTTACAAGGATCCCCCAGGCCCAGCAGATGTTCACTGCTGTTTAAAGTGGCTGCAAAACTGTAGCCACTCTCCCTTAGCAATTCCCTTCCCTCCTCCCAGCCTTGGCACAGTTTTCAGAATGGGAAGGGGGAAAGGGAGCAGAGGGAGCTTGTTCTGGGGTCTGCCCAGCCAGTGCTGAAGGGTGGGTTGGGTGGACCCCCCTCAGGCCTGATACCTTGGTTAGGAATAAGGTGGGGGGGAGGCTCCAGTCCACTCACCCCATCCTTCAGCGCCAGCTTAAACCCCTCCAAACCAAACTTCCTCCATTCCCTTTCTCCCTCCATTCTGAAGACAACACTGGGAGCACGGGTGAGCTGTGTCAGCCTGGTTCTGCTTTTGGCACACACAGACACATGTTACTGAACGGGCTCTGTTTTGGAGAGTCTTCACCTGAACCCTCATGCAACTGTCATAGGATCGGGCCCTTTTAAACCACTCTGAAGCCATGCACTTGTGCTTGGTCATAGCTGAAGAGCACTATTAGGGACCAGATCAGGCAAACATTGTCACTTCTGTCTGTCCATTAAAAGTCTCCAACAGCTTAAGTACATGCTCTCCCAGAATTGCACTCAGGCTTTTAAGACTGCCTCTCTAAGGGTCCATGATAGCAAAGCAACAAGCAGGCAGGGTTTGCCAAAGTTTCTAAATACAATTAGTCTTCCCTTTGGATAACAGAAGATGCATAGAGCCAGACAAAATAATAAACCCACATGCCTCATTTGTACTGCCTCATTTGCCTCACAATCCTGGCCCATTCTGTGGGCCAGTGATGTAATGGGGGGGGACCATATGGGGGTGCAAAAATTACAGCCATTGCATTGTTGACCCAACCACCATCACTGCCACCAGCAGCACAGCCACTGACACTGCCCTATGTGCCACCACTGCCCAGGCACAAAAGTGTCTAAATATGCCTCTGCTGTGGGTTTAGGCCAGAGTGTTTTAAGGAGTCCATGATATTTTTCCTGCAACTTATGATTTCTGCTTCTCCTCTGAAACATGGGGGGGGGGAGAGAGAGAGAGAGAGAAGATAACCTAAGTGTATGGATGTGCAAGTGTCTCTCTGTCTCCCTCTTCAGGTAAGCCTTTTTCTAAAATGACTGGTGTAAAGCACACTTTTTTATTAGCTTTCATCCATTTTAGCAAGCTAGATCCCTAACAGATACATCAGGTGATCATATATCCCTACCAGTTGACCTGTGTCTTTGCTATGATCCCCACTGAAGTTCAGATTTGGAATTCTGGCTTCCCTCGGTAGCAACCATCTTTTTAAGGATGGACCATTTGAAAAGACAGTCATTAAGCAGCCCTCTGTCATTAGTCTTTTGCCACATCATCTTCAAATCTTATTCTAAGAATGAGCTAAAAAGACAGCAGGGAGCCAAAGCCCAGCCTTACTTTCAAAAGGGGGATCTAACATGGATGTATACAGAGTTAATAAGTTTAAGAAGTCAACAGTTCTATCTAGACAGGGTCCAAAAACAAGTTACTGCAGAATTTACGGTCTTCAAACTTCTTTATGGCATCCTGAAGTCAATAGGCATGTACAGAAGTTGCTTTTTTCACCATTTCATGTGCTTTATTGCAGTGACTTAACAGAAGTGTATGGCTTTACAGCACCTTAATTTAATCCTTGTTAAATGAGGTATTAAATTTGAAGCACTGTATTTTACAGTACTTTAAATACCTTCTGTATGCTGGTCAAATTTCTGGTGATTCCACCACTGTCCCATAGGCTTTGTAAGCTTGGTTAGTGATCCACAGCACCACCAGGGTAGCCTGGGAGCACTAGCCAAGCCTGCAAAAGCCAGTAACCCACCCTGCTCCCAGTAGTCAACAAAGACAGCAGCAATTGTGCCAGAAGGGCTGCTGCCCAGCCGCATGGCAGATGCGGTGCTCACTCCCAGTGACTCGGTGGCATGCCATGGGTGGGACACACCCACCCTGAGACCCTGCATGGCTAGGGACCAGATGCTTGGAGCCAGACTGTCAGCCTGGGTGAGACTTGCTGCCTGGCCTGTGGCAGAAGCAGTGCCCGTGGCTCACTTCACCTGTGCTAATGTTAAGCTCCAACAAAAGGATGCTTCTCAATGAGAGAGGAAAATATGGCATTAGAGCTCTTGACAAGTTGAAGAGTCAGAAAAAGGACTGCATATTTAAAAATGTGCTTTTCATATATAGGTTTTATGACTAAAAATGTTGACTGTAAACCCTCAGAGAAAAACGTGTTACTATGGATGTACAGCCCTCAAATATAGCCAATGAAACATAAATAGCTGAAAATGCTAACCCACTCACTAGTGACCTATGCATCTCCTCACACTCTCATCTGCCTCTTCAGCCTTCTCCTGCTCTCTTGTACACATTAAACCTCTCCCATCTCCAAGATGAGCAGCAATCATCACACTGTTAATGCTGACAGCCATTTCCTGCTTACACTGGCCTCGTGCAGGTTGCCTGGCATATGGGAATCTAATACTTCATACCAAGTGTTGAGGTTTTTAACTCAAAGCTTTGTTAAATATGTTGTTTTCAGATTAGAGGGCTGAAGAGACTCAGCACTTCTGAGCCCTGGCATTCTTTTCCCTTTTGCTTGCCCTCAACTAGTCTACATTTATAATAATAGCTTTCACACAGCTAATTAAAACATTTTAATTAGCTGAACACACCTATTGGTAGGTTAAGCCTTGAAGCAAGGAAAAACTGAAGTGTCTAGAACATCCTGATGCAGAAAGTATTATTTAATATTAATATGGTACCTTAAAATAAACTTCGTGCTTTACATAGAATAAAAGAGCCCCTAAAGAATTAACAGCTGGCACTGGACACAATGATTCTGAAGGAAGAGGAACTTAGGACATAAAAGGATAACTAAAAAGGAGGCCCTGATCTTATAATGCACGACGACCCCTCCAATTACTTGGAGGTTTTTACTAGATAAATCTTATTTAATTAAATTAATGTCATAAAAAAACCAAATTATTTAAAGAATATTTTAATTAAACAAGTAATCAAAAATTTCATAATTTTCTGAGTTGATTTATAATGATTCATAATTTTCAGAGTTGAACTATACTTTCTCAGCATTTAATATCTTGAGGGGCTCTGAGACTAACCAAATTAAATGGTGAAATAAAAAGTTTTCTGGCCATTGGATCAAGTTTGTTTAACTACTGTCAGTTGCCCATCACTGAAATGCAGCTCCTGAATAAGGTGGGGCAAGGGACGAATAATGAACATTTTGACTTTGACACAAATGCGCTATCGTTGTTCTGAGTCCCATTCTAGGCATCTACAGAATAAAAATACCAGTGTCCCAAAAGATACTTCCAGGTCTAAGTGTACTTGGAAACTGAACAATCCCTTGAGAAAGATATTCCCTTAGGTCATGGCTGAGGTGCCTTGGCGGTGTGTGATGGAATGTAGGCTCTGCAGTGACCGATATCATACCTGCTCTGTAGATAATTAGAGGACTTTGACCTAAAGGACTGTCAATCTGTCATCTTGTCCTAGTTTCTAATTCACGCCCGTACAGATCAGATTGCAGGATCAGGGTTTAGGTGTCTGGGTCGAAAAACACATGGGGTTTACTCACATGAGGAAGTTTTCTCCTGTGGGGTTTTGCAGAATCAGGCTCTTGGTATACCCAGGAAACTGCTGAAAATAATCATAACTGTAGTTCTGTCAAATGCACAATTTAGGCCCACTGAGCAATAGAAAAAAAAATAGTTTTTCGCTAACTCTTACTGCAGCAATCGTAGATGTTACTTACAATCACAGAGCGCACTCAATCTTTGTACAGATATGTAATTTCCACAATTGACAGTGTCCCTTTAAGAAAAAATAAATAAAACCTGAAGAGAAAGAATTAAAAGGAAAGACAGACACCAATTCCATTTTGTCTCATGAGTCTCTCTTCACAAATTGTGAATCAGAGTGTTTTACAAAACTGTCTAATACAAGACAGAGAATGGCAGGAAAAACAGAAAAGATCTTTTTTTGGTCTATAGCACATTCCTTAGGTCAGTGTTGAGTTGCGCCTATCATGTGAGCTGAACAGCAGTGAATGAAGGCCTTATGCTTTATTAAATTCTCCTATTGTCCCATTAAAGATGAGCACAAAGCATAACAGTCCCAAAGATGTTTTAAGACTTTTAAGTCAAGTTGGCAGAGAAAAATCAGTAGGGATTAGACCCTGATGGGCACAAGCAAACTTAAAACAACGGAGCAGTGGAGTTTAAGGCCTGGCTTCACTGAAGTTATGTTGGGGATTAATTGTGACCATTTAATTTAGCAGACAGTAGTAGTAATGGCTATATCACTCCCTTGTGTGCTATTACCTATGGAAATGTAGCCATGCTAGATTAAAGCCAGTGGATTATCTAGGCTTGGGAAGACCTGTGATCTTCTATGTACCTGCCTCGACTGTTTCAGCATCCACACCCAAAATACATAATGCAGGATCTGAGCGAGCCTGTTAGCCCAGTTTTCTTTTATAAAGTATTACACTGAAGTTTAGAAAATTTCCAAAAGCAGCTGTCCACTAAGGAACTTAATTTAAAACATCCCTGTCCAGGCCCCTTAGAAGGGAGCTATTCTAGAACTCGATGAATCTCACCTATAGGCTTATTTTTTGACAACACTATTTGGTGCCAGGACTGGTTTCTACTTTTTGTTTGTGTAGTACCTAGTGCCACATGGATCTGGTCCAGCTGAAGTTTCTATACACAGCTGTGATACAAATAAATAATGGTAATATTCAGTCTGTTTTCTTTGTCTTACATTCACCTCATTCTTCCTAGCCAGTGCATGACCTGCAGTACTGAACTATGGACGTCAGTGGACGGTCAGGGTGTTTAACCCTCTCTTTAAATACCTGCAGGCATGTTTTGTGCCCATTTAGGGACTTGCAGCAGGGCCGAGACAAAAGATTTTGATTTGGCCTGAGTTTTAAGTTGTCTGAATCCAGGATTGTGGTCCCTGCATGCAGTGCACTTTCTCACAAAAGTATTCTTGATGTACTGATTGCAGTGAAGTTGCACCAGGGGTGAAATGAGCTCATTCTGTGTAGCAGGCAGCACAGGATATCAAGTACAGTAAAGCCCTAGCAGAGGTGAAGGTGTAAGCTGGTGACTAAATTAAAGCATTCACTTCAGCTGTGTTCAGATGATGTAAATCTTAGGTTGTCCTTCCTGTCGCACCTTTTTTGAGGAAGGCACTTTCCTTTGAGCAGCCACATCAAGGGAAACTGTGTGAAACTTTGTGCCCTCAGTTTGCAGAGGCGCCTGCCAAACTTCTCCAATTTTACTTTGTGACCTCTGACAGGCAGAGATTAACTTTGGGGGTGACTGAAATGGGCACACCCTTGTACACATGATAAGCAATCAGAGGGAAATACTTTCAGCCTGCAGTTTCAGGGAAAACCAAACTCAGAAACGGGGGCTGTCGGCATAAAAAAGCTGTACTAGGTGAAGAGCTGAGCATCAGGAAGTGAACTCTGGATTGTGAAAGTTTGTACTCTCTCTCTCTCTAGATATACATGGTATTCAGTTAGTCTGTACATGGGCATATCTACACTGACTCCAGAGTAGTCCAGTTAACCACTTCTCTCTAGGAAGACACTCCTAAAGTGGTAAGTAAGCACAACAACTTGGTAGGATGGATACAAAACAGTTTACATGTCCATAGCTCCTCCTCTTTGCTTATTTAATGGGCTTTACAAACAAGGAAGGGAACACAAGCTCCCAGCCTGGGGCAGCCTTACCCCAGGCTAACTGGGTACCTTTACCTTGGGCAGAACCAGGGCACCTTTACCCTGGGAAAACATAACCAGGTACCTGTACCCCACCTGTAACTGGACACCTTTACCCCCGATTAACTAGGGACGTTTACTCTGGAATAACATAACAGGGCACCTTTTCCTTCAAATAACCCGGTACCTTTGCCAGGGGATAATGAGGCACCTGTACCCCAGACCAATTGGAGACCTTTACCCTGGAATAACCTGGTACCTCTACCCTGGGAATAACTGGGGGCACCTTTATGCCAGGGCAACATTACCTGGAATAAACTGGTACCTTTACCAGGGGATAATCAGGCACCTCTACCCCAGGATAACATAACCAGCCACCTTTACCTCAGATTGACTGGATACCTTTACCTCAGATTAACATAACTGGGCACCTTTATCTGGAATAACCCATACCTTTACTAGAGGATAACTAGGCATCTTTACCCCAGATTAACATAACCGGGTACCTTTACCCTGAGATAATATAATTGGGCACCTTTACTCCAGGTTAACTGAGTATCCTTACCCCAGGTTAACAGAGCACCTTTATTTCCCCTGGGATAATTGGGTACCTTTACCTCAGATTAACATCACCCGACACCTTTACTGGGGATAACATAAGAGAGCAACTTTACCTGGAATAACCCTGCACCTTTACTAGAGGATAACCCGGCACCTTTCCCCCGGGATAAGATACCGGGGTGAAGCGGGGCCGTGTCGGGGTACCTGGGGACTCTTGCCCCGGCGCTCTTCCTTCCCGGCCGGCCCCGCCGCGGCCATGCGGGTCCCTGCCCCTCCCCAGGTCGGTGCGGGCGGGCCCCCGCCGCCGAGCAGCGCCTGCCTTCCCCACCCGGGCCCCTCGTGCCTCCTGCCGCGGTCGCGTGTGGCGGGTCCCGGCGAGATGGCGGCCGGCGGCGGCGGCGCCGAGGGCCCGCGCGGGGGGCACAAGATGGCGCTGCCCCCGCGCCCCCCTCAGGGCCCCCGGCGCGGCCGGGCGGGGAGCGCGGCGCCCAGCAGGTGGCAGCGGGCCGTGGGCCGCCATCGCCGCCGCCGCGTCCCCGGGCAAAGTTTGGGGCGCGGGGCGGGGCGGGGCACGGCTGGCCCCACGCCCCTCGCCCGCCCGCCCGGAGCCGGCTCTGGCGGCCGCCGCGGAGCTGCTCCAGCCTCCCCCTTCCTCCTTCCTCTCCTCCCCCTGCTCCCGCTGCTGCTCCCGCTCCTGCCTGCGCGCACCATGGAGTTCACGGAGAGGAAGAGAAGCAGGAAATCCCAGAGCTTCAAACTGATCAACCAAGGTAAAGTGCGGCCAGGCGGGGGGTGGTTATGTTCCCCCCACCCCAATTAGGACCCCCCAAATTAGGGCAGAGGCTGTCTGTGTGGTCCCCCCCCCAACTCTCCCCACGATTGGGCTGGTTTCAAATGTAGGGGCAGTTCTTGTACAGGATAAAGTTGGGTTTCATTTCATTGCCCCCCCAAAAAAGAGGGGGTTCAATTTGACCCCCCCTTGAACCATTCAAAAAAGGGGGGGAATGACAAGGGTCTCCCTCCCCCCCTTTTTAATATTATTATCTCTTGCATCGGGGCACGGGCGCTTTCTTGTGGCCGCTGCGCACCTCCACGCCTGGCTGGGAGAGAGGTTTCACATCCACGCCACTCGTTTAATTTGAGGACAGAGGGAGGGGGCCTGGCTGGCGTGGGACTTGTTGGATTTGGGGGTAAGGGGGGGTTGCCTTTTTTTTTTAATTTTATTTTTATTTTTTAATTTTGTCTTCCCCCCCGCCCCACACACCCCTCCTCCTGATTCATGTCAGAGAAATACACCTCCGTCTTCCAGTCCTTGTCAAAAATCGGAGGTTGCCTGGGTGGTTTAAACAGGTGGACCTGGGTTGGGTGGGGGGGGGTTTGTTTCTTGCCACCGCAGCCGCTGGAGACGTTTTTCCCCCTCCTTGATCCGGCTGGAGATCTTGTAAAGTATCGAACTGAAATATCTCCATGAAATGCTGGATGTGTCCTGCATGCCAAGTTGAAGGCAGAGTCTCTTTGGTGTCATGTCACACTTTCTGAAAAGAAATGCCAGAGGTTCACAACTCCTGTGTCAAGATGAAGAAGGGGGGAGGGAGGTTTGCCGCAGGTTATGCGGGAACAAGTGTAAGAAAGGCGGGTCTAAAACGAAAATCATCTCACTTGAGGAAATCGTGAAATTTTAAAAGATAGATTTTATATATATCTATATATCTCTATAGGGATATATAGATATGAGTAAATGTGTAACGTAACAGTGGAACGTTTGCATGGTGAACGTGTAGATTTGGTTTTTGTTCAGCTGGGTGAATACAAGCTTGTGCAAAGAAGCACTTGCCGAGCTACAACAAGTAGAAATGCACGAAGGATCATAGAGAAGTAGGGCTGGAAGGGATATTAAATGCCAAGGACTACATTTATTTTTCAAGCAATAAACCTGTTCCTGCATTGCTTGTGACCCCAAGGTTGAAGAACTGTGCTTAGAGCAGCATGAGGATTTGAAAGTGAAACTGATGAGAAACAAAAGTGAAACTGATTAGTGTATTTTTATTTCCAAGCTCAGGGAACTTGTGAAAAGTGTAGAATAACCTAAATAATTAAAGACAAATAGATATTTGACAGATAGTTTTAACAGGCTCACTGTAATGTAAGTTAAGAATTTGGCTAATACTACGTTAACCGTCGTTTAATTCTAGATAAACTAATGTTCGGTCGTAAATTCGTAGTTGTGCTTGGGTTGTCTTGGAAATCTTCTGCTTGTAGAAATGTAGAGACCAGCTGTGCCAAATGCAATTTCTGAAGGAAATGTATTTGGATTCTCAGAGAGTCAAGAAGATAAAAACCGTGTTTTATAGTACAGTAAGATTACATTCTCATGTACTTTTAGTATTTTTCCTTTTCTATCAGAGTTGATTACCAAGATAATTATATATATGATTGTTGTCTCCCTTGTAATCAGCCTATGCCTCCTGGTTGAGTCACTCAGTAATGTCACAGTTTAATGTTTACTGTTGTGAAATTGATATGGATTTCACAGGCCCTGGACTGTGACATCTGAGGCAGAAGGGGACTGAAGAGGAAGCCCTGTGCTGTATTTATTTAAAGATATATAAACTATTGTCATTGTTCTCCTGTTTCTTCTCAAAGAATCTCAAAGCACTTTACCAGCCTGATCATAGCAACTGTGCATGTAGAGATCACTTTATTCTTTTATTGAGATGTAGCCACCTCTGGAGCAAAATGCAGTAACTTTAACAGAGTAGCTAAGAACCAAAAGTGAACAGTATCATTTTTGCTGGAGACAACATATAATTTAAACCTTGTTAATCTGCCAGTCCCTACTGTCCAGGTACTGATACACACTTTTACCCAATCTGCATCAACAGGAGAAAAAATAAACAAATAGAATTTAATGACTGGAGAACAAGACTCTGGTAAATTCTGTAGGGTTTCTTATTCTGGAAAAGCAACTTAGAAAGTCTGGGGTTTGGCTCTGTATGTCATACAGCCTTGTTAGTCTTTACTTCTCCAGCACACCCCATCCAAAAATCTTTCAAGTAAACAAACGCTCATTAAGTGTGACTAGTCACTATTCCCCTTAAATTTGCTTTATATCCACAGAAGTCATCCTTCCCTATAGTCACTTCTCTCCCTCTCTTTCTCGCCTGTATTGATGTTATTTTTCTTCTGATGCACTGCTGGGATCACATCTTTTGTTTTTCCTTTCTTTTATGCCTAGTGCTTTACACATAAATAACAATGCGTAATAAGAAAGATTTAATACAGAGGGTCTTTAAATTCTGGACATGATTATTTTGTCAGGGTTGCAGGTGTGTTTCTCATGAAAGGAGCAACTGCACATAATACTCTTCACTTCTGTTGTGCCTTTTATCTGAGTAGCTCAAAGCACTTTTCTTTGCATTAATTAATTTCCATAACACCTTTACGAGGCAGGTAAGTTTGATAAAACCCAGTCCACAAAGAGAAACACTGAGATGTAGGGAATTAAAGGACCTTGTCCTCTGAGATGCTGAGCTCCCTGCATTTCCATTATAAAAACAAGGAGCTAAAAACATCCAGCATGTCAAAAGAGCTGCTTAGTGCTTAATACTGCCTGGTCCCAAGTGACTTGCCCAAGGTCATGGAGTGTATCAGTAGCAGAGCCAGAAATAGACTCCAGGAGGGCTGTCTCCCAGTATTTCCTGCCATAATTACTCCTCTCTCCTTAGGTGTTTGCAAATGAGAGAGTTGCTTTTAACAAATGCACACCTGCAATCAGAGCTGAGACCTCAGCATCCAAGTTTTACTTTATTTGAAATGGAAAATGAATAGTAGTAGAACTGCAACTTTTTGTATATTAAATTAGGGCTGTCCATCAGGCGGCCTGTGGCTGTATGTGGCCCCCAAGAAGTTAACCTGCAGTGGTTCAGGCGCTGCCCTTCCCACTGCTTTCCTCCTGCTGCTGCTGGAGTTGTGTTTTCCCCCTCCCTCCTCTAGCTTCCACTTCTTTCCTCTACCCCTGGGAGTGGGACAGGGGCTGAGAGGGTCCTCTGCCAAGTGACTTCAGAGGACCTGGGGACCCTACACAGTGCAGTAGGGGGTGGGGGCCATTCCACATTGCAGGGTGCTAGTGAGGTACAGCAGTAGGTCTCCTGCAGCACAGCATGCAGCATATACAGCATGTGGCCCAGGGATGTGCAGCCTGTTCAGCATGGGGCCAGGGCATCTGCAGGCCCAACCACTCAGATATTAAACATTTGGTGATGGCAGTATCTTTTTAGTAAGATCAATTTCTATGGCTATATACCCATGCATTTTGCACTTAGGAATTAAATAGCCAAAAAACATCAGTGATGCAGGATTAGTCCACAGACCTAGCAACATCTCCCCCGGTGTGTACCACTAATTTTGTTAAGAGGTAAAGTTTGAAGTTTCCCTTGGCTTTTGAAAAGGTAAAGTTTTCATTTACATTATAAATTTGCTTTCCATCTGTAAAGCAAGAAGCCAGATAATTGGCATCTGGTGGGATAATTTGCTGTGAAAATGAACACAGTAATTTAGGCCAGGCATAGCTGTTCCCTAAAATCTGTGAAATATTTCAGTCGAGTCTCTTCAGTGTGAGCAAAGTTTTTTAGGAGGTGCTGATACAGAGCACATTTTCTGTGGTTAATTTGATGAACATAGAATAAACTGCAGATATATTGATAAATTACACAGTAAAATTGTGGCCGTGTATGCGGGTTCATTTTTTCCAGATCGCTTGCATTCTAATTTTTTTTTTTATCGTTTTTCATTCCAGATTACCACCATGAGGTATACAAGATCTCTGACTACAGCAGTGATGTTAACGGGGAGACCAAAGAAACACAACCCATTTTTTTAGGTATGTTCTTGCATTGATTAATTTCTGAGCAACCCAGCGTGGCCATTTGCAATTTGGGAGTGGTAAAAAATGTCTGCAAGCGCAGGAAGTGTCTGCCATTGTTTAATCTGACGTTCTTTCCAAGACCTTTTTATTCTGTGAATTGCCAATATATCCTTTATTAACACTGCTAAAAGTTGTAATTTCAGACATAAATGTTTATTAGTGTCTACACACAGTGCTAATTATCACTCACTCACAGAGCCAGATGCTGACTGTGCAGTTTTGCAGCTCTCTGCTCACCCCATTTACATTGCATATTTGCTGGCATGCTTCACTGGCAATAGTTTGTGTAATTGGGGTATTACATCTTTGACATCTGGATAACAGAAATTCAATTTCCAGGAAGCTGCTATTTGTTTGGTTTTTGCTTCTGCCTTGGGTGGGATAGGGGATTAATGTGCTGTCTTAATGTAATGTCCTTTCACCTCTGTAGCCTGCCTGCTAATCCTGCCATAGCAAAATTAAATTAAACCAACAATCAAAAATGTGTAAAGAAAGAGAAGTAATATATAGCCTTCCTAACTACAGCTTGATAGGACTGATTGTCACTGAGCTGCTCATCATTTTTCATGGCTGCTTATTCACTGTCATCTTTAGCTTTCTTACTGTTTTCCCCCTTTCCATTCTCAGCCCTGCTCCTCTCTTATCTCAGATCTGATTGGAGAGACGCTGAGCATCTCTATAAAAGGACTGGGGGCTAGATGCACAAAAAGGATTTAGGTGCCTAAGTTTGTCCTGCTTCTCACTATTGGTGCCTAAATCCAAAGTTCTGTTTCTCAAGACCCCTGCTTAGTTGCCACCTAAACTTTGTAGACACCTAGGCCAAGAGCAGTAACGATTCTCCAAGCACCTGGAGTTCTCCCTCTGGGCATGCTCTGGCACACCTTGGACTCAGGTGTCCAGATGCTTGGCACCACTATTACTTGCTAAAGTCCCTTCAGGATTCCTTAGCCTTGGTCTCCTGAGGGTCTTAACCTTGTAGGTATTCTCAGGGCTCATCCGGGAAATTGATTCCACACAAACTCCAGAGGAGGAGGATGTGGCACCAACTTCCCTTTCATTCAGTAGCTCAGTGGTTAGAGAGCTCTGCTGGGATGTCCTCTTTTAGGAAGTTTTGAATCCACATTTCTCATCTCCCAGGAGAGTGCCCTAACCAGCAGGATGCAGGCTGTTCTGATGCAGGCTGTTCTGATGGTGGTACTCCTGATCCCTCTTGTTAATGATGATCCCCTTTTCCTTGGATAATTAGCAGTTTGTTTGGCCAGAGGAAGGGGGAGGGTGATGGAGCATCATTCTTTAGCTTTATGATTGAGGCTGATTACATCCCACCAAGCACTTCACTATTTAATATTAAGTATTCCCTTGCGTAGAAGAGAATTGAGTCACGCCTTTCCCTCATTCTGGATAGTGCAGCACCGTGGTGCGAACGAAAGAGAGCAGACATCTAACCCCAGGAGAAGAGCCAGAGCTTTGAATCCTATCCCTACCCATGAGCTCCCTCTCTGCATGATCCAAACCTGGAACTGAGGCAGTGAGGATGCCCTGAGAGTACCTTCCACCTCTGCTGTCAAGCTGTTGGCAGCCTTGAGAGCAGCCAGGAGCCAGTATGGACATGCCCATAGGTACCTACTTCTTCTGCTGCACCACACAGACAACATAAGTGCCTAATTCAGGGCTGTGAATTCCTGTTTTGGTGCCAGGCAGCATATTGCCTGTATGGATCTAGCTCTGTGTGGCTTTAATCCATGGAATTCAGGAATTTCGGATGCTCAAGACATCACCTCACTAAGGGCCTGATCCAGCTCCCACTGAAGCCTGGCAAAGTGTTTCAGGAGGTATCAGTAGGAGATTAACTGAAAGTGAATACAGTGTCTCTGAGCCTGATTCTGCATGCCTTTTCTCAGACAAGCAGCCCCATTGAATTTCCATGAGCAAGGCTTGTCAGCGTCAGGCTGTTTGTGTGATGTTTGAACTAGTAAAGCCCCATAGCCCTTAGCGAATAGTGACAGCACTTTTATTCTACCCCAGAAACGAGAGTGCAAGTTTGTCAGGAGATTGTACAGCCGGCACTGTCTTGTAGAGCCACAGTGGCTTTTTAAGAGTGTGTTCTTCTGTCTATTGTATTTTATTATCTTCACAAAGATATGAACATATAATATAAGACAATGTCTTTACAATGCTTTCAACTTGAAATTCTAGCTCTGTGTTTGAAAGGTTAATGTAGAAAACTAATTATATTATCCTGGTAACCAAATGTGTGATGAGACATTTGTCTGTGTAATTAACAGTGAAGAACTTTTATAGTTTCATAAAATTGAATGCTACATACAGTAAGTAGGCTAGGTGCATTTGTTTTGAAGAGATGTCCAAAACAGAGATGTTTATGACTGATATAAAGTGGAACTGAAATGTACTGTAATGCAGGTGTCTGTGCATTTTACAACATTTCACATTGTTGAAATGGAAGTCAGCAGATTAATAACTTTACTTTGTCATGATAAAATAAGTAATGCGTTCTTGGAACAGGGGAATAGCGCATAAGTTACTCAATAATTCCAAGAATTTATTCTGTTCCAGGAATAATATCTTTCACAATTTATTCATAGAGAGAAAGTTGACTCAACGTAAGTCTAGGAAGTTTCTTGTTAATTTTAATAGAATGATATCCTAGACATGATTTTTGTAGCAGCTAAAGTTGAGATTGCAGGAAGGTTTCCTTTATGTAGCTGAGCTTTCAAATAGTCATTTCTTTGCAAAACATTCGTCTTTTAGGTCAAGGTTTACTCTGCTTGGTCTCTGCCACAGCTGATTGGTTTTTGTTTCAAGTAAAACATATTTGGGGCATGTGATTGAAATACACTTTTTGTTTTAAAACAATCATGTGATGCTATTTATTGAACAGCTCTGGCCTGAAACCTCCGGCTGTATTTAGCAGTTGCAGTATGGTATGAAAGTGCAGTAGTCCTGCTGCAGAGGAAGATGTGTTTGATCTGAGTTACAATCTTGAAAAATTTTGTATCGAGCGCATGCAGAAGGGGTTGTGTTTTTGAATTTGTTTCTTGCTAAGTTACTTCAGGGTCAGTCAGCTTCAGCCTGACTTTCCTTTGAAGTCAAAAGCCAACTCCCCCATCTCTGCCTGCCAGTGAGGGATCTGACCCTGTGGCCTTGATTCTCCAAATTGCTCAAATGGATGCTTGCATCTGCTGCACCTTCATCCACTTCACAGGGATTCCACGTGGACATACAAGGTGCCGCCCATGTTTGTAGGATTGGGGCCTCAGGGCTGGAAATACTACTTGGATGAGGCACCTAAGTGGCTCTTAGGAGTCTGAGTCTCCAGGTGTGATCCTGTTATACCCAGCTTGATTTTTCTCTCTCTTTCTCTCTCAAAAAAAATTAAAGCT